>NW_027172753.1:600000-1196370 GCF_018151085.1 Drosophila tropicalis | reverse complement strand
GAGCTGCCATGTCCGTCCGTCCGTCTGGATCAACGCAAACTCCTCCTAGACCGTAAGAGCTGAAATTTTGCACGTAGGCTTGTATATACTGCAGGCGTTGTATATCTCGGATTCAGCCGGATCGGACCACTATATCATATAGCTCCCATACAAACCCCAAAGTCACGAACAGTGACTTTCTCAATAACTTCGTTATTTTCTGAGCTATTGTCGTGAAACTTAATATTAGAGAGTTTACTACGCCTATAAGCGACTATGCCAAATTTGATCAAGATCGGGTGGCTATATCATATAGCTCCCATACAAACGGCCAAGTCACGAACAGTGACTTTCTCAATAACTTCGTTATTTTCTGAGCTATTGTCGTGAAACTTAATATTAGAAAGTTTACTACGCCTATAAGCGACTATGCCAAATTTGATCAAGATCAGGTGACTATATCATATAGCTCCCATAGGAACGATTGGTCGAAAACAGTGACTTTTGTAAATAACTTCGTTACTTTTAACGCGATTGCTTTTAAATTAAACATTTCTTAATTTAATATATATGTTAATGACTGTGCCGAATTTGATAAAGATCGGGTGACTATATCATATAGCTCCCATAGGAACGATCGGTGGAAAACAGTGACTTTGATCAATATCTTATTATATAATATAAGTGTGTATGGCCGTCAGCAGCTTCTTGCGAGCTCCAAACGCTGTGATACCTAGCTCCATCAGATTCTCCTCAGTCAAAGTGGTGAACATTTCCAAATCGATTTCGTTAAGAACGAAAATTTCTGGAAGTAAATAAGAGAGAATATAATTAAGAATTGTTTACGAAAATCTATACTAATGACAAATATTTATATTGAATTTAAGAAAACTAGTAAGCAGTTAGTTAAGACAATCAATAGTTTCCATTCTTTCCATTCTCCATTCAATATTAGTATAGGTTTCTTTGACTTGGAACTCTTGTTTAAAGAGAAACCTTGATTATATAATAATAATTAAGTATATAAAACTCTATTAAAGTTGAAATTCTCTTTCTTTAACTATTTTTAATTCAAGTTAACCAAGTTATCTTTATAGATTGTTATCCTATTTTCCTGAGCTCTTTCTCTATGAAAAATCCTACTCCAATGCAATTTTTCTTTAGATAAGGATATAACAGTTAAAACCCTTGGAGAAGACATACTAGTACCTTAGTTTCTAGGACGCCAAATATCTCTAATTATGTTTTGCTCTCATTCAATGACTTTAAAGTTAAAACCCTTCGAATTTTTATTTAATATACAGTCTCCTGATCTGAATCTCATCGATATCTTGTGGGGTGAGCTATAGAATCAGGCGGCAACAGAAAAATGTGAGGAGAATCGACAATTGTGGAGTGCGTTGAAAAAGATTTCGATAGAGTCGAATGAAGTAGAATGTTAGGGGTTTGTTTTCATCATGAGTCTAAATATGTCATGTTCTATTGATAATGAATAATGTTCTTATACTTTGATAATAAAATAAGATAATACTAAGCCTAGGCAATATATTTTTTAAAAATTGTTTTCAAATGTTATGACATTTAACTCTCTAAGTTCTACTAAATACACTTTGTTTAAATTCCCTTGGAAATACTCTGGAAAATCGTACTACTTGTTCCTTTAGTCATAGGATGATTGATTTTATATGTGGTCATCAGTTTCATAGAAAATTTTGAATTCATTTTTCTATTTATAAGAGACAATTAACACTATTTAGTACTAACTACAGTTTGGTTAAATGAATCTGAAAACTCGGACTGCTTGTCCTTTTTAAGTACTATTAATGTCCACCTAAATAGAAGTGGAGTTAGCTAAGGCAATTATTTGGAATTTTAAATAGATTATTGACGATCTTGAGGCTTTTTCAATCAGACCAATTGGATTTCTATATCCCGAATTGAGTTAAGTGTGATAAATAAAAGAATCTGAAATTTACTATTAGCGACTTTATAGTATATATTTGCACAATAGTTATATATATTACAAAGTCATTCGGTTAAAACGAAAACGAACGAATCTTTCTCTCGGATAACTATATAAGGGCACTAAGCGCAAGGGGTATATACTTATAAAATCAGGTTTGAACGCCGTAACTAACTCTCACTTATATTTGCATTGGCAAAGGCACGCCATGGTTAAATTTGAAGTGATTAAAAAATGTTTAGAAGCGATCGGAATGTTTTTTGGATAGTAGAAATTCCATTATCTTCTCTTTCACTCGCTCTTATTTGCATGTAGAAAATATTGTATGAATTGACTCAATCATACCGCATACGCTGACCAAAAAGTCTCCAATTCAAAAGTGTCAGTGTATGCGTTATGATTGAGTCAATTCATAAAAAAGAGACAAAAAGGCGGTTCTTTTCGTCAGTATGTCGACATCAACACGAATTCATTAAAAAAAAAAAAAAATTAGCACGTGGTACATGCTATACATGCACATACATATGTACATATATAGAATGCCCTTTGCAAATGACCAAGCTTCTAAATTGCAATCTAATATTGTTATTCAGTTTGACATTTTTTGGCATAAGCTTCAATTTAATTACAAAGGTCTGAAATTTTCCAAGCATATTAGTGGAATAGAATTTCAATATCAATTTGCTCTATTTTAAATGAAGCCAAATAATCTTATTTTTAGCCTAACTAACACATTACATAACGAACAAATTAATTAAAAATTTATTTATTTCAATTTCAATTTTTGGAAGTAGTAAATATTAAATCGTTAAGTTTCAATTAATTAATATCAAAATAAATAATATTTAAAAGAATTTTTAATTAATTTGAATTTTAATGGCTGTCATTCCGACACAAGAAGGTTTGATAATAACGCGATCAAATTGTTAAACACCAGGCTTGTTTTCTATTTTCAATTTTTTTTTTATTTAAATTCAAAATTCCATTAAGGTAAATATATATGTAGGTAAACATCTTCAACCTTTAACTTTATGTCATTGCCCATTAAATAAACCTAATTGCACTGAAATATAGCAAATAACACACTATTATATACATACATAAATTTCTGCCAATTGTCTTTTGCAAAAATACAAATTTTCAAATTGTCAACAATCCATTTGAATTTGCCGCAAAAATTTAAATATGGCGCCAATTTTATACCAGAAAATTTGGTATCTGGCAACGCCATTTGGCGCGCTTTCCAACATTGTCGTAACATTTGGGCACACTATTTTAGCTGGAAACAGTTAGGTTCAGCTCTTTTTAGCTTTTATCCCGCTAAAAAACTCAATTTTCTTTGGTAAATGTTTACTATTACTACTCGGGCCCAAAACGCGCTTAAACTACATAATTTTGGTATCAAACGAAAGAGAAAAATTGCACGAGCACGACATCAGGTGCGCCTTGACGATTTATTTCGTAGTTTTTGAGTAATTAACAAAAGAAAATTAATATTTTTAGCGGGACTATAGCTAAAAGTAGCTTTTTCCGGCTAAAAAAAGCTGTTCAATTTTGAGATGGTGTTGCCAAATGCCGAATTTTGGATACTCAAATACGCGGGCTTTTTGAATCTTTTGTTCGCACTATTCTCAACAAACGAAAATATTGTTGAGTTTACAATATTTCTTGATTTTATGGAACAAATATAGTTTAGAATACAATATTCGGCTGCCAGGGCAGCCAAATATTCCTCGACTTTAGAAATTAGATTAAAATATTTGGCTACCAGAGCGGTCAAACAGCGCGCCAAATAAAAAATAGCGTTTGACAACACTGAAATCTAGCTTTACCCGATTTTTCCACTTTTCAACACTGAAATCTCGAGTAGTAATAGTAAACATTTACCTTTTCTTTTGTTAATTACACAAAAACTACGAAATAAATCGCCAAGGCGCACCTGAGGTCGTGCTCGTGGAATTTTTCTTTCGTTTGTTACCAAAATTATGTAGTTTTGGGCCCGAGTAGTAGTAGTAAATATTTACCAACGGAACGTCGAACATGCAACAACAAGCAAAATCGAACCACATAGCGGTGGTCCACTGTCGCACTATAACATAGCACTCAAACGATTACTGTTGCTCATCGAGAGTAAGTTTCACCACTAAATAAACAGCTGATAAATTAGTGTTGGAAAGTGATTGCGCTTTATGAATTCGAATTCGAACAATGAGCAAAATTCCAAAAAACACAAATAAATTATCTTTGGCCAGTAAGTTGGCAAAGAAGCATATAATTAAGCCAACAAGAATCATAGGCAAGCAAAATCAAAATGATAATGATCAGGTAAGAGGAGTTTGAAAAAAATTACTTCACAAATTAGCCCACACACACTTCTTCCTTTAAGGACATTGAGGACTTGGTGCAGGAAAGTCGCTACTTCTCTCCTGTGCAGACCCGTAAACAGCGTCAGCCGAAGACCATCAAAAAAGAACTGCCAGCTACTCCGCCGCCAGTAAAGAAATCACGTGAATCTCAAGATAAAAAGGAAGAGGATTCACAGGTTTCGAAAATTCCAATGGGCACAGCCACTATAGTAAAATGTCAAGTCGTGGCCGATGAGAAGATCAAACTGGAGGTGGAGTCTCCTAACGCGCTGTGGGAACAACAATTGCAGAATATTCGCTTGATGCGTCAATCCGCATCGGCTCCAGTGGACACCATGGGATGCCATAAATGCGCAGATCAAGACGCTGATGAAAAGACCCAAAGATTTCAAAATTTTGTAGCTCTAATGCTGTCCAGTCAAACAAAAGATGAAACCACTTTCAAAGCCATGAAACGCCTAAAGGCTCGCAATCTTTCTCCAGGCAACATAAAGGATATGCCAACAAGTGAATTGGAGGGTCTTCTACATCCAGTGTCCTTCTACAAGGTTTGTTGCCACTACTATACCAAGTAGTACTCATCAAAATCCACTTTTATTTCTGCAGAACAAGGCCAAATATCTGAAGCAAACATCAGAGGTTCTCCTCGACAAATATGGAGGTGATATACCAGATAATGTCAAAGACTTGATTGCTCTACCCGGAGTGGGTCCCAAAATGGCTCACATCTGTATGAGCGTGGCATGGCAGAAGATAACTGGCATTGGCGTGGATGTACATGTCCATAGAATCTCGAATCGTTTGGGCTGGCTTAAAGCCGCCACCAAAGAGCCGGAGCAAACGCGTCAGGGTCTGGAAAAATGGTTGCCCCAGCCTCTGTGGTCAGAAGTCAATCATCTGTTCGTGGGCTTCGGTCAAACTATTTGTACACCGGTCAAACCAAATTGTGCACAATGTCTCAACAGAGATATTTGTCCATCTGCCTATAAAAATGAAACGAAAAGTAAGAAAAAGTAAAGTAATTTTTAGTACTTAAGAAAAACTTTAGGATAAAAGCAGAGCCAAATTGTTTAAGTATGTTTTAGTTTTAGAAGGTTTCCATAATGAAATTAATATGAGTGAAAAAAGTAATTTGAAGCACTAAGAAGAATGCATAGAATAAGTTCTATTGTTGTTTGAGTATTATAAAATTAACTATGTACATTCAAATAGGTTCTCTTTTGTAATTTATATCATTATAAGGAACTAGCTTGGATATCATTGTCAAATCTTGTTTAGTTAAAATTATGCGTAAGATTTATATTGCAGTTCCGGTTCCTAAGTATCCCAACAAAGGGAACAATTCGCGAGAATCATTGGAACACAGCGAGTCAGATGACGATGATTGGAGCGACGATGCCACAGAATCTTTTATCTTTTATCAGGGAAATGTACACAAAATACAATTGCCCAAAAAATTGTGCACCAGTCGTCAGTTTTTTGGAATGGATTTGGAAGAACAAATCGAACAACTCTTAACCAATATTTCATTTAGATGTAGTCACATACTTGTTAAGCATGTGGATAGTGATGTACCCAGCTCATGGCGAAAATCAGAAATTACAATTACAAGAAAAGATGCGTTTAGGAAGATGAAACGAGTTCGCCATTTAATCAGAACTGGAGAATTGAATTTTTTTGAAGCGGCACGATGCATTTCGGATTGCTGTTCCGCCCGACACAATGGAGATTTGAATGTGTTTCGATTGGGTCAAATTTTACCGGAATTCCAACTAGTTTTATTGAGTCTAAAAGTAAATAATATATCGCGGATCTTTGAAACTCAAGCTGGATTTCATATGGTTCTACGCACAAGCCTCGACCAGGAAGTACACGAAAGGCTAGGACGCAGATCGGAAATAGTCACTATTAATGAAAGAGCCAGAGCTCGAAAGCATATGAAGAATAAACATGTAAGATTTAATTTGAATATAAAACATAAAAGACGCGATCTATGCCGATACTCTGACGAATATTTCGAACGATGTCAAAGGGCCTTAAAGAAGCAGAAAAGGCATCGAAAGCCTAAAAAAACTAAGGAGGAAGAAAGGAAGTTTAATCTTAAAATGTATGAAGAGCAGCAGCGCCGAATAGAAGCATGTATTGTATCGAAGACCCCGATAGATGAAAAACTACGTAAAGAATTATTTATTGATGAACCACTGGAAGTTGAAACGTCCGAAGAGCCACCAGAAGATTTCAAACCAACTATACTAAAGAGTGTTGGCAATGCAATCGATCTTCTCAGAACCGACACATTATCGTCGCAAAATAATTATATTGTAATACCAGAACATTTTCTGGCTCGCCCGAAAAAAAAGCGGAAAAAAACCCGTATCGTTGGTATTTCTCCATTCGAGTTTAATCGGGATGAGCAAGAGACTGAAACATGGCAACCACCAGATCTTTACAAAAACGTTCATTGCATGTGGAAAACCACGACTCCATTGAAGTTCACTTCAGAAAACAGTTAAAGATATATTAGAAATAATCGTATTCACATTTATTTTTCATATACGTATTTATTTTTACATTTATTTTTACTCAATTTTTATTATAATTTTAATTGCTGCACTTTTAAAATCATTGAACAAATTTCAAATCTTTTGGTAATGCGCGCAAATGGCAGCTCAATGGCACATAACAGCTGTTCGTTTTGTTGAAAAATGTGGCAACTCTTGCAATTTAACCAAGTTGGCATCACTTTTTGGCGGGAGTCGAGGCTTGTGAAATTGTCGGAAATTTGCTTAATAATAAAAACTCAAGAAAAATGAACGATTCCTGTAAGTAAATAATTGCATATAATTTTGAAAACGAGTTTTAAACTCAAAGTTATGTTTCCTTCTAGTTGGAGATTTCAATGCCACACAGACAGCCGGCGCTGCATCGGAGCAGAAGGGAGAGGTAAGTCTCGGGTCACCTTTGGTTTTGCAGTACTTTCAATTAGAAGAACTTTTCTCTGTCTCTAGGGAATCATTCCCATGCTTATAAAGCAGATTCTACTTCTGCCCGAGGGCAATATTGAGCTATTTGGCATGCATTATGCCATGACCACAGTGGTTGCAATTGTGCGCAATATTGAGACATCCTCGACCAAGATCACCTACACGCTGGAGGATCACACTGGACGAATTGATGCCCACTATTGGCTGGAGGAGGGTGATACTCATAAAGCTCCCGATGTCATGCTGAATAACTATGTTCGCGTCTATGGCACAACACGTTCCCAGGGGGGACAAAAGACACTAATGGTATTCAAGGCCTTGCCCGTGCTAGATCCCAATGAGATTACCACACATCTTCTCGAGGTTCTAAATGCCCGCTACAAGGCTGAGGCCTATCAACAGAAGGGTGGCTCGTCAGGCCAGCAGAATTCCACAATGCCCGATTTCAGTGCCAGCCAAAGTAATGCCCTTGTTAACGGTTTGGATGCAAAGCAACAGGCAGTATTCCAGGCCATTAAGGTTAACGTCTCCGAGGAGGGCATTAGTCGTAAGGAGTTAAAGAGCAAATTCTCTCACATCAGCGATTCCGAATTGAAGTAAGTTAAGACGAAGAGTAATTAAATTTCCCCCATTTATTAATTCTTTGTTTATTTGCAGCAACATTCTGGAATTCATGATCTCGGAAGGCCATATTTACTCAAGCATAGATGCTGATCACTTTATCTGTACCATGTAAATCTCTTAAATTAGTTTATTAATTTATTGTTTAAGCATATCCAATATCAATCAGCCAATTAAGCAGCAAGAACTTCATATTCTACAATCTTTTAGTCGTTGGTTCATTTAATTAATCATACAAAAGGAGCCAATATGCAAAATGATTCCAAACGATTCCACTTATTGAGGTTTAATTAAAATTGTCTAAGAAACAGTCCCAATAATTTGAAATGAATTGTTAATATAATATAATCAACTATGGTTGAGCCAGGAGCTCCATTATAAGGAAAAAAATCCATAAGAAAACATTTCTATATGTTATTTATTTATTAGCATTTGTTTTTACAATCAAACTGAATACTTAAGCGGTTTTCACACTGCGGTATGTCCTAGCATTATCTCAGAGAATCGTTTTCAAAAACTTACCTATTTATAAAAGGAATAATTCCATCCAGTCTTTTGGATGAAAATCTCTACAGAGAAACCGCAGTGCAAAAGCCACCTTAAGTACCTACCTCTTTTGCATTATCCTTAAGTGTTAGTTATTTGACAAATATTTCTATAATAATGCCTCACGACCTTGCTTCTCATGAACCTGAAAGAAAAAAGATTATATATATTCAAATGCTAAGATAAACTGTCGATGTCTGGCACTTACATCTTGAGCTACTTTAAGCAGATGCTCGAAACTAGATTTTCCCGTTTCCATAACCATGCCATAGAAAACCTTTTCTTTGCTTGATGTTAACAAATTATATGGCGAATCGAATTCAACAACTTGTCCGGCATCAAGGACCAAAACCTTGTCTGAATCGATAATTGTATTCAATCGATGAGCAATGGTCAGAACAGTGCAATCTTTAAACTTTCTGCGAATAGTCGACTGGATGAGGGCATCAGTTTGAGGATCCACATTAGCAGTTGCCTCGTCCATGAGTAGAATTCTGTTCTCACGCAGAATTGCTCGGGCCAGGCAAACAAGTTGCCGTTGACCCACACTGAAATTGGAGCCTCCTTCGGATATCATACTTTGTAGTCCTTTGGGCATTTCGGATACATCCTCTTTGAGATGAACCTATGGAACGAAAAAGGTTAAATTAAATTGCCAGTCATGAATCAGTTAAATCTCTTACCTCTTCTAGAGCTTGCCACAATATGACATCATCGTACTGCTCAAAGGGATCCAGGTTGTAACGCATGGTGCCTGAGAAGAGTACTGGTTCCTGTGGTATAATGGAGATTTTGCTGCGCAGATCGTGGAGTCCCATTTCTTCGGTATTTCGTTTATCAATATATATTGCACCCTCATTGTAGGATAGACGAAACAGGGCGTTGATAAGAGAAGATTTACCCGCTCCGGTGCGTCCTACTATACCCACTTTTTCACATGGTTTGATGACAAAGTTTAAGGACTTCAAAACGCAATCTGCTTCAGGATCGGGTATATAACGTAAGCTCAAATCTTCAGCCACAATTTTGCCTTGCTCTGGCCAATCCTTTGGCGGTTTCTGGTTATCTTTGGAAACAAATTTGCCCTCTGCATGCAAATTCGTATACTCAAGAACACGTTCCACTGAGGTCATTGAGTTCTCCAATTCGGCAGATTGTCGCATGCCCCACTGGACGGACCCAGTCATGGACATGGCTTGCGTTATAGCCAAACCAATTAGTCCTGGATTTTCGAATGGTGGATAGAAGAAGCTACTTAAAGTAACCGTTATAACATAAGCCATACACATCAGATCCAAATAGTAACCAAAGGCGCGACTCGTCGATAAGAATGCATAGTAGCCTGAACTGTGCAAATTCTGATAGTTATCATATTCTCCGATCAACATCCGCTGAGCTCCCAACGCCCTTATCGTTGGCAGGCCATTCAGAGTGGCACTGAAATGGGAATACATGGGAGATCTGGCCACTGCCTCCAAACGTTTAACATTTCGCGAGGTCTTCAGATAGAATTCTCGAAGGAAATAGAACGCCACAAACATGACAATTGTATTAAACGAGTACCAGGGATTCGTGATGCACAAAATGGTAATGACGCCTGTTAGCGTTAGGAAGATATTGATGCAATCCAGCATTACGACTGGCAGAACCTCATCTACCTGCCCCAGATCCATGGCAAAGCGGTTCAATATCCGACCTGAGGGATTTGTGTGGAAGAAGTAAAGCGCTGACCTGGACACACTATGGAACATGGAATTGTGCAAATTGGTGGATGAATGCATGGTCATGCTGAAGAATAGGAGAAAACGAACTAAGGCACAGATCACCAGGGATATATTAATGGCGGAGAAATAATAGATGTCCCACGAAGTGGTCAAAGACGAGTTTTTTACCCTAGAATGAAAAGAAATAATCTTAAAATTGGCGTCCACTAAGGGAAGCGCTATGACTCACCAATAGGATAGGAAATAATCACCACCTGAGGCCAACAATTGAGTTCCGAGGCAAAGAAGTATCACCAGACTGAACATTAACCAGCCAGAACCAGCAGAGAAATATTTTTGATATAAGCTTAGGCCAATATCTTTTCCGGAATGCGACTCTTGGACTGTGGAATTTGTTGTTATTTTCTTTTCATCTTCGTCGGCTATTAGGGAATCGGCTGTGGAATCCAGGGAAGCTGTGCTTTGAATGCTTCCCTGACGGGAATAAGAAGTTTTCTCAATCTCCTTTTCTACATTAGCATCCCCTTCATCTTCATGTTCAGTATTTTCCTTTAATAGCAGGGCAAAGTCTTGGCCACTCTTGAGCATATCATCATAGGTGCCCATGGCCATTATCTTTCCCTTATCCATGATTACAATGAGGTCGGCCTGCTCCAGGAATTGTAGCTGATGAGTAACCAGGACAACCAACTGATGGCGCAAGTATCCACGCATACACTCATCGAATAGGTGGCGACCTACATGAGTGTCCACAGCGCTGAGAGGATCATCCAGCAGGTAAACATCTGCCTGACGGTACACAGCCCGAGCTAGAGATATGCGAGCCCGTTGACCTCCGGAGAGACCAGCTCCACGTTCACCCACAATGGTCTTGTCGCCGCCCAGAAGTTGAAAGTCTCGTTCCAGGGCACATTTCCTCACCACCGTACGATAGCGTTGCTTATCCATGGGCAGACCAAACAGAATATTGTCTCTCACCGATCCATTGAAGAGCCACGGTTCCTGGGAGGCATACGAGTATCTTCCGTTCAGTTTAACTGAACCAGACTCTGGTGACAGCTCTCCCAGAATGGCTTGAATGAGACTGGATTTACCAGATCCCACAGGTCCGATGACAGCTACCAATTGTTGAGGCTTAAGACTTAAGTTAATGTTGTCCAAAGCGGGGTCATGATTCTCGGAACTCCATTTAGCTGTCAGTTGATTAATTTCAATGCCAGCTTCCATAAATTGATGATGTTGACCGCTTCCGTTTGCTTTCTCATTTCTAAGCTGGTCCTGTGATGGTTCACTGTCAGAATGAGCCTCTGATTCGTTTCGCACTAGGAAATTCTCAATCCTTTTTAAGGAGACGACTAATTCGGCAAATTGAGACATTCCGCTTGGAAAGAATTTGCACACGGTGCGTCGTAGAATATTGTAGAATGCTGTCACACAAAAAGCTCGCTCCGCTGTGAGCTCTCCACCGGATAAAACGAATCCCAGGAGACTCACAAAGATAGCAATGCGACTCAGAGTTATCTCAAAGGATAGGAGTAATCCTCGGATGTAATTGACCTTTCGAATGGAGCTCATTTCACTGCGCCGCAGCTGTTCAATGAGTTTACCGAATGGCTTCTCCCAAGTGTACATTTTGATCACTTGTATTCCGGAGATTATTTCATTCATCATGCGAACACGCTGATCCGTTTGCAGGGCTGTCCTCAGCCTCAGCCTGGAGGTGAGCTTGCTCAAATAAGCTTGGAAAGGTAGATAGAGTAAAAGAATAGCTGTGCCATAAAATGAGGACCATCCGATTTGCTGAAATAGGAAATACGACGATAGCAGCAATTCCAAGGGTCCCAGCCACATGAAGTGAAAATGTATAAATGCCCGATCAAAGCGACCAAGATCATTGGAAATCAAGTTGACCACCTGTCCACTGGTTGTGTCACCCAAGGCGGTTCTACTTAAGCGAATGGCTTTGCGGTAAATTGCTCCACTGATAGCCACTCGCATTTTCATGGCCAAGTGCTAAAATAATAAAAGTTCAAAATATATAATACGTTAAGATTTTAAAGTCAATTACACTTACCATCATGCCCATCATGTATGGATGAAAAAACAAGACACTAGCCGCAATCGTAAAGATCAGTAAGCTGGCATAGATCTGGGCACTCAGTCCGTAACCATTACCATTTTTGGTGAACTCAGCTATTAAGCCTGCCAGCAGCAGAGGGGCAGTAAGTCTGTGGAACAGAAGCGAACAAATGTAAAGTACATATAATTCTTATTAGGTGATGACTTATTCGGCTTACCTGGTGCCTAGTTCCAGAAGTGCAACTAATATACCCGAGCTAAGTAATTTCCAGCCAAACATACGAATTATAACCTTCATGAGCCTCGGCTTGTTCTTGGTTTTCTTTCGACATTTCTCCACCTCTGATTCCCAAATGTGATAAAACTCATCACCCAGATGATCTGTTCGGTGGCTTTCGAGAGGCTTATACAAGTCTTCAGATTGCAATGTCTTTTTGCGTCCTTTGAATAGAATCGGCAATGCGAAGCTATAAAAGTTATCAAGGAAAGATTAAATATTTGTTAAACGGATAAACTATAAAAATGAAATTAAGACTTTTTTGGAAAATTCCAATATTTTGAATATCAAACGATATCCTCTTTGGAGCTCGTCAAGACTTATGCCCTTTTGTGACTTTCTTCCTTGTGTATCTAAGATTATGGGTTAAAGCTTATCTAAAGTTAAACGTTTTCTTTTTTATTTTATTCACTATCTTTATTTTTGAATCTAAACGTTTAGAATGAGATCTTCCATTTGAAATATATTGATAAGATAAGATTAGTGATAAGTAAGTAATTAAGAGTAGTGAAGATTTCAGCATCTTGTGATATCTGAAGGTATGACCAATTGTGGGAAAATTATTGAAGAACCTACCAAAACATAAACGTGGACAGAATACCTGCAGACTCGCGAGGATTTTTAGCCAGTTTCTCAGACTGCATTATTGCAAATCTATTCGATTAAGATAATATATACAATTAACAACTTTTAATACCGATCATTTGTTAATCCCCAAACACTCCACTTAATCGATCTATTTTAAGCCTTATTAAACTACTTTGAAACGTTTAAAGTGAGTTTTAGGGATTCTATTTTATCTATACGTTATGTGAAATTTACGCGTAACAAATTATGTAATTAATAAGAGAAAACTTTCCATTCCAGTACAGAGAATTTAAGGTAACAAACGTCCGTAGCACTCCGCTTTTCGCCTGGTTCTGCGATGTTCTGGGTCTAGTCAGAGGTGTTTATAAGCTTCATTTTTCTTCAACATTCATATCAAGGGGCGATCGTGATTAACTTTGTCTAAACGGGGGCTGTAATATAAGTACTCTGACAGAATTGTCACGTCAAAATGCAAATGATAAGATAAAAAGCAAGGTCAGTAAAGTTCACGAAACTCATAACTTTCATTCATTAATTCGCCAAATAATTATTATTTTATTTTTGTTATATTTTAAGATTTGATCTATATTTAGCTGCTGCCCTGCAGTCTAAATAAATAATAAGTTCAATATGACAACAAATTATTCAAATTTCTATAGAGATATAGATAACTTAGTTGATCACTTGGGATTTGTTAGTTGCGTCAGTTAGTTCTATCTTTTAAGATAGCCAAAAATGTGTAAAAAGAAAACATTTATGCTATCTGAACCACTATAAATTAAGACTTTACACTTAAAAGAGATACAGAAACGCCTACCCGCCATTTATCTACACAGGGAGAATGAAATTAGTAATTTTTTTTGTAGAACTGTAAATGGAATGAATTAACTTATTGATTGTTTCAGACTTTAAACACTAAGTTTTAGTTGATTTTTCATTTAACGAATTCTTGTTTGTGAGGATTTATGTTTTTCTTTTGAACTGTCTAAAGTTGAGCACAGAAAATTCGTTATTTCCAACGATCGATGATCTCCATCTATGACAAAAAGGAGAGGATCACTTAAAATCTTAAATGAACTGCAAAATTAACTCATTCCAAAGGTAAAATCTTGAAAAATTGGAATCGTTTTTTAACTCCATATTCATCCAGCTTTGTTTAATAATTGTCATGAGGAAACATATAAATTTGTACAGGGTTTGAACACAGCTACATAAAATGTTTAGTTCTGCTACACATTTAAAAAGAGATATTAGCAATTCTTGTAAATTGTATTTGTTCTACGAATTTTTCTATTAAATTCAAGGATATCAAAGATCTATGATATAGGATGGAAGTGTTCTTAGGTTCTAAGATTAGCTTAATATCAAAGTGGACTACTTTAAGAGCGTCTACTGTGTGGTGAAAATTTTAAAGTTGGGTGAATTTTGTCATAACCCTAAAAATATGCTACATTTAATTTCGATTTACTTACTGATACCAAAAAAATTGACATCAATTGGCTAAAATATTTAATATCTTTATTTGCTATTATAATTACAATGAGATCCATGTTATATACAAATTAAATAAAGCTAAGTAGTGAAATAAAATCACCAAATGTAGAAAACCTTCATTGATCCTTCAAAGGTTGGAAACATTATGGTAATTAGTATTTCCTATCCAAATCCTGCAAAGTTTTGTATTAGTAATTTATGATATATTGAAATGGTCAAAAATACTTACATTTTCTGATATGCTTAGAAGATTCTCAAAACTCGAACTACCCGTCTGCTTCACCATGCCGTAGAATACTTTACTTTTGGTTGATGTTAACAAGTTATACGGCGAGTCGAATTCAACAACTTGGCCCGCATCAAGGACCAAAACCTTATCGGAGTCCATAATTGTGTTCAATCGATGAGCAATGGTCAGAACAGTGCAATCCTTGAACTTTCTGCGTATAGTCGACTGGATGAGGGCATCAGTTTGGGGATCCACATTGGCGGTGGCCTCGTCCATGAGTAGAATTCGGTTCTCACGCAGAATTGCTCGGGCCAGACAAACAAGTTGCCGTTGACCCACACTGAAATTGGAGCCTCCTTCGGATATCATACTCTGCAATCCTGATGGCATGTCCGAAATTTCCTTTCTTAGGTGCACCTTTTGTACGAGATAAAA
The DNA here is from genome assembly GCF_018151085.1 of Drosophila tropicalis. Lineage (NCBI taxonomy): Eukaryota > Metazoa > Arthropoda > Insecta > Diptera > Drosophilidae > Drosophila > Drosophila tropicalis. Next base: position 1,181,085 of record NW_027172753.1, on the reverse strand, counting down.
GAAAAGTAAGCAAAAGGTTAATAGATGCCAAGCTGAATCACTTACCTCTTCCAAAGCTTGCCATAATTTAGCATCATCATACTGCTCAAAAGGATCCAGGTTGTAACGCATGGTGCCTGAGAAGAGTACCGGTTCCTGTGGTATAATGGAGATTTTGCTGCGCAGATCGTGGAGTCCCATTTCTTCGGTATTTCGTTTATCAATATATATTGCACCCTCATTGTAGGATAGACGAAACAGGGCGTTGATAAGAGAAGATTTACCAGCTCCAGTGCGTCCCACTATACCCACTTTTTCACGTGGCTTAATCTCAAAGTTAATTGACTTCAGAACGTAGTCTGATTGAGAATCCGGAGCATAACGCAAACTTAAATTCTCAGCTATTAGTTTGCCATTTTCGGGCCAACTGCTTGGAGGTTGCTGTTCCGCGGTGGAGTCAAACTGGCCCTCCGGTTCTAGGTTTCTGTATTCCAGGACACGTTCCACTGAGGTCATTGAGTTTTCCAATTCGGCAGATTGACGCATGCCCCACTGGACGGTGCCGGTCATAGACATAGCTTGAGAAATGGCCAAACCAATCTGACCAGGATCGTCCAGAGGTGGGTTGAAGAAGCTGAATAAAATCACTGAGATCACATAGGCCACACAAAACAGATCCAAATAGTAACCAAATGCACGACTTGTGGAAATGAATGTGTAATAGCCAGAACTGTGCAAGTCCTGGTAGTTATCATATTCGCCAGTCAACATCCCCTGAGCATCCATCGACCTAATCGTGGGCAGGCCATTCAGGGTGGCACTGAAATGGGAATACATGGGAGATCTGGCCTGGGCCTCCAAGCGTTTCACATCTCGTGAAGTTCTTAGATAGAATTCTCGAAGAAAATAGAATGCTATAAGCATTATCACCGTGTTTATAAAATACCATGGATTGGTGATGCACAGAACACTTATTATTCCAGTTAGTGTAAGGAACACTTGGACACAATCTAACATAACTGGGGGCAGAACTTCATCCGTTTGACCCAAGTCCATGGCAAAACGATTCAAAATTCGGCCAGATGGATTTTTGTGAAAGAAATACAAGGGACTTCTTGAGACACCGTGGAACATGGAGTTGTGTAGATTGTTAGATGAGTGCGTGGTAACATTAAAGAATAGAACTGTTCGGAGTATAGCAAATATCACCAGAGATGCATTAATGCCGGCAAAATAGTAGATCTCCACATAGGAAGAGGCATTCTTTACACTGCAAGTAAAATATGATAACTATTCATTTCAATTTTACAAAAACCACAAGACCTACCAATAGGATAGGAAGTAATCCCCACCAGAGGCCAATAATTGAGTTCCAAGACAAAGAGCAACCACCAGGGTAAAGACAAACCAGCCGCAGCCTGCTGAGAAATATTTATGGTACATGCCGAGACCGATTTCTCCATTGTTGTTTGAGGGGGCTTTAACCATCTGAGGAATCATTTCTGGATAGTCTATGGAGTCAAATGAAAGAATACTTCGGGTACTTTGCGTACTAATTTGACGGTCAAAGAAAGGTTTTGTATCTCCTCCAGCCTTTTCTTCTTCTTTAGTATCGCATTGATCTGTGCTTTCTATGAGAAGTTTGGCAAAATCTTGGCCACTCTTGAGCATATCATCATAGGTGCCCATGGCCATTATCTTTCCCTTATCCATGATTACAATGAGGTCGGCCTGCTCCAGGAATTGTAGCTGATGAGTAACCAGGACAACCAACTGATGTCGCAAGTATCCACGCATACACTCATCAAATAGGTGGCGACCTACATGAGTGTCCACAGCGCTGAGAGGATCATCCAGCAGGTAAACATCTGCCTGACGGTACACAGCGCGAGCTAGAGATATGCGAGCCCGCTGACCTCCGGAGAGACCAGCTCCACGTTCACCCACAATGGTCTTGTCGCCGCCCAGAAGCTGAAAGTCTCGTTCCAGGGCACATTTCCTCACCACCGTACGATAGCGTTGCTTATCCATGGGCAGACCAAACAGAATATTGTCTCTCACCGATCCATTGAAGAGCCATGGTTCCTGGGAGGCATACGAGTATCTTCCGTTCAGTTTAACTGAACCGGACTCTGGTGACAGCTCTCCCAGAATGGCTTGAATGAGACTGGATTTACCAGATCCCACAGGTCCGATGACAGCCACCAGTTGTTGGGATTTCAGACTTAGGTTGATGTTATCCAAAGCGGGTTCCGAATTGTCAGGACTCCACCAGGCTCTAAATTGCTGCATCTCAATGGATCCTTCCGGGAATTTACCTTGTTTCTCGTTATCCCTTACCTCTAATTCGTCGCGCATCATAAAAGTCTTAATCCTTTTCAGGGAAACCAACAGCTCGGCAAATTGGGACATTCCACTCGGAAAGAATTTGTTCACAGTGCGGCGTAAAATATTGTAGAATGCTGTCACACAAAAGGCTCGCTCTGCCGTAAGTTCTCCGCCAGCTAAAACGAATCCCAGGAGGCTGACAAATATGGCAATGCGACCCAGGGTGATTTCAAAGCACAGGAGTAGTCCTCGGATGTAATTGACCTTTCGAATGGAGCTCATTTCACTGCGCCGCAGCTGTTCAATGAGTTTCCCGAATGGCTTCTCCCAAGTGTACATTTTGATCACTTGTATTCCGGAAATTATTTCGTTCATCATGCGGACACGCTGATCCGTTTGCAGAGCCGTTTTCAGTCTCAGTTTGGAAGTAAGTTTACTCATATAGGTCTGAAGGGGCAGGTAGAGGATGAGTATGGCGATGCCATAAAAAGAGGACCAACCAATTTGTTGATAAATGAAAAACGATGCCAAAAGCAATTCTAAAGGTCCCAGCCAAAGGAAGTGAAAGTGTACCAAGGCACGATCAAATCGCCCCAGATCATTGGAGATCAAGTTAACCACCTGCCCAGTGGTAGTGTCACCCAAGGCGGTTCTACTTAGCCGAAGAGCTTTGCGGTAAATTGCTCCACTAACGGCCACTCGCATTTTCATGGCCAGGTGCTATAAGAAACTAAATCACTTTGTGAACTTCTTTACTAGTTATGCCAAACTTACCGTCATGCCCATCATATAGGGATGCATGAGTATAACACTGGAAGATGTGGTTAATATCAAACCAATGGCATATAGTTGGGCTGCCATTCCATTTCCGTTTCCATTGATTGTAAATTCGTTTATCAAACCAGCCAGCAAAAGCGGTGAAGTGAGTCTGGACCCAGAAAATACTCCATTGAGTCTTCTGATCAAGTTCTTTCGAGTAAGTGCTAACTCACCTGGTACCCAACTCCAAAAATGCGATTATTATGCCCGAGAATATCAATTGCCATCCAAATTGGCGTCCTATGACCTTTATGACGCTGGGTTCTTTCTTCAATTCGACCGACTTTGCCACTTCTTTTTGCCATTTCTCGAAAAATTTGTTGCCCAAATATCCGGCCTGATGCTCGTTGAGAGTATTATAAAGATCTGTCGGTTCCAATGTCTTTTTTCGTCCTTTGAACAATATAGGCAGAGCGAAACTGTGAAACCAAATCGCCATAATCAATCAAAAATTCACCTAATTGTTTTAGATTTGATCTAAAATCTTACCAAAACATCAACGATGATAAAAGCCCCGCCGATTCGCGGGGATTTGGTGGTAATTGACTGGCCTGCATGTCGCAATCTATGAGAAATCAAATTTTCAATCAACTATTTAATATTTTTATTGCGTTTATTTATAGCATTTGTTATTATCATTTCAAGTATTCTGTCGGTGGGAATCATTACTCAACACGAGACCACTTCGGCTTATCAATAGAAAATGATAATCAGCGGACAGCTAGGCGGAAAGGCGAGTGGGGCAGGTACTTAAATCGGCTGCACGGTCTGCACGCGGCTCGCCTATATGTAATATCTCTGGCAGACTACCTATCTCAGTTGTGATTCATAGAAGAAGCCATTAACAGAAGCTTCGCTAATTATCTGACATTCGATTACTTAGACCCATTGGCACTAAAAAACTGGCCAATATCTCTAGCAAGTTTCCTACGAATGATACCCGTCATGTTGACAATTCGAGAGGGGGAAATAGAAATAGAAAACAATACGAGTACTTATATATTTGATAAGCACATACAATCACCTAAAGTTATTTATCTGAGTCAATATTTTAATTTAGCATCTAGTTTAACTTTTAATTTAGTAAAGTATGAATCATTCTGTTTTACTTTGGATACAAAGCTAAATAGTTAACCAAGTAAGAATTTCCTAAAGCTAAGTACTTGAAGGTCAAGTCAATTGCCTGAAAAAACTACTGGGAACTCTAAAGGAAGGATGTGTGATCTGCCAAGTGCCCTAACTAGAAAAATAATGGCGTATTTTTTACATAAAAGTATCTAGTTCTCTTCTAAGAATATAGGAAAAGTTAATGTTTTACTAATCTTTTAAGACTCGAACTTTAGCAAAGTTATTGTACACTGTACTTCTAAGTCTCTTCTTTCTTCTTACTCTGAATATGGTCAAAATGGTATTTTATAAGTTAATAGAGAGTCATGGCAGTCACTTTTCGGTATTCTAAATCTAATTGTGTAGAATTTAATAAATTGCCTTTGCATAGTCACTTCAAGGCAATGGCCAATCGTCTCCAACCATCCACGCCTTACCGACGGCACTGCTGTTCAACATGTTTAATAGAAGCTGTAAGGCTTAGCATCCAAGATGAGAGTGTTCTTTTTCGAATTCTAAAACTACATTACTGCACTTCACCGGAATGAAAATAGAAATAGGCGAAAATCTCAAGTGGCTTAACCACCTTCATTTGGCTATTCAGCAATATTTTTGAATGCCACTTGTACATCTTAGTTGTGAAGATCGCGTGCCCCCCTTATTTCTATTTCTCCATAGTTTCAGAAGCAGAAGCATCGGTATGTATAAACTTCTACAGAGATCTCTAGGACTAAATATAAGAACAGTCACCAAAATCGAGTTGTTTAGTAGTTTTTGCATTTTTTAAAGTAATCCTTTTTTTGGTCCTGTCTAAGGCAATAACTAGATATAGAAGTGGCCCCAGTACTGCAGAGCTCCAACTCGGATTTCGATACAGTAAATTATTTTCTTTTATTTTCTCATATTTCACTTATTGAACCATTGAGAGTTTAGAATTAATTGTGCAAATACCGAGAATAGAAGGGATAATATATCAATCTCTTCTAATTTTATTAAAACACTCACTTCCACAAGCAAAAAAATCTATATTTGATTTTATTATTAACTGTGCTTCAATCAAAGAAGCTAATAAACAATTAACACTCACTAAAATTTCCTAAGAAAAGTTATTTCTCGATACAATTTGAAACGCAATAGAAACAAAAATAAATTTTAGTTTCCATTGGCTCTTCAAATTTCACTCTTAAAATCTTCTCATAACATTTCTGAAGGGCATTAGATAACAATTCCCACTTACACAATAGAAAATTGTTTACAAATATTTCAGAAAACAGTTGTTAGTTAATTAAATGTAAATACCTTTTGTTTTATCTTATTTATATAAACACTTAATTCCACTATATAATTCTTTAGGTAACACTTAAAAGGTAAAAGGACTTTTATTTTGAATAAACAAAAGCTTCTTGTAATATATTTTATGTCCGCAGTCTTTGACTATTTAGCACGTTCTGTTTTCTTCGCCAGTTCCGCGTATTTATTTAAAACACAATTAACTTTCGATTGATACGGGGAACACTTAAAAACCGTTCGCCAATAATATGAAGCCAAATATCGGCCATTTTATAAAAGAAATCTTATCTTTTGGCGAGGGTTATAGTAAAAGTTTAACTTGGAAAAATCTAGCACATAAAAGCATAAAAGAATTTTGGTAATTATATAAAGAAAATGTTTGGTTTAAACCAAGTTAAAAATTATCCAAAAGAAGTGCTTAGATTTTTGTCATGGGTTTTGTTTTTCCAGTTCTTTTCTTAATGGCAAATTTTAGGATAAGTTTCAAAAAGCTTAAATTATTATTAAATATTTGTACATATGTGTATTAAATATACCAAACCAAATCGAATCAAATCAATCCCTAAAATACTATTTAAATATCGTATATAGAGTAAATATGTAGTTAAAAATATCAATGTGGTGTCTAGTGATAGAAGATGTTTAAAGACTTTGAATATACCCTTTGGGTAGAGTAGATGAACAAATCAATTTAATCAATCGCTAAATTATGTTGTATATTATGACCAAGAAGACTCAATACTTTGGCTTATCAAATTGAATTATTTAGGTCTGAATTGCGAGACGTTAAATGTAGTCAGTTGGGTGAGTAGCTTCATTTGACTTTTCAGACAGATAATTTACTATTGAGAGAAATGTTTGCCATGACTCATATCAAACGGTGATTCACAGAATTTGAATTTGCTTTCATTTGTTTTAATAAATATATCAATCAGTGGTCGAGTTAATTTTGATTTATGATCAATCAATTGCTTTTATCAATAACTTAAGTAGCAACATTATTTTGTTTTGTTTTGTGTTTTTGTTATTTTAAGTAGCTACTGATTGGTTTCCATTCGAATCCCATTTCATTTTTGAAGTGCCAGCATTTTAAGTTTATCACAAATCTATAAATAATTAATCGTAGACTCATTGGCTTAGTGTTATGTGACTATCTCCGATGCACTTGAGTACAGGCAAACTTAAGTATTTTGACCTCTAACAATCGGAAAATGATTGTGCGGCGAGGAAAATGAAATTATATGTCGTTTCTGTCAAAGCCATTTAATGTGTTAAAAAACATAATTGAGTTGTCAGTTTCAAATATGTAAGTATTTAAGTTAAAAAAGATTGAATTTAATTCCAATAAGAATGTCTTCTTATACTTTGATTTTCTTTTTCTGTAGACCTAGCCATGTCCGTCTGTCCGTCCGTATGAACCAGTAGATATCGGAGACTGTTGGAGATAGAGCCACCAAATTTGGTATGTAGACTTGTGTCGTATGTAAAGTGATCAAGTTTATTTCAAATTTTTGACACGCCCCTTTTCGCCCCCATAATTTGAATAAACTCGATTATCTCCCATATTTTTCTACCTTATGCAATGCGCTAGGATGCTCGTATGCTAGACTGAGTAAGGTACTAAGAATATTGTAAAAAGAATGTGAACAGATTTTTATAAAAATAAGTAAATGCATTTTTTTATTAAAAATTTGAAATATTTGATTTAGTGGTGTATGGTATACCTAAGTCGACTGGACGACTTACTTACTTCATTTTTAATAAGTTTTATTACAAATTTAGTCAATTTAAAGAGGTATTATTGATGGGTAATATTTTTTAAGCTTTAAGTACTCTTTAGGAGATTCGAAGTTTTTTATGAGGAAATGTTCTTCCTAGCTATTTTTTACTAGTAATTTTTTAGCATTAATCAAAAAAAATCGCAAAATTCTGATTGAGGTCGTGACCAGAATTATATCTATGCAGGATCTAGTTAGTCGAGTTATCCTTGCTAGCAGCAGGATGCCATTTAATGGGTTATTTTGGAGAACCGAGAAAAAAGTTTAACTCTTTTCGTTTTTAAATGATTATTTTGTTTTTAAAGGGTTGAATCAAGAATCCCCCCTAAAAAGATTTAAAACTTTGAAGTTGTTTGTTTTTTTTTCAAAATACTTTTAACACTTTGTATCAAAAATATCTGAAACAAACTTTATCTTTAAACAATTGTAAATTTTTGCATTATATTTAAAAATATTTGAAAGCATTCAGTAAAAATTAAAATTATAGTTTTTATAGGACTTGTAGTACTTGTATTATTATTTTCCTTAATGAGAAGACGAATTATTAATACCAAACATTCACATAAATAAAAGAACTTCATTGCTAAATGCATTTAACCCATTTTTGGCTGTTGTTCGACTTTTCAAAAAGCAAATTTTAAAAAATTTCTGAATATTTTAATCTCTTTGAAGTTTTTAACAGAAAAGTGAATAGGCAAAAACTAATTTTGCTTTTAGCTTTTAGTAAGAAGGTTCCTTGAGTGCGTAACTCAGTCATCCACAGAGACCTTAACATCCCGTCAGTTAAGAGGGAGATCGTGAAATATGCCATTCGGTACCTCTCTAGACTGGAAACGCATGAGAATGCACTGGACAACAGCATCCAGATTAGACGTCTCCCACTTGAACTGCCACCCCCATCTCCATTTCCATTTAGAATAAATTGCAAATAAATATAAATATATACAAATAAGTAGGAAGATTAGTTTTTTTAGCATTACTTTAAATTTCATTGAAAAGATTAGATTCTGAAAATGGTTTTAGTGCTCAAGTATATATAAACTAGGACGTATTGTGATTTTTGGAATATTTCACAATGATTAATTAAGAATTAAGAAAGAAAGAAGACTGCCTAAAGACAAAGAAAAACATTTTCACATGCCTCTGTAAGAAGCGAAGACCTTAAATAGATTCGGCATAAATTATTGTTATCATTTCACAAAGAAACACTTATGATAAAACTAACTTCCTTTTCCTTTTCGAAAATTTGTTTTCAAATGCCAGTTTTCCCTCTTTGCTTTATCCTAAGTTGATTCAATGGAATTTATGTTTATTTTCGAAAATAAATGGGTCCCTTTTTTCGAAATGTACTTCAAATAAACAACTGAATATTTCAGATAAGCCACCAAATGGTGGCAGTAAATAAACTTATATATGGCAGAAGTAGTTTGCTTAGCTCGGTTATCAATAACCAAATAGCAACAACAAATTGGCTGACCAAGCCTGTGACCACACACACACACACACAAACCAAGACTCTGAGGCCAACTTCAATTACTCCAACCCATTCCGACTACAACTTGCAATGTGCCATGTGAGTGCAGCTGGTCACCGACTTTGTATATTATTTTAAATGTCCTAGCAAAGGGTATTATGGTTGCTAAGGGAGGCTTTGTCTTCAGTATATACAATCCCTATTAGCGAAATGATCAAATTGGTCTATCTGACTAACCTTATAGTAGTTTCAATATAGATATATTTAAAATCTAGAATTAGAAGTTCGTCAAAGGAGTCCAATGAATTGTGAGGGTATATATTATCCGGTGTATTTATATTATTATCCTTTATGACATTCTGTATATTTTATGTTTTGTTAGTTGTTTATCATTTATTTACATAAAATAAGCGGAGACCACAAGGTTTAATTAACCGCAAAAGTGGCATAAAAATTGAAAAATGAAAAAAAATGATGTCGAGAGGCCTTCATAAAAAACCGACTGTATGTTGTGATATGTGATAATGCCAAAGGTAAATACATTCAAAGAAAAAAATGGAAATAGATATGCAAGGGCATTAAACTGGATAATAAGGTAAATATATAAACAGCTATGCATATACATATATATTTCTGTACGATAAGTATGACAGTTTGGTCAAAGTGACCGAACACCGAAGCTAAATAAAACCGAATGTGGGGCGTCTAACCGGACATTGACCGTTCTTGGAATCCCTCCACGTTATTCTCTGCTGCTGGGTTATCAGTTGGCGACGACGACGACTCAGCATGAGTGCGCCTGTCACTTAAGGCAAACATATGTTTCATTACAAATTGACGACCACAACAAAAACAAGAATTTCAGCTTATCAGTGGCTTCTGCCCATATCAGCACCACAATGAGGGTGGGAGTTGGTTAAGGGTACGCACAAGGGCAAGGGCAATCACTCCGACCAAAAACAACAATAACGAGGAGAAGACAACAAATGAAAATTAACGAAAACTAAATTTAAACACGTCTTGCTGTGGCAAACCGAAGAGAAAAGAGAACGGAAAAGTCAGTTGAGGATGACCAGTTCCACTTTCATTAGCTGCAGCTGTGGCTACTTCAGCTACTACCACTTCTAGTCAAGGGGCAGAGTCCTTTCTATTTCTTGGTTGGACTTATTCTTATCATAACAAGAGATAAGTGAAAAGTGGATATCATTTGTTTCCTCCCTTTTCCCTTTCTCTATTGGAATTAAATCATACTGCAATTGTTTTAGTTTAAAGCACTACTTTAATGAAAGGATATAGGGGACAGGGGATAAGGGAAAGGATGAATCATTTTGAAGGTTATAATGTTCATTAAACTCTTGCTTTACAAGATTTTTATGTTTTAAATGGTTTAGACTAAAACAAAATCAAAAAATGCTTAAGCTTTTGGTTTGATTTTATTTATTTTATCTTTACTTTTCTTCACTAAGAACCTGTAAAACTGCCAAAGCGTTTTTCATATCCTCGCAGGACTATCGGGAGGTCCTTGAAAAACGCCATTTGACACCACTTTCATTCTGGACCTTAAAACGGCTTGGGAGATAATGTTGATTAATGCTTTTTCTCAGGTTTCTGCAGAACTTTCCAGGATCTGAAAATGTCAGTTGATGTTAATCAGACTAGAATCTGGTAAATAAAGCACTGGAACTTACGCCCAACACTTTTTGTCGGGGACTAAGTTTGTTTAAAAATCCTAGTAAGACTTCGTTTTATGAATTTGAAGTTGAGTTTGCTTTTAAGAAAGGGTACACCAAAGTCGGCACAACAACTTGCCAACTTGCCAACTGCATCTCTTCTAAAAGAAAGAAAGGGTTAAGAAAAAGATTGTTCTCACTTTATCTAAAGCGTTTTAAACTAGAGTCTTATTCACATTATAATACCAAGTAATGGATGTAATTTAAGTTTTATCTAATCTTTGTGAGAATATTCAATAGATAAAGATGTGGCTACCCTCTTTGCCACGACCCTGACTTTGAGTTTGCCACTTTTGCTGCTGCTTTACTTACTGTACTTATTTCAGCAGGGTCGTTTGGCAAGGTTAACACAATGCGCTGGGTGTAGGGCAGGAGGTTGCACTTGGCCAGCGAACAGCAATAGAAACGAAGCCATGTGTCGACCTGTTCAAAGAGAAGGGTTGATGGACCCACCGCTGCTTTGTCCTGGGTTTCCCTCTGACAAAAAAAGGTTTATTATTAGAGACCCCCCACATATGGGGCGGCTGACAGTGACAGTGGTTTATTATGAACCCTTCAGTGAAACTCCACCGAAAAAAGTATATAAACATTGAAGTCCAAGAGTTGATGAAATTAATATACGAGTCTAGTTCATATTTTTGAAACCGGTTAACAATTTGATGGGGTTATGAAAAAGGGGAACTACCTATATAAATTATATGGCATGAACCCTAAGAAAGAGGAATATCGAAAATGCTCATTAAAGGAGTGTTGCCAGTGATCCCAGATATGTAGATACTCCAAAAGGATTTCAAACGTATCTATAATCCATTCGAAAAACTTGCACTATTTTTCGTCTTTTGTTTAATCCTTTAAGTAACTATTGTCATAGGGTGTGTCGGGTTTTAAATTTTTAATTAATTCAAAAAGGCTAATGGCCCACTGTCAGGCCGTCAGTCAGGCAGTTATTTGGTCGGTTGATCCGCTGTTGCTCTCTGTTGCCCGGTTGGGCCATGGCGAGGCGGTGTGAACAGGCAAAGGCAAACAAGCAAATAAACAAACAATCGAAGTGCGGATGACGAAAGGGCGACAGGTGGACTGGGAGATAGAAGGAGAGGTTGGTTGGGAGGGAAAGTTCCTATGGCTTTTGGTCAAGCAGTTCAAAAGGTGCGTGTGTGTGTGTGTGTTGTGCGAGTAAACACACACACACAGAAACTCTCTGTTTGTGTGCACTGTGGTTTATTGAATGGCTTGGCAGACTGGCGGCGCAGCAGGAAACAATTAGCTCTAAATAAAATTTCAAAATAAGCAACTGTTTGGTCTTCAATCCCTTTATAAAAGGGCCACAAGGAGGGGTGGACTAAACGGGGAGTTAAGTCTGGTTTTAGGGTCGAGGGCGGCGGCAACTATGTATGTATATTTAGGGCGTGCACGCGAGGGCTTTTAGACCCCAACAACAAGAAGAAAATAAAACCAACAATAACTATAGATAGCATGCTATCACTTAATTACGGTATTTAAATGAGCAACAAATGATATGCTTTTTGAATTTAGATGCCTCACTACATTCCGCCCCTTCCCCACATGTATTTGTGTGTATGTGTGTAGGTGTTGTAGATACATTTGTATCTGTTGCCATGTCGATACATATTGAAAGCCGAAAACTATGCTACAATTTACATTCGTAATAATCTTTTTGACAGCTTCATTGCCATGGCGAAATATTCCCTCTAGTGTGCGTGTGTGTGTGTGAATATTTTTAAAATGTAATTGAAATTTAGTTGGCAAAACTAATTGGAATTGTTACATTATGCAAAAGCACCCGCATATTCGTTTACAGTGTTTGCAATAGCGAAAAATTTGACAATTTCTGGCAAATGATGCGGAATTTATTTGAAATTTGAAATTAAAATACATTCATTCGACTCGATAAGCTCAATATATCAAATTGTTCGAGTTATCCTACTTAAATTTAATCGCATTCTCTGCATAAATAGACTTTCCATAGAATAGAACAAATAAATGTTATTTATCATAAATTCAAAGCCCAAAGAAATACATTTAAAACAATTTTCTTTAAACATTCTTTACTCAATTTTATTCAACTCGACATTCTTCCTCGTTCGGTTACACTGTTTCATGTTAAAATTTAAACGGCAGCCACAAAAATGGCTAATTAAAATATATATTTTCACTCACTTTTTTGCCCCACCGGAATATTAGCTCCTCGACTGCCTCACTCCGCTCTGCTCCACACAAGCAACGTAAATAATTTAATTAACCAAAATGACATGCAAAATGCTTAGACTAACAATCGCTTTCGATTACAAACAAATCGCAAGGCAGCAGTGAGAGAGAGGGAGAGGGAGGGGGAGAGGAAGGGGGCATTGCAACTGTTGACCCAATTAGTAAAATGTTTTCAGAATCGAATTTAGTTTTCCGGGCTTCACTATCAAATTATGCATTCGAATTCTAAAAGGATTTGTTTTTTGCAAAAATGACGGAAGTAAGAATGGTACGGGAATTGGGAAAGGGGCGGGGCTGAGCTGACTGGCTGGCTGGCAATTGTTTAATATTTCAACACTAAAATTTTAATCCGCCAGGCTTTAATTATATTTCACATGCATTTATTGTGCATATTTTTTTATTTGCCTCTCCCTCTCTCTCTCTCTCTCTCTCCCTCTATTTATTTTGCTATTCATACCCGAAACGAACTGTAAGTTCAAATAGCAAACAAAAGTTAAAACTTGATACAGCAAAAGAAAACAAAAAATAGAGAAAATAAAAACAACTTGCAAAAAAAAAAAATTCCACAAAAATTTATCAAACTTTTTGCAGGTTTAACCCATAAAAATTTAAATGTGAGTTTATTGCGGGAATGGGTTTATTTTTTTTTTTTAGTTAGTTTTTGTGGGTAGAAATAGTTTTATTTTTATTTTTTTTTGCACAATGCAGTGAAAATTACTGCAAATAAATAAGGAAAGTTTTAATTAACCGATTCAAACGATTACTTAGACACCTTTAAGCAGATGCTAAGCCTTCATTTTAACCCTGCCCTCATGAGTCATTATTTGGGCTAAACTAACTTTATGCTTAATTTAATGTTGTAATGTTTATTATACTCACATTGAATGCCAATTGAAGCGAATCATTTATCTGGATTGTAAAACCAGAAAATTCGAATGATAGAAATCACCAAAAGAAAAATTTACATGAGCCAATTGCAAACAATTGTTTCATTTCGAAGCATTTGAGCCATCATCTGTGGCCACAATCATACAGAAACCAGAACCTAATTGCAGCTCATTCAAAGCTTCGTCAACATCGACCAACTATCCATCCATCCATCCATCCATCTAGCATCTATCTGTCTATTCATCCATCTATTCGTCCATTCATTTGCACCGACAAAAACACTTTTCCACTATTTCTCCACCAATTGAACGTGTGTTTGTGTATGGAATTCATGTTTTTTTTTTTTTTTTTCTGGGTTATTTTGTTGCATTTTCTCTCACTCATCCATACATGAATGTATACATATGTAGTTTAAAAATTTTGTGAAAATGAAAATGAAATACCAACAGCTCGCGGCCAGAGGTGTGCCACACACACACACACACCTGCACACACATCCATACACAGTTATACAAACACGCAAATTATGCAAACGGCCACCGCAAATAACATAAATTTCACAAACTTGGCGGCCAACAGGAACGCACCTGAATGAGGTCGGTCGGGTTGATAGGTTGGTTGGTTGGTTTGGTCGACGTTGGAGCAGTTCATGGTGTCGCTATCGGAGGATGATGTCGGACAGGAGGTGTTGGTTAGCACCGCATAGAAATGTTAACATACATATGTATGTATGTATGCCATTCATGGTGGTGCATTAATCTGCATTTGTATTTGTATATTCCAAATGGTTGACAACTTCATGCTACATCCAAGCATACACACATACATACACACATACATACACACATACATACACACGTATATGCAACTCTTATCCTCATATATGCAACGCATTTGATTTCTGTTGGCATTCCAACGACCAACGACGCATCTTCTTACACCAGATTTTTCTGCATCCATAATAAAAACAGATTACAACCGTTGACAACACTGTCAATACACAAAGGCCACAGACACACACACACACACACACACACACACTGGAGACGGAGCAAAGTGTGGAGTGGGTGTGGCAGTGGGAAAGGAGACTCGGTGTATACCAAGCGCCGTCGAGTTGTCAGCAACAGAGGCCAATTGACGTAAATTTGCATTGGACCATTCAAAATATATAACGAAAGGAATTATGTCAAAAGGAGAACACTTAACCGACCCGAAAGATACGCTATAAAAAGTATTGCAAAGAGTTCAAGAATTGTGAAAGAAATTCCATCAATTAGATTTCAAATGCATCGTAGGATATCCAAAATCGGATGGAGATCAGCCAATAATGACAATGAAGTATCAAGTATCCAAAATTGATAATACCAATCTGAAAAGTTTCAATTAATTATAATTAATTATATAAAATATCATCAAAATATCGGGATAGATGTTAGCAGTGGATAATCATGAAGTCAATATCATAAAAATTTAATAAAAAATTAATAATTTAATTTCACAGATAATTGCAAATCTCTTCCATTTCCAGTGTGATTCGTGAGAAGTTCAGACAAAACTTAGGACAGACCTTTTTAGTATTGAAAATATTTGAAATGTGGCTAAAAATTAATTTAAACAGTTTTAAAAGTCATAGGTTTAAATATATTAATGAATTTGTTTAAGATATTTTGTGCTATAGAAATAAAATACAAATTATTTAATTTTTTTATTAAGTTTTTGTTATTAACTTTGAAATTAAGACACAAACTATAAATTTGCTCCAGTTATTTGTTTCGTTTATAAATATTTTTTTTTTAGTTTTGTCCCAAGTTTCTTTTAATTTAAGTGTGCTGAATTATTTTTATAAATTTTTAAAGCGAACTCTGCAATTTAGCCAGCTCGAGGTCTTAAACTACCTTTTCAGAGCCCCTAAAGGTATGCACAAAAAGGTGGTCTTCGGTATCGTAGGCATCGCCAACTTTTTTTGCTTCACTTAGTTACAATTCCCAACTAGTTTTAGCATTGATGACATGGTATGGCTATTGCAATTCTGGAGTTCTTTAGCAAAGTCTGCTGATGATAGAACTTGGTGGTTCCTGAAATAGCTATACAGACAACCTGCTTACGTTTTGTGTGTTGCCTTTGAAATAATCTTCTTTTGGAAGATTGACCTCGAGCCGGCTAAATTGCCGAGTTCGACTTAAACTTCAATCTAAATTTTGAAAATTTAAATATCAATTTGTTTTATTGTAATATATTAGTCGGTGTGTCACTTACTTATCCGAAAGATAAACCATATGAGCAAACGTCATAGAATTGTGGTCATACCCGACCTACTTCACCCTTTTTTTTTGACATTTGTGGAATTCTAAAAAGAATCAGAAAAGAACTTATGGAAGATACAGCAGCGCTTAAAACTAAAGATCAACAAAACGATATAAAGTTATGGCAACTTCCCATTGATGTTAATGACGATGATGAGGATGATGATGATGTTTCCCCTGGTTGGCTTTTTGTTTTCATTCCCATCGGCTGCCAGTCTGAGGCTCTTCAGCTTCTGCTCATTTGCCTTCCCTTCCCTTTGGCTTGCCCATAAGTTTGTGACATTAATGCGCTTAATTAAAGCAGCTCGCGAATGTCAACAACAAAAACAACTGAGACATATACGCAATTTGCATTGTCAGCCACGCCCCCCACCCCAGCTCCTGCCACCATCGTGCCATTAACCCATTCAACGCCCTACTATCAACCGAAAGCAAGCTACCCGCCTTTGTATAAACAAAATGGCAAGCGAAAAAAATTGCAAGCGTTGATTTTTTTGTATATACATATGTATACAAAAATATATTATATAAAAGTATGTATGTGTGTGTATGAGTGTTTGTGTGTAAATTGTCTGTGCGTGTTGTGTGTGTGTGTGTTTTTTTCAGCAAGAGCTGGATTAAATCAAATCAAATTGAAGCGACGACGATGACGACGAAGCAGAAAATTAAACCAAGAAAAACCCAACACACAAACTGAAAGCTGAAGGAGATTTTTCTTTCTTTCTGCTGTTTTCCTTTTTTGCATTTCCCCATTCAAACAATGCAATAAAAATTGGGTCAAAGATCAAGTGGAGCTCAGCAGAGGCAAGAAGCAGCAACAGCAGCAGCAGCAGCGAATCGAAAAGATGCCAAATAGAGTTGCGACGAAGGCGACGCAGCGGCGCGTGGCATGAACATGCAGCAGTCGCAGTGGCAGTAGCAGCCAAAGACGCCAAAATGGGCAAAGGGTGGTGGTGGTGGCAGGAGACAGGGAGAGGTAGATGGCAGAGGTCGCATGATGGATATGGGAACATGCAGCTAACTGGCTAAGGGAGGAGTAGAAGTAGGTGGAGGCAAAAGGCGGGAGGCACAAGAAAAAGATTAAGAAATGTGCGCGGGATATGTATATGGCTAGAGAGAGAGACAGACGGAGGAGGAGACCTCTTGGCGAATCTCTCTATTGTTAGTGCATGGGCATGAGCTTGCATATGCAGCACAGGAAGAGAGTAAGAGGGAATGTAAGAGATGTCAGCGCCACAGCTGTGACTAAGCGGCGCATAACTACCAACCGAACTGAAGCGAACTGACTGAGGATGAGATGCCTGCCGCATGCTGCATGCTGCATGCTCCACGCTGATGGTGCCTGCTGCTTAAACTGAATCTGGTTGACGATGTCTTCGAAGTCTGCCCTGACTGAATTTTCCTTTACGTTTTCGCTTTTCTTTTCTTCTATCTCTCTTTATTTTCAGTTTTTGCCTATGCATTTTTTTGTTGTTTGTAGGCGTTGATGATATCAGAAAGCCAAAGCCAAAGGGACAACCAGCCAGCACAGTGGACACAAAAGGCAAGAGAGTGACACGATTGAATTGAATATTACATAAATGATTGCCAAAGTCATTTTATATATGTATGTATGTATATGTAGGGTTTATATAGGTTATAGATTCATTTGGTGTTTGTTTCTCTTTGCTCTTGGTTTTCTACAGTTCGTTAAGTTCAATTCATTGGCTCACAGTGTACAGTGGGGCAAATAACTATTAATAGTACACAAATGCATCCAGCAGAGTAAATGGTGTAATACAAACAGAACGTTTAAGGAATAACTTTAAAAAGTTTTATTAATAACATATCACAAAAAATTATTATCTGACTCGATGCTTTTAGTCATAATGTAGAAAAGGGAATTAAGCCTATAGGAATCCAATTTTAGACGATTCATTGTACATAATTCCCTGCCTCAAAGGCAATGAATAACCATTTGGCTATATTCGAAAAGGCATAAGCTGTCTAGAGTCTAGACAGCAAAAAATTGGTAATCATTTTGAATAAAAAACATTAATTAGGATGTATTTTCATATACCCTATAATCTGAACTAACTTAGTTGGCTCCAAGGACGTTGATTCCATCAAAGTGTTCAAGCCAAGGGTGCCTACATTTAAGGATATCGTAGTTATTGAAAATGGGTAAAACTTTTCGTTTGCTTCTAATTAATAGAAGCTTCATAGTTATAGGTTTGCAGTTTCTGTTTTCTCTTCCAAGTAAGACACTAAAGAAGAAATTGTGAAGAAATTTCATTAAAAATTATCATAATAAATCGAAGAGAAAACTCAAAGTTCAGATATCAAACATTGAAGAAAAGACTTAAAATCTCAAAGGTTAAATGAAGACTAAATAATAATTTGTGATTCGTTTTGCCAGCTCAAGGTCAAATCTTTTGTAAAAAAATATAAGAATCGGCTTGTTGTATATTCCGATATATTTCAGTTTCTCATCACTGACCCGTCGGTGGGTAACTACAAGTTTTATCAACATTAGATTGTGATTAACATAACACAATGAGAAATAATCACTTCTTTTTGAAGGTCGACTAAATAATATGACTTTTTGGATTACGATTTGGATCACAGCGGTTTCTAATGAAATAGGTGGAAATTCCAATACTGTATTTAACGTACAATAGATAAGGATAGATATAGATCTATTTAAACTGAATAATGTAGAATTTCGAAAACAATCAAAATTAAGACAAATTTGGACTCAAAAGTCTTGGCTTTTCTACTACTTCTTCATTAATTAATTGGAGCTACACTTTTAAATGTTAAGCGTTAATAGAAAAACTGTTAAAATTATGGAAATTCATTTTAGTAAGCAATAAAAATGTCCAAGAAAACTAAATATTAGCAATGTGTATGTTTTTTTGTTTAGTTTTCTTAACATTTTGACATCAAAATACAAATTCATACCTGCAAAATTATAAACCTCTCAATCCCTGTAAGCAAATCAAATATGTTTTCGGACTTAAATATTTGAATTTTGCCACGATTGCCAGTTTAAATGGCATTTTAAAGATTAAGTAGGGTACCAAATTGATCTTTAAATGACCTTAAAAACGACATAAAGACGTAAGACGTATTTAAAAAATATACTTATGACTAAAAATCTTATAAATTAGTAAACCCGGCTAGACCCCAGTGTTGATATACTTAAAATAAATATATTATTCAAATTCTAGTTTTAGTTTTAAAAGAGCTTAATACAGGAATGAATCCATTGATAGACGTTTGAGTTTTCTGTTTTGTTATGAATTTGCAAAGTTTTGAGCTTTAATTAATTTGGAATTGGTTTCGGCAAATGTTTAAAACAAGTTTTTAATAAAATCATCTAGAATTCCACCGCACTTCGCTTAAGTCCGACATAAGTATGTATACTAACTTCTACTATACTTCAAAATATATTTGGAGAAGATCATTCCTTGATGAATTCTTACATTTAATGATGATTTTCATCTATTGCTTTTTAACCACTGTGCTGGAATTTGGGTTGAATTTCGACAAACTGGCAACTGGCATGAAAATAAGTAAAGAACCGAATGAAAATGGAAAAGACGAGGGCGAGGAAGTCGCCAGATGATTGCGGCTGAACACACTGAATGCATGTAGTATCGAGCATCCGAGCGATTCTTACCCAGAGTTATTCCCTTCTTCCTGTTGCGTCGCTCAGTTCCATTTCGATTGAGATTTTGTTGCCGTTTTCTCTGTCTCGTATGATGCACTTCGGTTGTGGGTCGCCACGACCCAAACGACCCCGACCCGTAGTGGGACTCAGACCCGGCCTCATGTATGCAACGAAAATGAAATTAAGTCAAGACGGTAGTCACATTAATCGACCGCATGCCAAGCTCCTCCCTCCCCTACCACTTCGACCCACCGCTCTCAGGACAACACTTGACAGGCAGCAGCTTTGGTTGGATTTATTTTCCCTTTTCTTTTCGTTTTTTTTTTTCTGCCCGCTGCTGATTTTCACTTCTTAACAACAATTAAGCGCGCCCATAAGTCAAAACCTCAGCAACAACAGAAACAACAGCAACTAAATGGAGCACACAAAGTGAAAATAAAGGAAAAATGTGGTAAAGTAGCAGGGGATGGTTGTGGGGTGCAGGGGGCTGTAAGGGCATGGAAAATGCTCCACTATAGTGGCAACAAAAAAGCAAATATAAAAAAAAAGAATGAAGAATAAGAAAAGAAAAGCCATTTCCTGCAAACAACTGCTGGGGACAGCCACACCCCTTAATCACCACCGACTACCCGCCCGACAAACAACTTCAGTTTGGCTTTAAAGACATTGCCTTTGACCTCCCTCTTCCATCTATCCACCCCCTCGCCACTCTATTGAGCATCGACCGCACAAATAATTGGAACTTAGTCTAGTTGCGATGGGCGAGGGGGAAATTGAGATGAGAGAACGGAGGCAAACTGCCAGACACAATGAGCCTCTCTTCAAGTGCATTATCCGTTGTTCTCGACATCGTCTTTTGTGGTAAATGCCGACACTCCGACCCCAGACCCCAGACCGCGACCTCGACTCCTCCCCTACCACTTTTCTGTTGGGATACCCAAAAATACGCACGCTCAATCATCGTTTTTTGTCTATTATTTCGAGCTACAGACAGGGCCGGATTCTGATGAGCGGTGGTTAGTCAATGACCGAGTAAAGTGTTTCATCCTCTGACTTACTTTGCCTCTAGAATGTGGCGCCCATTACCTTGGCACCGCAGTCCGTTCCTGTTGTGTCTATCTTATCTATTTCTACTTCTTTGTCTTCCTGTGTTTTTCTTCTTGGGTCACATAATTATTGCCATTAGAGTGCGCCTCAATTGCTGTAAGGAGTTGGACGAATCTCTGCCTTTGGGGCTCTCCAGCAAAACCAATTCAAGCGACGCGTGTCATTGTGGTTTGCCAATGGCCCAGATGGTGAGTCGGCGGAAGGGGGGAAATCTTAGGTAGGAGAAGCAAAGCCAAGCCGCATTTCAAATGGAAGTGGCCTAGGCGGCCACTAGTGAAAGTTCTTGACAATGTGCATCATTAATATTGTCTGAGTTTCTGCTGCTGCCGCTGTTGGATCTGTTGCTGCTCTTGGCAGTATTTCCCTCTCATCGCCCTCCCATCCCAGCCATTCGAAATGCAGCTCACTGAACGCCGACTTCTACTTTGAGTTGCAGCTATTCGGCGTGTCAGTGTCAGTGGCATCTTCTCTGTTGGCGCTGGCTTTGGCTTTGGCCACGGATTTGGTTTTGACTTTGGCATTTGTGTGGACCTGGAGCTTGGTGTTAGGTAGAAAATGCTTGAGGGAAATCTTTGAGTTTGGAAATTGGAAGCTTATTCGGGCTAACAGTTGCTGGAATGATGAATGTTTTGTAAGCCGAGATCCACACACTATCACTAAAAATGATTCAATTGGCAAAAGTATGGATATCAGTAAGATATTCAATGGACCAAGGTGCAAGTTGGCGCAGCTTGGGAAATGTACTTGAAATTCAATAGCCGACTAAGCGACACTTGTAAAAGTATTTGATTCATGAAGTCAATTTTCTAGAAATATGTAGGTTGATTTCATATAATTTAATGCTAGTTAGTTAATACCATGATTGGGGCGGGAGCCGATAAAGAGGAGTGACAGGCACTTTCTAAGACGGTAAGCGAGATGCTGAAATGATTCAACCCTTTGGCGATGACTGAGCCCCGAAGCTATAAACAGAAGGGTCATTTGAATCCTTGGTTGCTTCGAAGTAAAGTATCTTTATAAAAGCAATGTCGATTTGCATTACTTGTAATTCATTTCATGGTCAAATAGAGTGGCCTAAGTTACTGAATGAAGTTAATCTACATATGTGTAGAAAGTACCCAATTCTAGATATCCCTTTATATTTAGCACTAACAAAAGTTTGTTTCATTCTGTTGATATGGTTAACATAACTCTTAGAACGAGGCGTTTCCGACCTCATGAAGCATATATACATATATTCTTGATTAGCATGAGAAGATGAGTCGATATAGCTTTGTCCATCTGTGCGTATGCGTTTTACTCAGCCATCTTAAGAGCTATTACGATGAATCTTGGTATTTGAGGTACTTATAACACGCGTAAGATAGAGTATGAAAATCATTAGGAACGGACCACCATATTATATAGTTATATAAGAAAGAGGTGATGAAATCGGAGTATTCCTATGAAATTTACTTTAATGACACTTGTCTATATAAAACATCAGATCCCGAAATTTTAGTCTGATCAGATAAATGGAACACAAGTTACGGACAGCATAAATCGTCTCTGCTTAAACGCTGCCGGCAGCGCTGCCAGCAGTCAAATACTTCATTCCTCGAATCAACAGAGCACACGCATATGTGTATGCTTGCTAATCGCAGTATGCATCTAAAAAGGAACGTGAAACATGTCAAAATATTATAGCCAAGGACTTCAAGGGTAAGGAGAATCAAATATATATCATGAATCTCTTGGAGAAACCAAAGTTTAATTAAGTTTTGAATGTGTATCTCTCTCTAATTCTATATAAATAAATATGCCTAAGGGTAAAAAATAATACTTTCCCCCATTAATTTTCACTTTTGTAAGATAATTTTCATAACAAACTTGTTGACTGCTAACATTTTATTAACTTTAACATTAAGTTTGCACAAGTTTAGAGTTTGTTAATAATTAAAATATATAAATCTATTCTAGGTGAATAGGGATTCCGGAGGAGAAGAATAACCCAATCTTCATTCGTTGAATTCAAAATATGAACTGATTTTATTAACACAAGTATTGAGTTTATATAGGGAATCTTAGGCTCTAGGAGGTAACAATTGTTCTTAAAATATCTTATCCTAATGAGACTCAAACCCAAGATTTCGGGGGTTGAAAATTATTATTATTTTTGGGCACGGCTTCGGCCACTTGACATCCTGCCGTTGTGATATTTTGGGTTAGTTTAGAATTACAAGTGTTTTTCTACAATGTGTGTGGCTGATTGTAATTCTAGTCATATGCTAGATTACTTGTTTGTGACAAAAGTACAGTTGTATTATGTTTTCTTTAGTGCATCTGATTTGGTGAAGCCGCTTCAGATGAACACGATGTTTATTCTTAAACATTCTGCAAAGGGCCGCCAAATGTGGTGTTTTGGAGTTTATTTTTATAGTATGTAGTTTGAATAGGGATTCCGGAGGAGAAGAATAACCCAATCTTCATTCGTTGAATTCAAAATATGAACTGATTTTATTAACACAAGTATTGAGTTTATATAGGGAATCTTAGGCTCTAGGAGGTAACAATTGTTCTTAAAATATCTTATCCTAATGAGACTCAAACCCAAGATTTCGGGGGTTGAAAATTATTATTATTTTTGGGCACGGCTTCGGCCACTTGACATCCTGCCGTTGTGATATTTTGGGTTAGTTTAGAATTACAAGTGTTTTTCTACAATGTGTGTGGCTGATTGTAATTCTAGTCATATGCTAGATTACTTGTTTGTGACAAAAGTACAGTTGTATTATGTTTTCTTTAGTGCATCTGATTTGGTGAAGCCGCTTCAGATGAACACGATGTTTATTCTTAAACATTCTGCAAAGGGCCGCCAAATGTGGTGTTTTGGAGTTTATTTTTATAGTATGTAGTTAGTTTTTGATTTAATCGACCTTTAAATTGTTAAAAAACCATGCTTTGCCTCCGCTCGCCTCTTCTTAAGCTCGTTCGGACTCCGCTCGCCTCTCCGATCTGCTCCTGCGGCCACCTGGCACTATCCTTTTCGTCTCTGCAACTATGTTGTGGCTCTGCTGTTAACATGCTGCCTCTTTGCAACTATTTCATTGCTCTTCTGCTGTCCTTTGTTGCCTAATTGCAACTGTTTCATTGCTCTGCTGCTGATCTTTGTTGCCTACTTGCAACTACATACAGCGTTTGCAACGATATTAGTGTACATACACACTCAATATTTTTATTATACTTTCGATATTACGGCTTCGAAAACGCCAAACTCCAAAAAAACACCGACTGCCGAAATTACTACAGTTGCTCCACTAGCCAAACTGTCTTTAAGATCGGTTAAAAAACTCTCCCGCCGCCGAAGATACTACAGTTGCTCCACTAGCCAAACTGCCTTTAAATTCAGACGCACGCATTTTTTATTTATTAAGCAATAATATTTTGCTTTAATTTTATACTCTGTCTCTTACCACTGGTGGGGGAAAACAAGAGTTATTTATTTTGCTACCTTTAGCTGGTCTAAGCATTTACACTTGCATTAGATCTCAAACTCTTAAGGAGCTGATTGAACCTCTGAGTCTCTTACCACTGGTGGGGGAAAACTACAGAGTTCTTTCTTTTGCTACCTTTAGCTGGTCTTAGCATTTACACTTGCATAAGATCTCAAACTCTTAAGGAGCTGATTCATTCTCTGAGTCTCTTACCACTGGTGGGGGAAAACTACAGAGTTCTTTCTTATCGAAGGACCAAACATGATCCATCCGGCTCGAAGGACCAAAATGAATAGGGATTCCGGAGGAGAAGAATAACCCAATCTTCATTCGTTGAATTCAAAATATGAACTGATTTTATTAACACAAGTATTGAGTTTATATAGGGAATCTTAGGCTCTAGGAGGTAACAATTGTTCTTAAAATATCTTATCCTAATGAGACTCAAACCCAAGATTTCGGGGGTTGAAAATTATTATTATTTTTGGGCACGGCTTCGGCCACTTGACATCCTGCCGTTGTGATATTTTGGGTTAGTTTAGAATTACAAGTGTTTTTCTACAATGTGTGTGGCTGATTGTAATTCTAGTCATATGCTAGATTACTTGTTTGTGACAAAAGTACAGTTGTATTATGTTTTCTTTAGTGCATCTGATTTGGTGAAGCCGCTTCAGATGAACACGATGTTTATTCTTAAACACTAGGCTTACAATAACAATTCCATTTATCAATTGTATTGAGTGTAACACGAAATTTGCTTTACAACAAGCTTAAACGAATTGAATTTTTATTTTATTTTATATTATTTTTTTTTGCTCATTGGAAACAAATGAATTGCATTAGTTTTGTGAGAAAAAGAGAAAAGAAAATAAAAACAACAATCGATTGGCTTGACACCAGTCCAAATTGTAGGAGATATTTGAAATTTGAACGCCTGACTTATTACGGACTTAGCTGAAGATTTAAGGGCAAGCCAATTTATCCCAGGCAACTAATTTATATACATATCGATTACTTTATATTGTGACATATTTTCCATTTGCAAATTTGTTTTTTTTCTTCCAGAGGGGGGAACATAGAGAAACAAATGGCAGAGAGAGAGAGAGAGAGAAAGATTGAGTGAGAGAAGAAGAAAAAAGTCCAATCACTTGAACAATAAATATTGCACACAAAAACTCTCAACACTCGACATAAAAAATAAACACATAAAAATATTGAGAAGGAAAATTCAACAATTTGTTTGGAGATATTGAGAGAGAAATAGAATTGGTATAATCCGCTTGGCGCTTGGTAAGTAAATGCAAACAAGTGTAGTTTTATGTAAATACTAATAGATGATTATGTAGTTGAGCAAACACCAACAACAACAACAACAACTACAACAAACAACTTGGGTCACACATAGTTACATGTAGACAAAGTGCACTCAACCGAAAGCAAGCTCCATTTGTTGTTGCGTTGCCTTGAGGTCATTATATCGAAAACAGCAAATGCCAAAATGTTGCCATGCCCCAAACATAGTAACTCCTCCCTCCTCTCTCTCTCTCTCTCTCCTGACCATTGCTTGTGTGACAAGTCAGGCATAAGGTCGGGGAAGGGGTAGTGGGGGGTAGCATGGGTGCTTGCATTACATGCTTCAATTACAACAGGCGCCGAGCAACGAGCAACCAGCAATGAGAATTGTCAAAATGTGAAACAACATAAAACAGTGGCAGAAAAATAGAAATAGAGAAATAAGAACATGAAAATAAATGTCATTGACTAAATGACAAACAACTTGACAAACATTTTTTGTTTTGTTTGTTGAATTCACTTATATGTATGTATTTGTGTGTGGCACTGTGTGAGTGTGCGTGTGAAAATAATCCATAATGGCAAGAGCTATTAGCCAAAAGGAACAAAAAACGGATATAAAAACGATTTGCTGCATTTTCAATTGTTTGCATGCAAAAACACACATACACACAGAATCCGCACACACACACTCACACACAAAGCATCACGTTTTAGTGCATTTCAAAAACATTCGCCCAACACAAATGCCTGTCAAAGACCGAAAATTACAAAGACCAAAAAATCAAAGCGACAAAGCCTAAACAACAATGACACACCCACACAGTCAAACACACCCACACACATACACACACACACACATGAGTACACTTTCATTCATTGTCCTGGTGATTGACCTAACCTCCTCTGAGCCCCCCATATCCCTTCAGCTGTCTGTTCATCGCATTTACCCATACAGACAGCAGCAGATGAACGCACAAAAGTATGCTAAACATTTTTCGGAATTTCTTTTTTCTTTTTCCTTTTTGCTTTCGCTTATGCGGGCTGAGCAGACACAAAATTTCCAATTTTAAGGAAAATGAAGAAAACGCAAACCAACATGGAAAATCCCTCAATAGTTTGTTCACTGAAGACAAACTTTTTAAATACTCTGTTAGACAATCGAAGTTACAATTGAATCTGCCCAATTGAGTTAGACAAGTGAATTAAATCCCTTTTGCAAAAACAGAGATAATGCAAATTAATATCAACTAATAACATAATTAATAAAATTTTGTAAAAGGGCTTAGTGCAAATGTTTAATTAAAAATGAATATGCTTACATACATATGCATGTTGGTGTGTGTGTGTGTGTGTGTTTGTGTGTATTAAATGGAATTTATATAAATATTTCATGCCAAAAAAATAATATTATATTCATTTTATCAATTATACGCATATTTGGCAATGTTTGTTTTAATATGCATTAATTAAATTATGTAAACGGATTGCATAAAAATGCAGAATAGAGAAATGTAATGATAAAGTGAGTTAACACAACAAAAAAAGAAAAGACAACAACAAAAAGAAACCAAAGAAGGAGAATGTTGAATTTTTGTTGAGTTAAAAGAAGAAAGCGAAAAGCTTTTCATTTAATTAAGCAAAACAAAATAGGATAATTACTTAGAGTTGGCAAAATTTAGTAAGACAAAAAAAAAAAAAAGAACAAAATTTACTTTTCATATAAGTGAAAAAACTTTTAAACTTTCTTATAAGATTAAACGATTTTAAAGGAAATTTTGTTCAAGGCGAAGATAAGTATGTTAAGTAATAACAAAAGAAATAGAGAATGGAATAATCAAGTGTCAAGTTAACATATGAGACAAGTCAAAGAGAAGTCAAACGATTTGCTAATTGAAGTATCCTTCGCAAACTGTCATTCGAGACATCAATTTTGAGTTCTAAAGTTCATATTTTTCTGAGATTCTTAAATCATGTTATTGAAGCGTTTTAGCATGTTAATTTATGTCTTTAGGTTAGTCATTCAATTGAGGCAAGGTATAGTAAATTTTATTGGAGAAAAAGCCCAAAAATTTGGACTAAACAAATCACAAAATAAAAATTGACTTTACATTTTAGGATCCAAGAAACATATTGTAGTTCTTGTAAAACTAAGATAAACTGTATATCAGACATTTACTAATTAGTCCCAGAATTTGATTTTGAGCCAATTGACAAACTGAATTTTGCATGACCATATTACTTTGACCATATTCTCTTGACTTGGCGTTATTTTACGAGCTTAATTTTTTCCCAAATATTATCTCCTTAAACTACGAAAGATAGTGACTTTAATTGAATTTCCCATGGAATGAATAGAAGAACAAAATTTTAAAGTTTCCCAGTTTTCAGTTCTCAGTTTAACTCTAAGTATTCCTCATGAAGATTATCATAGATGTTAAGATAAAGAAAGGCAATCTCTCTTAAAGAGGCAGATAATCCAGAGTCCCGATAGAACTCAAATAAAGAGTTATCCTGAGAAAGACGATTGATGTGAATTAAAGTAAAAATCAGAATTTATAGTTTAACTTTTAGGCGGAAGGTTCGGTTCATCAATCAATATGCTAAGTTTAGGGCAAATTAAATTAACTTTCTTCATATTCAAAAGATTTAAAAAGAGTAATATTTGAATATTATGGCCTCAATCTTTTACCCACTCAGAATGAATATAAATTCATTACTCAAATGCTTGAAATAAACCAAAAAATAAATCTACCCTTTAAGATGCTCTCAAGCAAAGAGTGAGAAATGTGAGAAATTAAATTTCGTCCAGACAAGGGCAAAAGCAAAGCTCGAACTCGTCATATATTGGTTATTGATATCAACATTTATTTGGCTTGGGCTGGGTTAGGGCACTGGACTAAAGGTCTGGTATTTGGGCTTTGCCTGATAAGACCAAAATAATGATGCCTATGTTGATGACGACGATGATGATGATGATGATGAAGTCCGGGGAACGTCTTCATCGTTGTCTGTGGCCCAGAAAAAAAGGTTATCGCTATGTCAATTTATATTTGTTCGTCGAGTCATTATATTTATTGTTAATGTGCGTACTTACACACATATGTAATACGTGTGCGTGTGTGTGTGTGTGTTTATGTCTGGTGGTAGTTTGCATGTTTTCATATGAATAATAAATGCTGGCCGTTAATCGTAAACGTTTGCTGCACTTTAACCTCTCGCACACATACTCATCTAGAAAATAAAATCATATTTATTTTTTTTTAGCCATTTTTATCGCAATTTATTTCAGTTGAAGTATTTTTGTGCTCTGAGTGACCTTTAACTTGGTAAATGCCAATGATTAACATAACTATAAATAGACTCTCAGTAATCCCATGTAATTTGGTTAATGCTAGTGCCCCAACTGAGAGCCTTTAAGTGTGCATTGTTAATTATTTGCATAACTCGATGGCAATTGAGTCGCCAAGTCTCTTCAGTTCGATTCCGAGGTCAGTGATTGATTAATCTAACTGACATGTGAGCACTTGTTTAGGTAGCCATTAAAAGTAGCATATAAATAGACACCAAGTGACTTTGGTCTGTAATTTCCTGGTTTTCAATCAATTTTCCGGTTTTGCTTCATAATTACATTTTGTCCTAGTCTGTAGCTATTAATTGACCGTTTAAGTACTCATAAGCAGTCTGTGATTCTAGAGTGTTAAAGTCGAATATATCATATATTCCTTTGACATGACTCTATACCAGTTCATTGTATTCAATATAATGAATTTAGTTTAACGTTTTGGACTATCGAAGTACTTCAAATGAGCAGGATTGAACATCCAAGCTTGAATCCTGAAACTAATTAGTAATATAAAAATATATGAATATAAAGAGAGAAGAGAAATAAAGTAAGTATATATGTACAATAAATTATGTACCTTGAATCCTTAGTAAATTCTAACAAAACGTTTCCAACGCCATTCAGGATTTGCAAAGGAAAAAAGAAGGAAAGATACTGACTAAAGTAAAAGGAACTAGATTTGGATGCGGGCTTTAGAAATTCAACAGAATTTGGGGGATCTCTCGCATCCTGTAGCCGGTTGTGCGTTAAGACCATTTTAAAGGACATCCTGCTAGCTGACGTCGAAAAGTCAGATATCATTAGAGTAAAATAAACTGCTAAGTATTCCAACTATCAAGCTAGGCGTATATGGGACCCTCCCTTGACTAGGAGCCCACCAGCTAAAATAAAAAACATTTGTTTTTTTTTTTCATTTATTCAATTTGAAAAATAAGTCTTCAAAAAGTTTACAATATCTAGATCAAGGCGCTTACATAAGATATACATACAAAAATATCGCACACATCCTCCATCTCTATTTTTTTGCACGGGTGTATGGGAAGTTTTGCCCACCTGGTTCTCTTTTTAAGTATGGGCAATGAAATCAATCTAATTTTTGTCTGATTTTTATAAAACATGTATCATTTGACGGGAAATTCAATTTACTTTCTTACTTAGATTAAGAAAAAAGTACTTTAGTTTAAATTGGTATCGTAAAACGTCGTCAAACCAAGAGACCTCAACAATTACATACTAAAACCCAAAATTTCAATGGGCCCCAAAACAAATACTGATTATCTAAAATCAAAATTTTTGGTATGCAGCTTACCTTAGATTATTTAGAACTTATTTACAACTTCTTCTTTAAAGATTTTGGAAAGATCGGGCTAAACTATTGTCCAAAATTTTGGCGGTGCTTTTTGTTCAAACGCACCTGTAAAAAGAACGTCGAAAGCTGGCATTACAATAATTACGTGTCATCATCTAAATAGAGTCCTGAAAACTGAAACTGAAAAACTGAAAACTAAAAAAAATTTCTTTCTTACATTTTTTGGGACCCGAGAAATTCAAAGACAAAAAAAAAGGGGCCAACCCGTTGACCATCACTGTATATTCTTTGATCCAAAATTGAATTCCAAGAAAATAAAAGGATAAAAGGGGTTTCGTTACTTATGTGATAATATGGTCCAGTTGCCGAACACCTTATTGGTATAGACCGAGCAAGTCTACCACAACAGTTATTTTTGGATTTGGAAGAGATTTGTCTTATTTGTATAGTTTTTATAGAACATAAACAAAATGCGGACTCGGATTCACATGCTTCCTTAATCAAGGACAAATAAGTTAATGCTTTTTATTTTGTAATTGTTTGTATATTCGATAGGCTAAAAGTCAGGTAAGTCCTACTTTCTGAACTAACTTTATCTACCTGTATAAAGGTTTATTTAAAAGTTAAAATCACAAACCGAAAATATATATGATATTGAAGATCTTATTTCATATAAATCATCAATTCGTATTATACCTTAAAATAGAAAGAATATATTGTTTAGTGGTAAAAAATCTTTAAAAAAGTGCAAGAAAGATTTTTAAGTCAAACTGTTGTTGACATACAAAGTAGCTAACAGGATTGTTTAGTTATTTTGAAATGATATTCATAGTATTCACTTTTGATTGCTTTTTTTCGAAAGTAAAATATTCACTTTAGAACTGCGTCTTCGTATCTATTTAGATAGATTATCGTTTTGTATAGTAAGTAAATTGCACTTGATTAATATAGTTATGACTTTCGACTTTTTCTAAACGTAAATTTTATCAAGTTTTTCAATCTGGATAACAGAAATTCGAGATTCAACATTCGAACAGACGTATTTCTCTTTTATTCTTGTTTAAATTTAATTTACCTTCTCGCTCTAGTTTTGATTTACAAATGAAATGTCCCATATATACATACTTATTTACAGTAATTTTTCTGTTTTGTTTGCCTGTCATTTACATGCAACTTGAACTAATTTTGTGGCCTCATGTTTGGGAAATTCGATTATTCCTTTGTACACATTTTGCAGTCATTAATTATTGATAATTAGTAGATTTGCTTGATATTTTCATTTGCCTAAGAGTGCATTTTGTCACTTTAGACTTGTTGCTGAAATATTGATGTCCTTCCAAACTAGCTTTCATATTTTATTATTATGTTTTCGGATTAACATCTCATTGCCAGTCAATGCCACACTCTCCTCTCTCCGGGTCTACCTCTTCAAACTTTTCTCCACCTCCTTGGGGGCTCAAGAAATGTCCAATAAAATAGAGTAAAATAACTTGAGTTGAAAATTGAGATAAGCCTTTTGTCAATGAATATGTGTGTGTGCGTGTGTGTGAGTGTGTTTTGTACATTGTCGTTTCTTGGCAAAAATGTCAGGTCAAGGGTCATAATTAAAACAGACCTAGCAATAGATTCGATATATCTCTGGGCATATATGTATGTACATATGTATGTAAATATGTATGTATATCCTCTTATAGCCATCAGGCGATATGCTTGATTATGCCAAAAACATTTGCATTTGCTTCAGCTTCTTGCTTACCCCTCCCCCCCAACCGCCCATTCCACAATTTGATACCCGCCTTTGCAGCCGCCTTTTCTCTTCATGAGTTTTCTTGCCTCGAATGCTCATGTCCTATGGAAAATGCAAATATTTCCGCTGTTCTGTGAAATTTAAACATGAATTTTCAGTTTGTTTTTCTTTTCAAATTGTTGTTCTTGCTTTCCTTGTTATTGTGGTTGTCGTTGTTGTTGTTTCTGCTGTGTGTCCTGTGTCTTGTTGCGGCAAATGCATTTTAATATTTCATATTGATTTGTTATGCAAAATTTTGATAGGTCTATATGTGTGTATCTCAATTTACGTGTGTGTCAGTGTTTGTGTGTGTTCTGTGTTTTTGTGTGTCTATAACATCACTCAATGCGATTACATTACACTAGAGACAGAGACAGGGATAGAGAGTGAAAGAGCTAGATGGATATAAGCAAATTATGCATACGCCGCGTTGGCTTGGTCACATAATTTAGCATTTATTATTATTATTATTATTATTATGATTATGTTATTTAATTTAATTTGATTTCAGATTTTCCCGTTTCCATCATCCAAAAAAAAAAAGATGATTGAGACAGCGAGAGAGAGAGAGAGAGAGGGGGAGAGAGCTTAAGCCAAAGCTCTTCACTTCTTTACTTCCCCCTAAAAATCAACTTGCCCCATTTTGAGGGCGGTTTCTCATCCTTGCCCACCCTTGGCGTGTGTGTCAGTCTGTGCGAGTGTGCGTGTGTGTGTGTGTGTGGAGCCAAAAATGTCTTCGATAATAGAAAATATAATCAAAGCGCCATAAAAATGACATTTAACATGCGGCATGCGTCGCCGTCTCGTCTCCACTCATCTCGTCCCGTTTCGTCTCTTCGAGAAGGTTTGTGTCTTCTCTGTGTGTGTGTGTGTGTGGTTTTTTTTATTTCATTTCACTTCGTTCGAGGGTTGGAACTCAATTTACTTGAAAACGCATCAAACAGCAAATTTTATGAATTTACAACGTTTCTGTTATATTTTTTTTCACTCCTCCTCACCCGCTCTGTCTATCTCAGTCTGTTTAGCTTTCTATCTCTTTTGCTCCACTTGAGGTCACTGAGGGCGACAATTGTCTGTCGGTCCGTCCGTCTGTCTGTCTGTATGTCTGTCTGCCTCTCATGTAAGTGTAATAGAAAGCAAAGTTGATGGGCTGGCTCTTTGACGTTGGGGTTTTCCCTTGCTCCTTCGTGTGGGTCGACCTTTTGGGCCACAAAGGAAGCTGCTGATGCTCGTACTGCTGTTGCTGCTGCTGCTGATGATGATGCTGCTGCAAAACCGCATCAAGGCAGCGGCAGCAATAGAAGCTACCGCCGTAAGGCAAATGGCTAAAGTAACCACCGACCAAATGAGTTTGAGGTGTGAGAGAGTAGTCCTGGCTTGGCGCCTTTTGCTTTGATAATGGCAAATGGTTTTCTGCTCTCTCTCTCTCTTTCTCTTTCTCTATGTTAGTGGCTACATCTTCTTCTTCTCCCTTTTCACTTCCGTTTTACCCACTTTCGTCTTTGTCCTTGTAGTGTGGAAAATATAGTTCCATTCAAGGCAGTCAACAAAAAAATGTTAGTTCGACTCATTTAGAAAATGAAAGGAAGTAAAGTCGAAACTCTCAACCTTCTTCTAATATTCGTAGCACAATGCTGAAACTTGGTCAGGAATCCATAGAGAAAAGTAAAAGACGTATAAATGTATAAATAAACTGAAAGGGAGTTCCATTTACAGTCCCATAAAAGTGAAACTAACATTTCTCGTTGGGTTTATGGAAGAAGACGGTGTCCAAGTGGAAGTGATGTCGTTTCTCGTCGCACGTTTCAAAGAGTCCTCTGCATATATATACATATAGACTAACTATATGGGTGATGGTGTTTGCATGTGTGTGAGTGTGTGCCCGCAATGTGTGTTAGTTGCGTTTTGAACTTTGCTGCAGTTGATCAAAAATTCATTTTCCAAAACTTGCCATAAAAATGCGAATTTTATAGAAGTCGCTATGCATCAGTCGATGGGTGTAAGTTAGTGTGTGTGTGTGAGTGTGTTCATTCAGCTGAGGGTCATGGACGTAACAATAGGGCGGAGTAAAAACCACATAATGCAATTTCAAATTCTTTCAAATTATCTCATCACAAAAGAGTGAACCTTATTTTCATAAATAAAAGATTATTCTTTAAGCAATTAAGGGGTAAGTTTCAGTGTAGAAAATCAAATTAGACGTTTTTCTGGCTTAACAGAAGATTCTTAGTAGCTTATTAAAAAGTGAAAGCTACTTAAAGAATATTCTTACCACATTTAAGTCAATCGCCCGATTATAACTTAAATTCTTTTCTTATTAACCTTTTTCATCAAAAAGATTTCCTAGTTATTGAAATCGCCCAAGTTGCTATAATATTTGAAAACACTTTTCACATCTAAAATGAAAAGTTTTAGAAACTTATCCCAAAACAAGTGAACCTTCCATGTGGCTACAATAATTTGAAGTCAAGTCAAACTGATTCTTTTTTTTAAGCACCGTTTTCGAGATATTCAGGAAAAGATAAGCACTTGATTAAAATATTTCTAAATATTGCCAAGAACATATAAATTCATCATTCATTCGAAAGATATTGAATACCCCTTAACAAAATATTTACATTATAATATATTATATAGGGAACAGAGAACTTTTAGGCAACAATTCGCATCTTTAGCCATTTAAACAAAATTTCAGTATATTTTCTACCCTTGCAAAAAGGGTATATTAATTTTGGTCAGAAGGATAGAAGGAAGCATTTGCGACCATATAAAGTTTATAGCCTTGATCAGCACGACGATATGATTTCAAATAGCCATGTCCGTCCGTCTGTCCTTCCGTTCGTCTGGATCAATGCAAACTCCTCCTAGAGTATTAGAGCTACAGGGTTGAAATTTTGCATGTAGGCTTGTATATACTGCAGTATATCTGTTGAATATCTCGGATTCAGCCGGATCGGACCACTATATCACATAGCTCCCATACAAACGAGAAAATTTCGTTGTTTTCTTAGCTATTGTCGTGAAATTTCACATTGGTTAGTTTATTACACTATATAAACAAATTTGATCAACTATATTATATAGCTCCCATAGGAACTTTTGCCATAAACTCTATTAGGCCGTCCATTAGACTTTTTAGATAAAACATTTTCCACCTTGACGACTATAAGTAAGGAAAGAAAACTTTCAAGGGTATACAAACTTCAAGGGTATACAAATATCAACAATATCTTTTTTTGATCGAAATCGGGTATTTCTAAACATTTGTAGACAAGGACCTTATCCCTTATACTATGTAAGGAATAACTTTGTTTTACTATTTTAGTTTTTGGGTTTTTGATTTAAGGATAGATAAACGGATATATGGGAAAATAAAAACTTTCACTTAGCAAAATGATGTAATTAGAGTTAACCAACCAAAATGTAATTAGCAGCAAGATTTTGTTGCATCAGAGAGTTCGAAATATCCCCCAAATTTAAAACATCTGCCTCCGTTTAGATCACGATTTTGTAACCTAAGTCATACCAAAACACGGTTTTGATTAAGTTTTATTGGCAATTTTTAATTGGACGTTCCCCACTCCCCTTGCTTGATGTTTGTAACTATTTTCTTACTCCTTAATGGTGGTTTTTATTTCTCCTTCTTTATTTAACCGATAACCGTTGAAATCTCAGCTGGACATCCCACATAAAAAAAGAACATGTTACCACACCGATTTGCTTTGTGTTTTTAATTGTTACAGATCAGCCAAAGAATTAGCAAAGGAGAGGCTGAAAGTTTCATTTGGTTTATCATAAAAATAAATGCAGAGTTTGCAGTTATAATATAAATTGTCCCCCCCATACAATAACCATCCTATCAGCAATATCGTAGGAATATTTGATTAGTTCATCTATATAAATTTAAGTTGAAATTGCCCATGTTTAATCTCACCTATGCCTGGTGCAAGTGAATGAAATGAATGCTTAAGCATCTTACTTTAATGGATAAAACTTTCACAAAAAATTAAATAGGTTTCTTTTCAACTTTTGGCCTAGAATAAACTTGTAATGTATATGGGTGTATATGTCAGAAAAATGCACAACGGATGAGTGATTAAAACAAGCGGAGCAAGAGTATAGAATTTGCTCTTTAATTTCGCATGGAGAATGGAAACTTGTTGCAATGGAAATAGCCAAGCTAAACATGCATAAATATATTCACTTAAAGATGAAGATGGATGTGAGTCTTACACTGTGAGAGAACTGTGTCAAATAAACCCTTTCCCCTATTAAATGGGATCTTGGTTGCGCGCCCCTGGTGGATGGGTTTGGTGGAGATGAATAGTTGATGCTCAGGCTTGGCAACAGCCGCGCACTAGAAGCAGCAGCAGCAGCAACTTACTTAAGACTTTATTACTTTGGCCAGCGATCGGCATGGGTTTGTTGTTGTTGTTGTGTTGCTGTTGCTTCGTCCTGTTGCTGATGCACGTCGCGCTCGTCGACATGTCGTTGACAGCGTTGTTAACATTTTTATAACCAAAGTTTATGCGTCTCGCGGATGCGATGAGGTGACGCAGTGAGGTGAGGAGTGAGGCTCAGGCTGGAGGTCGATGTCAGAGTCGGAGGTGAGGGCGAGGGTGAGGACGAGGACGAGGACGAGGGTTTACCCCACGTGATGTTATATGCACGCACGTTGCATGTTGCTAAAGTCAAAGTTGCACTTAGTGGGCACCTCTCCCACCACCCCTTCGGTTCATCGTTTGCACATTTCGCGAGTCTTGGGGGGCGTCGGTTTGTGTGTGTGGGGGGAGAGGTGGAGGAGGACGACCTGAAAGTTAGTTGGTTGGCGGGTTTGTTAGCGAAAGTGTTGCAGTTGCCACATCATGGGCCATGGCTTGTTGCTGCTGTTTTTGATGTTGGCAATGGCTTTTGGTTTTTTTTCGTTGTGTTTTTTTCTGGCCTATTGGCTTTTTTCGGTTGTCGCCATGATGATGATGACGATGATGACCTCATTCTGTCTGGGATGCACCTCCCTCCCCCCCCGTACATGGGGTACCTTGTCAGTGCACAATTTAATTTGCGAAACTATCTGGTGTTCTGGCAAAAGTTTGTCTGCCACACATCGCTTTTGTTGTTGTCGCTAGGCTTTCTCGCCTTGCCTAGCCTCGAAGCCTGGGTGAAACGAGGGGGGAGGAGGAGGAAAACTATGCGCGAATATGGCCTGATGTTATCAGTTCGATCTGGCAGCATTTGCATGCGGAATGAATGCTGAAGCATAGCGGGGATTGTAATTCTCATTGTTGTTGCTATTTTTCTGTTTTCTCTTCTCCTTTTTTTTTTTTTTTTTGGTAATGTTTGGTCATGATGATGGGAGCTTTGCGTCAAACCCAAATGTGGATAATGGCCCAGGCCAAAAGGGTCAGAATGATATGTGGGCCAAGTGGATGACTTGTTTTACAGGCCCCCCCTAACGCCCCACCCCTTACACAAACACACAAATGCTGAAAATTTAAGTAGATTGCCAGAGAGATTGGCAAACTACTAGACTACGAGATTGCCAAGAGCTCACATTGAAAATGTCAACTAAACCGATTTGCCTACGGCCTTATCAGTGGGCAAATAACATTTCAAATTTCATTCAAAATTCTCGAAACAAAACCAAAATTCAGTTCGCTATTTTGGTTTTCTTCTCTCTTTTTTTTGTCAGCGTTTGCCAATCAACTTGCTAAATAGCTAATATTCCACCCTAGCCAAAAATAAAAGTTTATCTTCATTTCCTTCAGGCGCAATTTGTCCTATATACATTTAAATTTGTATATGGCATATGTACTATATACGATATATGTATATATAATTCTCCCCTCTTTCAATTTCCTGCTGCATATGCTTGCCAAAAAAAAAAAAAAACAAAAAAAAATTGGACAGGGAGAGAGAGCGGAGGAGGAGCAGAAGGGTAGCAATGGAATGTTGTTTCTCCCCTTAAAAAAAAAAAACTCTTACTCAATTCAATGAAGGGGGAAGGGGAGGCAAGTAAAACAATATTCCCCATGCCAAACTGTTTTCTGCTGCGCCATCAATTTCGTTTGTCGACTTTCAAAATGTTTTTTAATTTTATTCTTACTGCTTTTCCATACACTTGCTATAAAAAGGGTATACCGAAATTGTTGGCAAAACCCAGTGAAGGACGAATTGGTTGGATCTGTCTAAATGATGGTTATTGGATTGAAATTTGAAGGGTTTAATCAGATCTGTTTGCCTTAAACTAAGCCAAAGTTAGCAGCTTGAATTGTGAAGTCTAATCAGACTGATGGACCATAAGAGTTGCTTCCTTCAAATACACAACGTTGTAAGTTGATATAACTATCTTAAGGCAAACAAATCTAAAATCCTTTTGTTCTCATACATTACTTTAAAGTACTAGAAATCGTCCAAAAATTATTTTTTAAAGTTTTCGTTAACATTCAAACAAGCAAACCATACAAAGAAGAACAGAAGACAAATAATTTCTATCTGTATTAATTCTATGAATTGCTTCTAAAAAGAAGTGTAAAAGGTAAAACAGATAATTCACTCTATAACGAATCTGAATCCATCATAACTTTATTTATGTTATCAGGATAGTTTCCAACAAAGTTGAGTTGTCACTTCGAAATTTGGCTTCTTCTAAGATTACCATCTTATTTTTTTTACAAAAAGGATGAAGATCAAATTATAATGGGAAACAATCCAAAAAAGAATCAAATCATATGTTTTAATCATCAACTTTAAGCCTGCAAAGCAAAACAATCAAAAAAGTCGCTAAAACTACGAATTTTATTATTATTATTATTAGTATAGGATATATTTTACAAGCACTGGCAACTATGGCCTTCGAATTAGACGAAAACTCCATTCATACACTAGCCTGGGATTCGAACTCGAATCCTCGTGGTTCATTTGCCTTAATGCCGCTTACGGCCACATAGATAACTCATCTACCTTCGACTGCAAAAAACAAGCAATTGATTTGCAAAAGTATTTGACCATTTGACAATCCTGGAGTCCATTAGGCCCGTTTAATCTGTTTGGGAACTTAGGGTCGAATTGTCCAAAAATCGAATCTTGACTCAGTTTTATAATAGGAGTCGTTACCCACCGCACTAACCATATATATTCCTCCTATCAGAATGAAAAGTTGAGTTGTAATAGTCATGTCCGTCTGTGCATGTTACCTTCAACGCCTCAATTAGAAAGCTATGAGAATGAAACTTGGTATTTAAGCTTCTTATCGATTAACTGAGATCAAGTTTGACAATTCGACGGATCGGACAATCCAACTATCATCCCCACATAGGATTAAATCATCATGTCTTTTTTCGACCATCTCAGTGCTATTAGTTCCCTGCTTTGCTTTAAAAAATATTCCTCACTCAGGGGGGGGTCCAAAGGGTCCAAAGTGGATGTCTCCTATGAATTTAGTTTGGAAATGTTAAATGTGCCTCAAATTCCCTTTCTTTTATGCAATGGATAATCTGCCTGCACAAAGAACTACAAACATGTTTTAATAGAACTCCTTAGAACAACAAACGATCCTTAAAGATTCATTTAACATCCATGTAAGTACAAAATTCGTCTACAATCGAAATCTAAGTACTTTGATTACTTTTACAAATAGAAATAGGTCACGAATTCAATGAAGGAAAGTAAATATCGTTTATGTCAATTTCACCTTTAGAAACCCAGATAGATCAAGATTGGATACACTTTTTTAAAGTCTTACATATGCAAAACTTTATCCTTTTGAAAAACCCCTTAATACTGCTTTTTGTCGTAAGGGCATATTTAGTTCGACAGATCGAAATTGACTTTTAGATGCTTTTGAGTTTTGATTTAAATGGCGCCTCGGTGACTGCAACTTCGAGTTCAGAATCTGTCTCCGATTCTGAGATGTGACAATGACAGAGGCTGTGCCCCCCAGTGACTTTTGATGTCTCGAATTTCATGCAAGAAACTTTCATATATATATTTTTGGAATTGTATAACTTTTGAGGTTGCATTTTGGCATTGTGTGCGGTTTCGTGTGGGTTCCAAATTAATGTCACGTCGGCCAGGTGGGTGAAAGTGGCTGAAATTCTAGTGGTGGAGAGGCCCAATTAAAAAACATATTTTTTTAATTGCATTTTTGTCCTCATGCACAGTTCTTCTGTGTTTTGTTTTTTGTTTTTTCTGTTTTTCTGCCATACAAATGTCCAAAAGCCTGTTATTACCGTTGTTTCTGTTGTTGTAATTGGTTTATTGACACAGACTGAAAAGCAGGGCAATATTTCATCTACATACTATATACACCACACACACACACACTTAGTCATACATTCAAATGAGTGTGTATATGTAGGTATATGGAAGGTTTTGCCTATTTGGTTTTCATTTTTATTGTATTTCTCTCTGGGTAGGTATTTGGTATGTTTGCTTAAACTTTTTGCCAAGCTCAATTAAAAATTGTTTATTTAATTTGTGGCAGTTGCACATTTAAATTTTAATTAAATACATTTTTAATGCATGACAGCGAAATGAAATGGAATGGAATCGATTCGTATTCGTATTCGTATTTGGATCGAATCAAATCGAAATGTTAATGCTGCATTTTGAGGCTTACACAAAAAACCAAAAACCAAGCGAAACGAACAAAATAACAAAAAATCATATAAATCAATAAAATGTAGTTTCAACCTAATTTTTGGAAAATTTATGCATTGATTTATGCAAATTTCATAATAAATAATAACGGCCATGCATTTTAGACCGGCCCACTTATGCTTCGAAGGAGTAATCTAATCATTTTACGCACACAAATAATCTGGGAAAATTATCAATAAATCACGATTTCACTAAAATAAAAATCTGTTTATAAATTTATGTCTTTAACTGAAACTTTTAAACGAAATGAAAGCTACGAGTTTTAATAATATGGGTCGATGTTGGCTCTAAGACTCTATAAGCCATCTTTAAGGATCTTAATTATCAAGAAGGCAACATTTGACTTCCTTAAGATATAATGCATTAAAATTAATGAATTTCTCGGAATCGATTTTTAAAGTCTACGTTTTTAAAGAGGCTATAACGCCTTAAGTCTGTCTGATTTCCCAGATTTGAAAGTTCTGTTCTTCGGATCCTTCGGGTATTTGAGAAAAGACATGGTCACATAATTGGCACAAAAAAATTTTTGCTTTAAAAACTTTTTTTGGGGAAACTTGGTCACATTTTTTTAAAATTTTTGGATTTATTACTTTAATTGGATCATGCTCTTTAAATGTAACGGACAATTGTTCCGTTACTTCTATTGGTTTTGTTTTGATCTGCATTTTCTTAGCACAGCTTGGTTTTTTGTTGGACATAGAATTGGCACAAAACTTTGGAAAGCACGTTTTTCTTGTAAAAAAGTCGCGTTAGTTGAATATTTTTGGATATTTTGCAAAAAAATATAATCAATTTAATAATTTTATTGAAAAAAATGGGTAGTGGAAAGACGTGTACCATTGAGGAAAGAGCAATCATTCACCGGCTAAGTTTGTCGGGTAAAAAACCAGCAGAAATCGCTGAGCTAATGAAATGTTCCAGAAAAATGGTATACAATGCACTTGCCTTGGTTAAAAAAAATCCCAAATACCTAAAAGAAAACAAGACCTGGAAGCCAAAGCCTCGAAAGACTGACCCCAACATCGACAAGATCATAGCTCGCAAGAGTAAGGCTGACCCTTTTAAGTCTGCACGAGACATTATGGTTGAAATCAATGAGGAATATGACTTAAACGTATCCAGAAGACTTGTATCAAGACGACTGAACGAAAATATACTCTTTGGGCGCATGAGCAGGAAGAAACCGCTCCTGTCAAAAGCGAATATACAAAAACGATTACTTTTCGCCCACAATGATAAAGATGGCCAATTCTGGAAAAACGTGCTCTGGAGTGACGAAACAAAGATAGAATGGGACCTGATGGAAAAACATTTGTTGGTCGCCCAAAAAACCAAGCCCTTAATCCCAGGTACACCACCAAGACCATCAAACATGTGTTGGGGTGCATTTTCTTGGCACGGTGTGGGCCCGCTCGTAAGGATTGAGGGTAATATGGACAAATTTCAGTATTTGGATATACTAAAAAATACCATGGAACCTTTCGCCTTCGACAACATGCCTGTGAGATGGACATTTATGCAGGACAATGACCCCAAACACAAATCAGAGGTCGTTAAACGCTGGTTCGAGGAAGACAAGCTGGAAGTTATGGAATGGCCACCTCAAAGTCCAGACCTTAACCCTATCGAAAATCTGTGGAACGATGTCAAAGTGGAAATTGCAAAGAAAAAGTTTAATAATTTGGAAGATTTGTGGTCTGGAGTCAAGGAAGCGTGGTTTCCATACCTAAGGACAAATGTCAGAAGCTAGTGGAGAGTATGAACAGGAGATGTCAGGCAGTCATCGAAAATAATGGATATAGTACGAAATACTAGTATTAAATTCTGTTTTCATCGGGCAATTGTAGTTATTTTTTGTAAAAAAACGATTCTTTAATATTTTGTGCCAATTATGTGTCCAGGCAATTTTTGAGTTTTTTATTAAGTTTGTCAGTTTTTAGGGGTAAAAGTTAGCATCTTTGATATTTACTTCTAAGGCACGCCACGGATTTGGGCTCGCGTTTCAGAAAATCATTGTGGGAAAAAATGCGGGAACGTGGACGCCTTTGCGGCAATTTTTCTATTTTATTAATAGAATTTAATTTAGTATATTTTTTATCTTTAACTTTGAAATGGGTAAGAAAATGTTCAACAAATTCGGCAAAGACTTCGTAAGGCTTAAGCGCCACAGTGAAAGCCAAAGATCGTCAGAAACTCTGTCTTTGTGATCCGGAACGAGTCAATCATACCCAAGAAGCTTTCTAGGACAGGATGACTTTCTGTGGGCGTCAGTGCAGAAGAAACTTTATACGTAAACGGACTCAGAACTCCGTGACCAATTCGTTCCCCGAGGTGAAGTTGGCCTAGATCAGCGGACAAATTGAAAATCTCCGTCTAACTTCTTTTGCCCTGCCCTTTTTTCCCGCCTCTTTTAAATGTGCGTGTGTGGCCTTTGATATTTTTAAGACTTATTATTTGTTAACAATTAATAATTTGTTCAATTTCATGCTTATGAAATTAAGCTTTTAAATGTTATGCAGATTTGAGACAAAGAGGAGAAAAATATAAAATATCAAAGATGCTATTGGAATTGTCCTTCCCAGTAAAAAATTTAAGGAATTCAATAAAATCGTGCATGTACATATGTATGTATATACTGATATAACCCGTTCTTTGCCAATGGTAAACAAAAAATTAACTATTTCGGAGACGTCATGGTCAATTTAGGTTATTATCACTATCCATGCTACTTCAATTTGGCACCCTAGAAATGTTTTTGTATCTAACATGGTGGACTTAGACATATTTTGAGTTTCTTTACATGAGGAACCTAAATAAACCAATTCATTTCTTCCTTCTATTCCTGTGGATTTGGTATTCTCCTTTTTTTCTCTCTCTCTTACACTCACGCCTTGCAAATTGAATGACAGCTTTGCCGCGATGCACATAACGGCAACACATTGAAAGAACCGAAATTTGTTGTCTTGCTTCCTCTTTCTTATGACATCTGTTCACCGTTTCATTTTAAATTAAATTAAAGAATCGCTTAGAATTAACGGCAT
The DNA here is from genome assembly GCF_018151085.1 of Drosophila tropicalis. NCBI lineage: Eukaryota > Metazoa > Arthropoda > Insecta > Diptera > Drosophilidae > Drosophila > Drosophila tropicalis. The sequence continues at coordinate 1,137,495 of NW_027172753.1, read as the reverse complement.
TGAAAAAACCCTTGAAATTTAAAGCGTTTTAAACATTTAGAAGCCGAAACTCTTCACTTTAAATTTAAGACTTTTTGATATTTAAAATCTTAAATTTTTTATCCAGCTGGGCAGCTGGGTTTGTTATGGGCCACATAAATAAATAGCGATAATGCTGTTATCGGTGGTGCTGGCTCGTTAGCTAGAAGCTTAGCTGGGAATTTGGCGGGAAAAATGAAAGAATCGAGCTAGTTCTGGGAGCGGTTCTGGTTCCGAGAACAAACTTAAGTTTTTAGGAAATCTAATTGTAAGAGAGGATTGGATTTTTTTTTTGAAAAAAAATCCGTCTCACAGTCCGAGAGTAACGCCTTTGTATTACATTTTTTTTTGTTAGCCATTCCAGTTAGCCGATAATGGATTTATTTTTCTTGCTGTCTGCCTATGACAGCTATAAAATCAGCTGTTAATAGATGGTGGATAGTGCCAATAAGAATCGCTGTTTCACATTCACGGTAATTCACAACATTCCCGAGAGATGGATGGGAATCGGACCTAAGCTGCGACGGGCCTATCGCACCGCCTATCGATAACATGTTTATCGTTTTTGGGATTCCAATGTTCCATTATTACAATAGTACTATCATCTGTGAGAGGGCAAGAATTTACGGCGAGAGGGCAAGAATTTACGGCGAGAGGGCACGAATTTACGGCGAGAGGGCACGAATTTACGGCAAAAAGCTACCGCGAAAAAGCAAAAACTGAGGCGAAAAAACATATAAATATAACAAATAAATGAAGTTAATTGATATAAAGTTAAAATTGTGGACTGTCGTACTGTCAACATCTCCCTCTAAATTTAAAGCGCTTTTACATTTAATGTCCAAATCTGTTCATTTTAAATTTAAAGCGTTTTTTAATTCAACGTCTCAATTTACTCGCATTAAATTTTAAAACGTTTTTTGCATTTTAAAACTGATTCTGCTAACTTTCAATCTGAAGTGTTTTTTTTCGCATTTAAACGCCGAATTTTGCTGACTTTATTTAACTTTTGAGAAATTTCTCCATTTTATCGCAATTTGCGTATAGTCTGAGGATAACAAATTAGTTAATGTTTTGCTGTGCTCATTACGAGGCCGCCTGTAGATTAATTTTGTTCTTTTATTGCAAAGGATTGATATGCCAAAGAACAAATTCTTTTCAGTCTATTTTATTTGAAAATCAAAGTACCTTAAGTGGCTGAGGCTTCCATTGGACGTAGAAATAGGAGATGAAAATTCTTCATATGTCGTAGGTCTATGACAGGTCTATGACACGCATATGATCGTTTTTCCGTCGTGGCAATTTGGGAAGTAATTTCCAACTCGGAAAACAAAAGTGCCAGGTGACTTAATCATGTATATATTTTCTTTATACTAAATTTCTTTAAATTTTTCATCGAAATTGGAAAACGGCCACTAGTTGCCCACTTCTTGTCAAATACATAAGAGAGTGCATTTTAATTGGTTAATTTGTTGGTTGGTATTCATTTTCTTTTTTCCCCACGAAGATTCGTGACATGTAGCCCTATTTAAACTTAGATGGTCAAATGGCGAACCGAAAACGTAAAATTTAGTGTGACAAATGTCCGCAGGAAATCCTTTCAACCTGTGTGCAAATGTCCGCAGATAATTTTGAAGACCAAATGTAGTTTGTTAAATTATTTTACATGTCTCATCGCTGTTTCACATTCACCGTAATTCACAACATTCCCGAGAGATGGATTGAATGGGAATCGGACCTAAGCTGTGACGGGCCTATCGCACCGCCTATCGATAACATGTTTATCGTTTTTGGGATTCCAATGTTCCATTATTACAATAGTACTATCATCTGTGAAATCTGTGGACTGTCGTACTGTCAACATCTCCCTCTAAATTTAAAGCGCTTTTACATTTAATGTCCAAATCTGTTCATTTTAAATTTAAAGCGTTTTTTAATTCAACGTCTCAATTTACTCGCATTAAATTTTAAACGTTTTTTGCATTTTAAAACTGATTCTGCTAACTTTCAATCTGAAGTGTTTTTTTTCGCATTTAAACGCCGAATTTTGCTGACTTTATTTAACTTATGAGAAATTTCTCCATTTTATCGCAATTTGCGTATAGTCTGAGGATAACAAATTCGTTAATGTTTTGCTGTGCTCATTACGAGGCCGCCTGTAGATTAATTTTGTTCTTTTATTGCAAAGGATTGATATGCCAAAGAACAAATTCTTTTCAGTCTATTTTATTTGAAAATCAAAGTACCTTAAGTGGCTGAGGCTTCCATTGGACGTAGAAATAGGAGATGAAAATTCTTCATATGTCGTAGGTCTATGACAGGTCTATGACACGCATATGATCGTTTTTCCGTCGTGGCAATTTGGGAAGTAATTTCCAACTCGGAAAACAAAAGTGCCAGGTGACTTAATCATGTATATATTTTCTTTATACTAAATTTCTTTAAATTTTTCATCGAAATTGGAAAACGGCCACTAGTTGCCCACTTCTTGTCAAATACATAAGAGAGTGCATTTTAATTGGTTAATTTGTTGGTTGGTATTCATTTTCTTTTTTCCCCACGAAGATTCGTGACATGTAGCCCTATTTAAACTTAGATGGTCAAATGGCGAACCGAAAACGTAAAATTTAGTGTGACAAATGTCCGCAGGAAATCCTTTCAACCTGTGTGCAAATGTCCGCAGATAATTTTGAAGACCAAATGTAGTTTGTTAAATTTTTTTACATGTCTCATCATAGCATATGGTATCTCACTCTTACAAGCCCACGTGCCTACGGCTAACTCATGCCTTTTGGACCGCCTAGTGAATTTCGCGTGTTTCTCGTCTGATTTTAATACAATTTCGGTTTGTTTTAAACTATGGAGGCGTGTCAAAAATTTTAAATGTTAGTCATTGAGAAAATCAGTTTTATTTTTAACGTAGGGGACGTGGCAATTGAATTCGAAAGTAACTGTTTTCTACCGATCGTTTCTATGGGAACTATATGATATAGTCATCCGATCTTGATCAAATTTGGCACAGTCGTTCATAGGTGTCTAAACCCCCCACCAATATTTAATTTCAAGACAATATCTCAGAAAATAACGAAGGTTTTGAGAAAAGTCACTGTTTGTGAATTTGCCGTTTGGGAGCTATATCATACAGTAGTCCGTTCTGGCTAAATCCGATATGTACAAACTGTGCAGTATATAAAAGCTGATATAGCCATGTCCGTCGGTGAGTATGCATTTTACTCAGCCATCTTAGGAGCTATCGCGATAGTGATTTTTATTACGCTGGTAAGATAAAGTATGATAAAAGTAATATCATAGGATCGGACCACTATATCATATAGTTCTAGAAGGAACATAGGTGAAGATACTGGAGTATCCCTATGAAGTTTACTAATATGATAGTATTGGATATAAAACCTCAGATCCCAAAATTTGAATCTGATAGGATAAATGGAACACAAGTTACAGTCAATATAAATCGGCTCTGCTCCCAGCTCTGTCGGCAGCGCTGCCTGCTGTCATCAACAGAGTACATGCATACACACACAGACGCAACGCTACATAAACCGTATGTGTTTGCGTGCGGTGTTTTGCTTATCGGGAAAATCGTTCTTAAAGGGTTTTCCAAATACGAAATTCTTAATCTTAAAGTAATCAACCGTTTACCTTAATCTTTAAATTAAATTCAAATTGTAAAAGTAAAAAAAGGTTACACACCTCTAAAACTATTAAGTCCAAACAAATAGATTTTGTAAATTATATGCATTTAATATTTAAATGCAATCAAAATTTACATTGATTCTAGATATCTTAAGCAATGTTTTTACCATTTTAAGACTTACTTTTGACTGGAGATTTGCTTTATGACTTTTCTCTCATAGAATGTTCATTGTTTTCAATTGGGGAAATATGCAGAAATGGGGGCAATCTTGGCTAAGCCATTTGCCATTCATTCTTTGATCGTAATGCCTATTAGAAACAAAGACAACATTTTACATCATTCGCCTTGTCTCTTACCCATGGCTAATTCATGAATACGATGATGAAACCATTTTCCAGAGAGATTCCACCGCATTCCAAGCGTTGCTATCGTCGACATGCCAAAAACAAAAAAAATATCAAAGAAGTTAAATTCGGCTATGCCGAAGTTTATATACCCTTGCAGTCCTTGACAATAATAATTTCACATGTTCAAAATTTGTTTTCTGCAACTCAATTCATTAATATACAAACAAAACAATTTTACTCTTCATACTATGTACAATTTGTTCTTCTTCTTCCCTCATTCCCTAAGCAAAGCAACGCACGCATACACATACAGTTTATGTAGCGTTGCGTCTGTGTGTGTATGCATGTGCTCTGTTGATTTGATGATGACGTAGTAGGCAGCAAGCAGAGCTGCCGGCAGCGATTGAACCGATTTATATAGACTGTAACTTGTGTTCTATTTATCCGATCAGGGTCAAATTTTGGGATCTGAGATAAATTGGTAAATTTCATGGGGATACTCCAATTTTTGCAAAAATTTTTGTTCCAGAGTTATATGATATAGTAGTCCGATCCCAAAGATTTTCATACTTTATCTCACCCGGGTAAAAAAAAGCTCCCAAAAAAATTTCATCCCGATAGCTCTTAAGATGGCTGAGTAAAACGCGTACGCACCGACGGACAGACGGTCAGACGGACATGGCTATATCGACTTAGCTTCTCATGCTGATCAAGAATATATATACTTTATGGGGTCGGAAACGTCTCCTTCTGTGCGTTACAAACATCTGACCAATTTTATAATACCCTCTGCAAGGGTATAAAAACACCCAAAAATAAAATGAAAGAGGAAAAAAATTATAATCTTGAAGAGAGACGCCCACGCGACGACGACGAAGATGCGTTTTAAATAACTGTAAGTGGTGGAAACCGGTGACTGGGTCTGGGTCTGGGTTCTAGATTCTGGATTCTGGCTGTCGCCGCTGCCGCTCCTTGGTTTAGGCCCGGCCTTTTGTATTAATATCAAGGCGAATATCTCAAATTTCAATGCACATTTTGCGGTCGAAAGACGAAATATCTTCGACGGCCTGCTGGCACACATTTCGCTGTCGTCGGCCGTTGTCGGTCGTTGCGGTTTGTCGAGCCCAGCCCAAGTTAGTTTTAGGCTCATGAGTTCAGTTCAGGCTCAGGAAATCTTTTCATTCTCATTCTGGCCGTCCTTTTCGGTCTCATCCGCCCATCAACACACACATAACAAAAAAGAAAAAAAAAAAAGAAGAGGCGCACTCACACACAAAGTAAAATGGTAGGAAGTCCAAATGTATCTTTGTATCTCATTTTGAGTATCTCTAAATATGCACATGTATAAGTGTGATTGTGAGAGAGTGAGTGAAACCGCAAAGAAACACACAGACACACAGGGAAAAAGAAGGAATGCCCAGACCAAGCCTGAATGCAGGCCGGAATGATGCTGCTGCTGCTGCTGGTCGTCTGCCTTGGCTCACTTAGTCAGCTCCGGGACTACTCATCATCAACACACACCAACCGCAACGTGTCCCATTTAACAAAAAGGATGGAACGAGAGACGAGACAGAGAGAGAGAGAGAGAGAGAGAAACAAAACTACCAAGAAACAAGATAGTCGTGTGTAATGAGAGAGAGATAGAAGAAAAAGTCTGGGCCATAAAACATGACTTCGTCAGTCCAGCGATATCCTTGAGTCCGAGTGTGCCAGGCCATTAGCCGCAAACGAGAAATGAAGATTATCTAAAAGATACATGCAACGGACAAACCGACAAACGGACAACGACAATGAGAACGAGGATGATGACGATGACTATGACACCAAAAACCCAAAAAAAAAAAACGGGAATGAAGCAAGTTTTATTACAACCCAAAAAACACAAAGAATGAACGAATTTTCCTTGTTTTGTTTTAGCCGCCGTTGCCATTGTCATTTTCTGTGTTGCGCGTACGAAAAATGTGTAACTTATGCTTTCTCTTCTCACGTTGTCGTCCTTCTTCTTCACCTCCTCCATCCTTAATTCGTCCCCAATGCCACCTCTAGTCCGCATATGCATTTAGAGTAGATTCCAAGTTTACTATGCCCCTAACCAAGAGGGCACCTCGGCTCAGCCCATCCGCCAGCCACTATCCACCATACACTGTGTGGTCTTGTGGCCATTGTAGGCGCCATTGTTTGGCACAGTTTCGTCACACACACACACACATGTAAGCAATTTTTGCGCTTAGTTACAGTTACAGGCCGCCAGGCAGACAATGGGCCAACAACACACAAAGCAACAAACTACAAGACCTCACATTGAACTTTCTGCTAAATCAGGGACTAGAGATGAGAGCGTGACATTCAACCGAATTCCAAAAAAGGTTGGGAAAGCCTTACTAATCTAATCATGCAATGCTTTCTCACTTAAAGTAAACAATAAAGGAAACTTTCATGCCCATAAAGTTAAAAGTTAACAGGTCGCTCCCCCTTCTATTTGCCACAAAGAGGTCACCAGAGATCGATTGGTAATACATTTTTTGTCAAATTTGCGAAAATTTTTCTAATTGGATTTCCATTAATCATGTCAAGATTTGCTGAATTTCCTAGTTTTTCAATTTGAAATTGGACAAAAGTAGAATAATAGAGCCATAAATGCTTTTTTGCCTGCCTTTTCCCAAATCAAATCTGTTAACCTTTGGCTTCTTCTGTAAGTCTAAGGAGTACCTTATAGACCTTAAAGAAAGATTTGATTTGGGAAAGAAAGTTGATAACAAATAAAAGAGTCAGTCACTCAATTAAAGCTCAATCTGATTAATCTTACCTTTAATACCGGGAAAGTGTTTCAACATCTTGGAAAATGCGACCATTTAATGTCTATATCTATTAGAATGCCATGTGTTGGGAAAAAACTAGATACTTTAAAAAAGAAATATCTAATAATTCGATTGAAAAACCTAATCCAAAATTAGGTTAGACCAAAAATATTTGTGAATTTCACCAACTTTCTTACGCACACAATTTTTATGAAGTTTACTCACCCATAATTCATTTTCATTTAGTTTTTCCTATGTACATTTTCCTACCTTAATTCCCTTTCGTCTACCTCTTGCTTACTAAGTTTCCCTTCTAGTTCATCTTTTGATTTGGTGTTGCAGTGCATAATTGTTTTATTAGCAAAATCCTCACCGTAAAACCCATATCCTTGGACCCTCTGGCTGCCCTTCTCTATTCCCAGTCTGTCTGTGTGTGAGTGTGTGTTGTTTTGTATCTCACAGATACATGCACTTTGTTACAGTTTTCCGTATCAGTTTTTAGCTACCCAGTGGGTTTGTTTTGCAACTTTAAAACTAGAACCGAACACTGAACTCTGAACTGCGGACGACTATGTGGGTGACCGGAACGTAAAAACTCTTGCCAAAAATATACAAAAAAAGTAAAGACTTAGAACCAAAAAAAAGAAAACAACAACAAAATGAAGGTTTTGTCCTAAATTTTTGCCATTTCCCAAAAATTTGTTTTTAGGTTTTTTGCTTTGCTTTGCTTTTTGCTGCCTCTTTGTTTTCGGGTTGAACATGTGAACATGACCTCATGGGAAGTGATACAAATTCGGATTGATTGGTGAGTTGAGGCCTCTGACGGATCTTTGGCTGGGTATTCCTGCTGTTGCCTGCAACTTGAATTCATAATTCTTTGGCCAAGGAGAAATATTCTGGCTTTTGAGATGCCATTTTCGTTTTGTCTCCAGCCAGGGGATTTGGATTGAAACTCATCGCATGCACAAGTGTTTGCAAATTGAAACCAAATAGACGAGATACAGAGATGCATGGGTACCATGTATGTATGTTTGTAGATTCCTGTATTGGCTGAACAAAAAGTGTCCAAGCGTCAAACAAACTGCATACAAATTGGATTTGTGGTTACATCTTTCCATTGAACTTTTCCATGTTTATTTGTGTCTACAAAAAATGCATCTTAATTCCAATAATTTTTCAATTGAACTTTATTATTGTTATTATTATCATGAATAATTCTGTCTAAAGTTTTTGACAGTTCCAGTTTATATAAATGTTTCTTTATAAGTTTCCTTCTTTTCCTTTTTCCTGTTGCTGACGACCGCCTTGGGTTTCGTTTCATACTATTTCTCTGCAAAGAAAACAAAAAGTTTTCAGTTTCAGTTTTTCGCCATTTTTTTGCAGTTTTCATTTTGAAAAAAAAAGTATTCGTTAAACTATGATAGTTAATTCCCTAGAGCATCCGGCTGCAATTTAACTTTGCTCAAAGGCGCTTAAAAATTTGATTTATTGCCACGCAAGTAACGAAATGACCCCAAAAGAACTCGAAGTGTCTCTACCCTTTCAAATTTTGGAGTTGCTTAGTGCTTTAGTAAAACAAATTGATAGAACTGTAAGGCTAAAATATCATATTCTCTGACTTCCTATATCGATGGGCATCTTTAAGATAAAGTGAGTCTATTTTCATTAAGACCAATTCAACTAAGCTTCAATATCAACAATATCATAACTTAAACGGAAAACAATCTGTAATATATTATTATGATCCTAATGGATACTTTTCAGAAAAGTCAACTGTGGCTCATCGAGAAACTGTGGATAATACTTTGTATGGTCGGAAATGCCTTCAACTCAGCATGGCAAGCTTTTGGCCAACTGATGGCAAGGTGCTGGTTCGTCAGTTAGTCAGCTGGCTGCTTGCATATGTATCTTGCAGATACCCATAAAAAAAAAAAAAAAAAAACACAAAACGAAACGAAACAGAAATAAAAATGTGGAAAAGCCAGAAGAGCAGGCAAACAGAAGCGTGTAAACGAGCTATAACTATGTAAGTTTGGTTACTCACCAATAAAAAATGAAAACTGCCACGACGATGACGATGATGATGATGATGATGATGACGACGGCTGCTGGCTTTGATCAATCAAGCGTCAAAATTATTGCCTGGATATATATATATATATTCTATATACACATACACACGTGTGTGTGTGTGCCCCCGTGCCAGAAGCCACAGAGAAACAGCTCCAGCTCGGAAATACCAGTTAAAGGTGGTGGTGGAGTTGTTAGTTACTGGTGGCATTGGTGGTGCTTCTCGTCAGTGGCAAAGAGAAGAGTGTGAGGTAGAGAAAGAGGGAGAGTGCGCGGATGCAATTATAACCATTTCCCTGTGCCGCTTCATTGGATACAGGCTTGAAGCGGATCGGAGCGTAGTGGAGCGGTCGAGTGCATGCAGAAGCCGCCAAGCCGTTAGTCGTTAGTCCATGGCTAAATAGAAATTTATTGCCCACCAGCAGCAACGCCCACACTCTGTAGAATCGGGGGAGATGCGGGGCCAGACCATTGGGAATGTTCGTGTGAGATGATATAATTTGTTGTTGCCTACACTTGGAAAAACAAAAAATGACAAGTTTTCCCTTTACAAATAAAAAATGGCAAACTTAAAGTGATTTATCAACAAGAAATGAATTGGTAAACATTTATTGATTGTACAGAGAGATATTATTAAAGACTCAGCTGGAATTAGCTAATACCAACTTTGGTTTTAGTTTTATTAGAATCTCCGATTTCGATTTTTATCCATTTTCTCTTGCTATTTAAACAACCTCCTAGAAAGGAAAACTTTCGTTCGACAAGTTACCTATAAGTGTCCAAGGATATAGTTTTAAACGTGATTAGAGCAAAACACCAGTTTGTAGTTACCCAGTTCACTTGGATAGCTTTTAACTAACTCTTTACAGAGTTAACCTAAAGTGATGATTCAGCCATTATATTAAAGTAGGAGGAAAACTTTTAAATTTTACTACGCTGCATACAAAAATTCAGAAAAATAAAGTTATTATTGACTAAAAACTAAGAGAGTGCAAAACATTTGTCTCTCCTGGGAATTTGGCTAACCATTTCTTTTCTTGGTGACGAATTAAATTTAAACTTTAGGACTAGTTAAAAAACCAAATGATATTAGAATCACTGGTGTAGGCTAACTCTGAAAAGTGTTGTCAGCTATCCAACTGAAGTTTGAAACCGGTGTTAAAGTAATGCTCGACAATTCTACACTGTCGAGGGTATCAACACTACACTAGTAGGGTATCAAAACTTTAAAATTGTTAACTCGCAGACCTAAAGATTTGTCATTGCTAGTGAACACAAAAACAATCTGGAAAATCATGAATTTACCTCTTTAGGGAAATCAAGCTCTCAAGAATTAAATAATATAATATTAATTTATATATTGAGGTATGCTTATCACCGAACAAATTTTTGTAGATTTAAAATTTTAATTTGTTTTTAAAGTTTTTCTAATTTTTCCATCCTCCTAAGTTCGTCCTCAAAATAAATAAAATAAAAGTTTGGAGTTCTTACTTAGACTTCTTTTGAATACTTTTTGAGGAGACTTTATTGTTATAAAGATAATGTTATAAAGATATAACAACTAAAAGGAAATAAATGAATATGAAACAATTGTTGTTTTAATATTTTATAATACACATATTTATTAGTTTAGATTTTAGTTAAACACATTTTTAAATAAAATTTAATTACAACTTATAAAACGTTTCAAACAAAACAAAATTGTTTTCTTAATATCTTTAGAAGATTTTTATATATTTTTATCATTTGAATTTTTTACTTCTTTTGAAGAGACCCCAAAGGTTGATTTAAATTTTAAGGAAGTAGAAATAGATCAATCATTTGGAGACAGATAACATTATAACAATATTTTTTTTATCAATTTTAGTTATTAATTATTCATGTTTAATTTATAGTTCAAAATAATTAGAAATTTAGCCAAAAGACTTTGTTAACTTCTTCTACAATATTTAAACATATTTTGTATCACTAACTTAAGGCTATTTAATTAACTTATTTATACTTGATACAAATAATTTAAATTTGAGTTGATTTTAATTTTTGAATGTCAAAATGTTTCTCTTCGCTATATTACTTAAGTTTCTAGATAGGTTAGCAAAATCTGCATATTTAGCTGATGTTGCTTCGAATATGCCCATCGTACAAAGTGTGTGCCGCTGAACGCATATATTTCGGGTGGCAACATCTCGCACCCGGCCAAGAGGTATTGCAACATGAAGTGCGTTATCCCATTTTGTAGCCCATCAGCAGCTGCAGACGTTATTGCTCAAGTGCCTAGTACACACACACACACAAAGACACACACTCACACCAGCGATGATGACAACATGAACAACATCCCCCAGTAGGCCTATGTCATGTTGTTGGTGTTCCAGTTGTTGTTGTTGTTGTTATTATTATGTGCCCGGTGTGGCGCATAATGCAGCTAATCTAGGGAATTAGGTAAAAAAGCTGACAAAAGGCAAACAAGCGAGTGGCCAAGTGGATGTTGTTGATGTTCCAGTTGGTAGTTGTTGTCCTTGCTGTTGTTGTTGTTGTTGCTGATGCTGCAGCAACATTGCAATTTTGTATCCTATTACGCAAAGTAAGTTGCAACAACGCTATGCAGGATGAATGCTGAGTGACTCACAACGCTTATCGCTTGCCCAAATGTCCTTTTCTTCTTTCCTTTTTTTCTTCTTCCATTCGCTTTTGGCCTGGCCTGGCTTGAGCTGTCAAGGATTTACTGCAACGAACTGAAAGAAGAAAAAAAAAGGCAAAAGCAAAGTAGCTAAGCGAATTAAAAAAGTAAACTCCCAAGTAAATTAAATGACAGCCAAGGATAAGGCAACAGAATAGAAAAGATAGTAGGAAGGGAGACACACCAAGAGAGAGAGAGAGAGAAAAAGACGGCTCAGTCTACTGATAAGAAGCTAAGCCCAAGAAAGAGAGAGAGAGAGGGGGGGACGCCGCCAGGAGCAACATAACCGCAGCAACAGGAAAAGCAGCAACAGCGGTAAGGAAAATGTTTTTAAAATGAAATCACTTTTAATGAGTCATTCAAGTGGCATGCAGAAGGCAGTCACACAGACACACGGCTACGTCTCAAAGACTCCTCAAATAATAATTTTTACAGCGCAACAAACAAGAACAAAAAACGGAATAGAAAGAATGAACGAAAGAAAGACTAAGATGGCAAGTTGGTAAGCGAGGTGGCATGGAAGAAAGGAAGGCAAAAGGCAATAATAATTTCGCGTACGGACACAGTGCATAGTAGTGGTAGCATAACAGGAAATCACAAGCGGCAGCCAGGCAACGTGGCATCATCATCCGCCTGCCTCGGCCCCCTCGCCACTCATCCACCAGCGATGCAACAAGTCGTCTTCTATCCTCTGTCTGTTGGTCTGTCTGCCTGTCGATGCGGCGGTGGCTGCCGCTGCCGCTGTTGCTGCTGCTGCTTTTCCTCCTGCGGCCATTTCACTTTACTTTTCATTTTATTGCTAATTTTTTTTCTCTCCTGCTGCTGTTGGAGAGTTTTTGCAAATTATAATGACAGCCCAGTCCAAGCAATTGGTAGGTGGGTGGTTTAGGTTAGGTTGGGGTAGAATAGACATTTAATGAAACGAAACGACAACAACAAATTGTTTAAACATTATTTGCGCTTTCATATTTCAAACGGACCAACATTTCCCTTTGCCGTTTGCCTTTCCTTTTTTGCTTTTCTTTTACTTTCCTTCCGATTGCTATTCTCATTCCCGTTCCCATTCCCATTCCCTTTCCCCTTGCATTATTGTTAATAAACAGACATTACAAAGCAAATATAATGAGCGAAAAGGAGTTGGCAGTCACCAGAACCAGTAACAGTAACAGAATCAGCACAGTAGGCAAAAAACAGGGAAACAGAACAAAAAACCGGAGTGCAAAAGTAGAAAATTGAAATTGCGCATTCTGCGGAGTTGCAAATCATTCGGTGAATGATTAATAAAATGCTTTAACCATTTAAAGAGAACTCAAAAGGAGTTACAAATTTAATTTTGCATATTTTCTATTTATTTTACAACTCAAATTTGATTAGTTTTTAATGTGTTCTGGTTTCATTTTTTTAATTACCCATGCAGAAAGACTTAAAGTTAGATTTCTTTAGTGGAAACTTTCATTTCAATTCATGTGAGGTTTCATTAGATTTAATTAACTCTACTAAGTTTTGATGTGTGATGAATAAAAATATTGAGTCCAGTCATCATTTTCGAACTTTGTATTCTCAATTCTTAAGCTTAGTTTGATAGTTTTTGATGGTTTTGTTATCTACTAGGTTAATTTTAGGGTTGTCGAGCATTATAATTAATAAGGTTTACCTTTTGTTTTTGAATTTAAGTCCTGACAATAAAAATACAGGCTAAATAGGTAAAAGTTGTTTAAATTAAATATTATTTGTAAAAATTGAATTAAGTTTTTAATAGATTTGAAACACGAACCATAAAAAAATGGCAAAGGCATTTCGATTGAAAACTTTCTGAAGCGAAAACAAGTCAACTCCAAAAGAATAATTCTTGTAATTTAATGAAAGGATTAAAATTCTTCAGTTATGTCTAATATTGTTATCAATTTATTAAAGAAATAATGGAAACATTTAAAAATTTTTATTTAAACGTATTATTGACAAAATCGGCAATAACTTATCATTTCACTGTCTCCAAAGCAAATGATTTGAAACCGAATCGTTTAGCTCGCGTTCAAAAGCAAAAACAGGTCTCAAATTCGAAAACGGGAAAAGACCTACACTCATGGACAAAAAAATAGGTGTGAGCCTTTGGATTTGACAAATGTCCATATAAAAAATATATGACAAGTACTACGACAAAGATTCTTAATACTTTTATGAAGTATGTCCATGAGTGTATGTACATAAATGTGAATGAATAAACTTAGTTGAGTTTGTCCAATCTTTGTCTTGATCAATTGTCATTTAACCATAAGTCTTCACAAAGTCTAGAACATTTCTTTACCTATTTTTTCAAAATTTAAATTTCAGTTGGAAATATAGAAGTAAGCGACAAGTTTCAATCATAGCTTTCTATAATCGAACAAAAATGAGAGCAATTCCTACTAATCAGTATTTTATTCACTTTTCTGTACAACTCGAATATTATTTGTCAAAATATCTTTTGTTTAGAGGTGAGGAAATTGAATGAATAGAGTATCTGATAAATTACTTGCAAGTTTTTGAAAATTTATTTTGATTTTTATTCCATTTTTTCACAAATTAGCATATAATTACTTCACCTTTGCCCCTATTTTGTTTTTGTCGAATTTCAAATGGATTATGTATTTTCAAAATTTATACAGCTTAAGATTGACTTCGATAACTATAAAAAACAATAAGCTTAAGATCTTCTGTGAATCTTTTTTGGAGTTAAATTAGATGTATTTAGTGAAAAGTATAAAACTTTATATTTATTCCAACTAATAAAAGAGAAGTTCACTTTTTAAAGTTATAAAATATATTTCACAATCGGCTTACAAATTTACCTACGAAAATATAAAAATCATATAGAACATATACTTAATGTAAGCTCTGTAAATGAAAATCTGTTCTCACAAATTCAATATTCCATAATTCTTATCTATTTTCTGTGTTTTTTTGGTTTTGGCACTGAAAAAAGTCAATCCTTTAATGTGTTTCATGTTGGTCCATTTCATTTAGTTTATGAAAAGCTTTTCTGTTCTATTTTTCGACCTCTCTCTGTCTCCCTTCTCCTCCCCCCACCCATCATGACCATTTTTGCAGTTTTTATTCGTCCTGTTGTCTTTATTTTTTGTTGGTCCATCCTTCCTTTTGACATTCCCCCAACTCATCCGGCTGTGAATGATTTCACTTAACGCTCTCTTGGACTTAACATTCTTGTTATTCCCTCATTTAATACTTGTACTTTTTGTATTTTTCTTGTCATTTAATTTAGCTTTTTCTTCTTTCCTTTTTTTTTTTTTTTTGTTCATCTTGTTTTAATGGTTTTCTGTGTGCTTGTTGTTGTAAAACGCTCGCGTTTGCCAAATAGAAAATCATCATAATTTCCCCACCTTCCTCCGTTTTGGCATGAGTTCTCTTTCATTTTATTACCGACGACCGTCTGAGCGGGAGTTTTGAACCATTTGCGACATAGTTAGTTGTTTTTATGCTTTTTATGGACAAACTTTTGTACCGCTTTAATTGCCATTGTCATGGCGTTGTCTTCGCCTTTAGTCAGTCGCCCTGGTCCTTAGTCCTCAGTCGTTCCATAGCTGTTGTCATTGTTTGTCACAGACTCTGCTCATCAAATGCAAAAAGAAACGAACTGGGCAAACTTTTGTCGGGAAAACTCCTTTGATTTGTTTTAGACAACACAATGTAAAAGCCGGCAAAAAAAATTGTAAATCCCTTGATTTGGAAACGTTTTAAAGACACCCTGTAATGTCTGAAGAAGAAACGATTTGATAAATGTAGATTTCTAGGGATGATCCACATGAATAGTACGAAATATATCGATTTTACTTATATTTTGATTCTTTAGTTGATAAAAGTTAATTGAGTTCAGCAATCCTTCGAAAATTCTCATTTATCTTTGGGTCTCAGTGCTAAAAAACGATATCTTAAGTCGGATTAATCGATAAACATACGATATCATCAAGTTTTTAGGCGCAAGCCGAGATCTGTGAAGAGGTTGACCAAAGTGGAGATTTAATAGAATATTTGCCGTCTTAATAATCGATAATTTCTTAACCAAAGTTCGATAGTAGTTGAAATCCTGACTTAATTGGGAGATTTGGCTATGCTTAATCTATAGTTAAAGCAACCGCTAAGAGTCTAGGATGTTGCCATCTTCGTTTCAGGATACTAATCTACCTGTTTAAACTTAAATGTGTAGCATGTAATAAGAAACTTTGGCTTGAAATGAGTTCGAGATGTGGTTAGATGAGGTGAGTTGAAACTTTTTAAGCTAAAATTATTTTTGAGTTATTAATGAAATGTTCCGGTTAGTCTTCCAACTACTTTTAAGTTTGTTTCACACACACACATACATACACATATTTGTGTATAATATATATAAATACAAATGCTAACTAAATGTTATGTTTTCATTATGCTTTCTTGAATAAGACGAGAGAAGGAAAAGTTTTTGTAGTTTGAACTTGCCAGCAAGTTTTTCTTCTCTCTCTCTCTCTCTCTGTGTCTATCCCTCCTCTTGGGTGGCCTGTACTTTGCCGTTTTCTTTCCTTCTGGTTATTGGCTTAGCTAATTTTTTCTTTCTATGTGTGTGTGTGAAGTATTTTATTTTGTTATATGCAGACGCATTTGTTTGCCCGAAGTGCTGCACTTTTGGGTTTTACTTTTTTTTTCTCTCTTTTAACTAACTTGTCTCTAACGCAACTAATGAAAAGATTTGTTATTAGTTTTAGTCCAAAACTCCACTCGAAGCAGGTGCAAAAAGTGGCACAACAAGAAGCTAACTTTGCCCTAGGGATTTATACGCAAACATTGGACAAATAACTACAACAACAACAGCAACAGCAATAGAAAACATCAGCAGCAACAACAAGGACGACGACGAAAAAAAATATGTTGGAAAGTTGAAAAAGTAAATAAATATTTGAACAACTTCTTATGGCCAACTATTTGTTTGGAGACACTGCAAAAACGATGTTCAATTTTATTTTTGGCCATTATGTGAAACTTTGCACTGTAGTATTTGGCCAAAACAGAAAATGTTATTCTTTTTGCTTGCTCACTTTTCCGAAAGCAAATTTAACAAATTGTTGGGGGTTGGAAGATGTAAAAAAAAAAAAAAAAAAACAAAAACAGCTTGAAATATCAAGGACTAAGTTGAAAAGAGTCGTGGTTTATGTATATTGTGAAATTGGATGAAATTTGTCAACAAAAACCAAATTTTGATCCAAATTTCTAATATTATTTATCTTTAATTCAATTTATTTAAGCGGTCAGTGGTCCAATTCACTTTCTTATTCGATGTTCTCTGTTAGGTTTAATAAACTATATTACTTTTAACAATTAAACAATATAAATATTTCTAAGATGCCAAGATTGAAGAAATTCTTGAAAGAGAAACTCTGCAAGACACTCTCTGAGTATGCAATCAAATTTGTCTCTCTATAAAAGAAGCATAATCTACATTTAAAATGGAATACAAATATAAACTGCTAAATATATTTAATTTAATTGTTTTCTACCATACAAGGGGAGGGGATACAAACCATTTTGGCATGGTAAACAGAGATTTTTATGTTCAACTCTTCTCTTTTGTGTATAGGTAACCCGTTGTAATTTGACACCTCATTGCCTTAAATGATCTCTCTGATCGAAATCGGAATTGCTTGTTTATTTAAATATTTTCGAAATAATCTTTTAATAAAATCCATTCAAAATCTTGTTCAATGGCCCAAACTAAATATGGTCAAAACACGACAATAACCACAACCAACAACAATAGAGAGTTGACTTTTGTCTCTTTGCATAGTCGGTTCCATTGACTATTTGAGTGGTTGGTGGCCTATTAGGTTACCCAATTTGTAGTAGATTTCTTTTTTTGTGTGATAGCCAAAGTTATTTTTATTGGAACTTGCGAGTTAATTAAGTCAGCATTTTGGTAAATGTTGTCGTTATTTTTTGCCCTCTTGCAAACATTTTTTATTTAGAGCCTGTGAGATTGATTGACTTTATCTCTGGTGATGGTCGGCTTCTTATCAATACTTTTCCTTCACTCAATCTTTAGAAGATGCATCGTCCAAAGACGATGGACCACTAGAGGCAAAATGATGCGATGATAAAACGAGAAGGGAGGCTAAAAAGGGTAAGAAAGCTTAAAACAAGTTTTTTTGTTTTGTGATTCTTCAGCCAAACGTGTAGGCCGAAGGAGTGCCATCTTTATAGACAGGTTAAGACAACTTCCTGTTGTTCACATCACAAAATGAGACAGAGACAATGAGGACAGGGAAAGAGAGTGAGTGAGAACGATAGGAGACACGACTGATTTAGATCGAACATCTGATATGGTCTAAATTAGCCATGGAACCTCTCTAAATTGCAAGTTATAGGCTCTTGCAATCGCTTAAATCTTTTGCGATTTATTTTAAGTACAAGCGTCTAGTTTAAACTTAAAATAATATACAAATCTTAAATGGGATAAAATTTGTAAACTTTTTAAAGAAACAACTAAAACCTCTCTTACTATTAAGAACTCAAAAAAGACAGAAATATCAATGAATTCCAATGAATCCATTTGAATGAAATTTTATTGAATGAGCAAAAACCCACAATGAAATGAATGAATTAATAAATGAAATCTGAACAAAAGCTTTATGAACGTTCAGACATTTTTCGAATGACAGAAATTCGATTAGGGAGAAGACACGTCTTATAGTCACAAATACAGACTATGATATTGTACTGCAGAGTTGGTGGTTCGAATCGAAAGATGCAAACTAAAACAAAACCAAATTTGATTTGGTCTTAAAGACCGTATTTGAGTGGGTTCAATTTGAGCCACCGAATAGAATAAGCCTAATGAATAGTATAGATTAATATTAAAACAGAGTTGGGACTTAAATGCATTCGACATAGTCACTTATTGTCTTACATTCCAACTAATTCAATTTGTTTTCGTTTTGTTTGAATGCTGTCAGCTCAATGATTCCCTCAAACTCTATATTAATTATTAATCATTTTGTTTTAAGCAATGTTAACAATAATAATTTAAGAACAATCAATGATTTAGCAGAGTAATTCTCTATAAATAATAGAGAAGAACTCCTAAAAAGTGTATCAGTTTTGTTTTGGTTTTCGATTTGGAATAACTTTGTCGGATTTCTACTCTGCCTTTTGTTTGCGAATTAATTTGTTCAACTTATTCACTAGAAAATCTTCTGCCTTTTATGTATATTCAATTATTCATTCATTTATTCACTTTACTCTCTTTCTCTCTCTATTTCTTTCCAAAACAATTGAAATACGTCTGAAATCGATCGGATTCTGTTACTTTAGTTCTATACCTAATAATTGTTTTGGGGCATAAGGTTAATCACTTATTGTTAGTTAATAAGTTTATATTCCACTGTATAAATCAAATTAGGGTATAGATCTTTGTATACTTGTAAATAATACTTACATCACAGTTGTTAAATTTAGCATATTTAACATTTGCAAGACTCGTTTATCTGTTTCATTTGTTTTTGGAATTTCATCTTCATGCTGGCTGCAAGCGATAAATCAATCAAATGCCAAATGATGTCGACGACTTCACCCTCCATCTGTCTGTTTCTCCATCTCCTCGTTCGTTCACCCGCATATTCAGATCACTAAAACCAAAACACTGAACCAAAGAAGTTGGAATACTCTTGCAAAACTTGTTACCCACCTTCATGGGGTTTGGATTAAGAAATTCCCATCAAATTTCGACCTTTACATTATATAGTCGAAGAAATTACTTCGATTTTGGCTGCTGAACAAACTGAATATACTCTCTTTGCCAGGGCATACACAAAACTGACCGGACAGACTGCAAAAAAACGGAATTTAAAACATTCGAAAAAAAAAGAGGAAAAACCAATAAACAATTTAAATATTTATGTGTCACACGAACATAATTTTATTAATGGCTGCTCTCGGCTCTGCTAGAATGAAAATGAAACAGAAACTGAGAAGGAGAGGGAAAAAATTGAGCAGAAATTATGATTACATAAATGTTTAATGTTTTTCTGAATGAATTATTTATGATCGAAATAACAAATCAAAGCTGTAGGAAAAAAAAAACAACAACGCTAACAGTATAAAATTAATATTATTGAATTTTTTACATTTTATGTGTGTGTGTGCGTGTTTTAGTTTCCGCGTTGATTACTTGCTCATCAATTTGTAATGAGATATGACTGGAAAAAGGAAGAAAAAAATATCACATATTTAAAGTTTTTATAATGTTATTTTTTCTCCATTGTTTCTATGTATATATATATGAATAATTAAAATTGCAAAAATGTAAAAATGCTGAAAGAGAAGAAGAAATCAATGGATTAATTATGCCAGCAGCCAATGGTGAGAAGAGTGTCCTCCAGGCCAAATCCAGATCCAGATCCAAAACCAAACCAAACCAAAACTACAACAAACCTGCCAAAGAGAAATAGAGAAAGAAAAATAGCTGACCAGAGCAGGTTCAGAGAGAGGGAGGGAACAAGGAGTGGGGAGGAGGGAGGAGTAGGGAAGGTGGGGAATTAGGGAGTTTGGGTTACGAGGCCGCCACTTGGGAAAACTCTAAAAAAAAGTACATATACATATATATATATATTTGTATTGGAATAGTAAAAGGTGCTCTGAGCACGCACACAAGCGTTGAAAAATAAAAAAGAAGTTGGAAGAGGGTTAGCAAAAAAGGAGAGAGAGAAAGAAAGAGGGAGAGAGTGAGAGTTAGAGTAGGGAAGTAAGCAAAAGCCAGGTGAAAATGGATTCTGAAAATTGGGTTAATTGATGCTTAGTGTAGCTGCTCCTGCTTCTGTGTGTGTGTGTGTGTGGGTGAGAGGGATGACTTTTGGAGTGGGCGTGGTTATTTAGTGCAAAGTGGCTAATAGTTTTAACCACTGCTACTCCACCTTAGCCCAAGCGGAAACGGAAACAGGAAATAAGCACACACACACACACACAGAGAGGGAGAGTGGGAAAGAGAAAGGAATAGAAGGGGTGTTAGGGAGAGTCCTACAAAATGGCGGCGTCGTCACAGGAAATACACTTGGAAGTAGCTGAAATTAGCCTCTCAAAGTGATTATAAACTGCACACACACTTATATATGTATATATATATCTGTTTCGTATATACAACATTTAATTAACATTTATATAAATTGTTGCAAAAAGTTTCGTTTCGTTTTTTTGCTATACACACCGGGCATAACCAAGTCAGTGAGATTGGCATTCAATGAAGTACTTGGTGGACCATTAGCTCCATTCGTTGAAGTGGCCACTGCAGCAGCTCCACCCGCTCCTAAAGCTCCTCCTCCACCTCCAGATGCTGCCGCTCCTATATCGAGTTTTCCTCTGGCATGACCCATCAATTGAAGTAGCAGCATTAGCAACAACAATTGAAGCATGGCTGGCGTCCTTGTCGTCGTCACTCTAATTGCTTTCGTTGATGTCCACCTCATTTTGCAATTTGGTATTTTGGCCATGTGTTTGTTGTATTCCAGCACCGGTATCAACATTGTCCATTTGTTAATGCTCCTCTTGGCTCCTTGGCTGCAATATGCTGTGCGCTTCTGCTAATTGTTGCTGCAAAATGAGAATGAGAATGTTGATGAATTTGCCATACAAAGTGTTTTTTCGTTTCATTTAATTAAAGTAAAATAAAATTGAAAGGTGATTCACATTTTTCACTTGCTTATCTGACACGTTTCGCACATTTTGATAGATGCATTTCACTCATTGCCTTAGATACAAATGTATCTTTCATCTAAATTGCTTGAGTGAATGTCATTATGGGTTCGCTAATGCATCTGATAGATACAATTGTTATTGTTTTCATTCAAATTGCTTTCATTACACTGTGTTCCTTTTAAAATTATCGATTATTTCAAGACTGGGTGTCGGGAGGGGGGATTTTCCCGCCCCAATCTTCCTCTTCCTTCCTATTTCAGTTTGTTGTTCTTGGCACCTTGTCGACATTCGTTTTTTGTATCTTCTTCTTGTTGATATTTATGCATTGCACTTGTGCCCCAACTGGCTTTTCGTACATTTATAAATGGTTTACAACCAACACACACACTCGCACACACACCCACACACACACATCCTAACACACATAGACACCACCCGAGTGTGGTACACTCACGCACAGCTGTGGCTACAATTTGTAACTGTAGAAGCATTTATAAATGTTGCCGTTTCTGTTGGTTGGAGCTACTCCTACACGACTCCTTCCTGCTGTTGCTCATCCTTATACATTTAATGTTTACACGCTCAAGAACTTTTTGTTGGTCGTCCTCGTAGAGTCGTAGTCGTAGTCGTCGTCGTCGTCGTCAACAAACCATCAAGCGGCAACAACGACAGCTCCACAGCCCAGAGAGTCCTTGCCTCGACGGGCGTTTGTCCTGCGGTTCACTTCGGTTTCTTCAGTCTTACTCGCTTGTATTTGATTTTCCCACATCTACTTCCTTATCCTCATCCTCATCTGAGAGCTGGGGGCGTGAGGGCTTGGTGGGGGGTATGGAAAACGTGCTCACATGCGTTTCTGTTGAATTTTCCGGTTTCTTGTTGTTTCAGTCAATTGCCGGCATTTTAAAAACGCATAAAATTGCTCAATGTTTGCCTTGCCATTTTCCCTCAGTTTCTTCATTCAATGTCTTGATCCTTTTTTCCGTTTCTTTTGGTTTCTTTTTTCGGCTTATCCATCCACCTCCTCTGGGTACTCTTCTGGCGTAAATTTATGCAAGGCGCCTTTTAGTTAGGCACCTCGTCAACACATGATGACAAAAGCGGGCAAATGGCAACGGCGATTGAGGTAGAAGTTCCTTCTTGCTATCCAGATGAAGACGAAATGCAGCTGCAGGCAGGCAGTCAGCAGTGAGTATCCGGAATTTCTTCTACTCCTCCTCCTCCACCTACAATACAACTCCTTCTGCTATCTCCGCTGTGTTTCCCTCCTTCCTCGTCTCGTGGTAAGTATCTGTAAGTGGTGCATAAGTGGTAGAGAGAAATGTTATTGATGATTTATTTGCATTTGGCATTGATATATGCTAATGTTTTTTCCCCCGACTACCACTCGTTCTTTCTTTCTGATTGCCTCTCACTCTCTATCTCTCTTTCGCCTGCTTTCTTTGTCTTTGCCATTGTCTGTGTCTTGTCTCGTCCTGAAGGTAGCTCACGGTTCAGGTACGTTTTCGGGGGATTATGTTATCTTTGCTTGCTTTGGTTGTTGGCTTTTCAATTTCTCAAAAAGAAATTATTATTATGGTATTTCTATCATATTCATACCCATTACCCAATATACCAATGGAGTATATTGAGATTAAGAAAATCTATGTAATAGGGAACAGAAAATAGTCAAGGTCAACTTGACTTTCTCGCCCACTCAAATAAACACGATGGGCATATCATTCCCTTTAGAAGGCGACACATTACTAAAAGATCCTTCAAACAAAGGCATTGCAAAAGGATCTGTCAACTAAATGTTACTCCTTTGCGTAAAGTTTCTGTATAAGGTATCTTTAAGTCGTTTCTTTTGTCTCAATTTTAGAGACAATTTTTCTCATTTTTCTGTTTCTTGCTTTCATTTCTTAAAGTCATTTTTATTTGCATTTCGTGATTCCATAGCAAGCGGCGGCGGCGGCGGCAGCAGATAAGCCAAAATGACATTCGTTTGCTTAGGGCTCTGCCGCCATTCGTTGGCAAACTAAACGTAGAAGTTGTAGATGTTATATGTCAACTGGAACTCAACTCAAATATTTGATTTAATTCCCTGACATATAATTAATCACTCTGCACCTTTTACAAGACAGCGAGAGACCTAACCCCGAGTTCTCCTACCCTCAATCTATCCTCATCTATGTGTGTGTGTCCCTCTCTCCCCCTGTTTATTTGTTTATAATTAAATATTATTTGGCAGCCCAAATGAGACAGCTTCGCCTGGTTTGGTCGTTGGGTCTGGCCAGCAGGCGAATGGCATTTATCAGTCATTCAGTCAGTTTCGTTTTCGTCGTTTCTTTTTTTTTTTTTTGTTTTTAATGAGTTACAAATTTGTTTTTTTTTCAGTTGTTTAATGGCTGACAGCATTATAGATTAGTGACCGAAAGTTTTTCTAGTTCGCTTTTTTACATGATCTTACCCAACTCACTCCAACTCTACTGAACTTAACTCAACTCCACTCCATCCCTTTCTCTCTATTAGTGGGAACTATTTCAACGTTTGGGCTGCTGGCGGCTGTTTTTGTCGTCGTCTCTTGTCTGGCTACTTGGTGGGTCTGGTCTAGAGTCTGGGGTATGGGGCTGTGTCTCATGGTTTTGGGTCTGGGTCGCTAATGTGTTTTCTAGACTCTTTATGTGAATGTGTGTGTTTTTTTTGGGCTAATAGCTGTCGGCCAAGAAGTAGCTAGCTGCTAGTCGAACGACGAATTCGAAGTGGTATCTTATAGAGTGTGTGTTTTTTTGTTGGCTTGATTTATGTATGTGTTCCCATTATGATGGGATAAAATGTTGGCAGTTGAAATAGTTGCTAGTTGGATATATGTATATCTGTTAGTCAAAATGGGTGACCAATTTCTTCTTTAGTTTCTTTCGAGGCAAATAAATATCATTAGGAAAATTGATTTCAAATCAGATTATGATTTGTTGTAGTCATCATAAACAGTCGATTAGTTTGGACTGATTGGCATCTTCTTTGCTATTAGCTAAATTTGAGTAAATTAATGCCCTCTATAAAAAGCTGAACCAGCTAATTGAGTTCAGAGGCCATCAAAGTGGCCAGGTAGAGATTAAGTTTTATAACAAAAATGTTGTCAATATATTTCAATTATAATGTATTATCTAGATTTCCTTAAGGCCTAAACGACGCACTTGCAAATTGACAACCAAATTAAGATATTAAATACAAAATTGTCGAGCAAGGTCACAAAGAAGGATAAAAGTGAGAAAAGGTTTATTAATTGGAGAAGATTAAGATTGGCACATGACTTTAGTACCTTAAAAGCATTGGCTAGGACTTTAAAATGCAATAACAATTCCAAGAATTTAGTTTTTAAATAGCTTATTGTATGTCCTGTAAATACAAAGTAATTTTTAGGGCACGCATTGCTACTGCCTACTTTAAGGGGCTTAGTCACTCCCTTTCACAGTTAAATGAGGGATTTAAAGATGTTTTTGTTAAAATTTTAGAATCTGTTTGAATTAAAAATTGCCTAATTGACAACTGATTATATCCGGGGAGGACCGATTTCATTAGCGATAACTTTAACTCACTTTCCAATCAAATTCTCAATATGCATATTAAGTTACTGTTTTCGTATCTCGCAAATCTCTTGAAATTTCTCTCTTTTTCTTTTGTTTTCTCGTTTGTCGTTTAGCTCTTAACCGATTACCATATTGATAAATTTGAATTTCCCCTCTGTCCTTGCTCCGCCAACTCCTGCTACCTCTTACCAGTCTACCGACCCTCCACAGTCCTTTCCACTTGAAAAGAGTCGACATTAAAAATTCATATGCTCAACTGTCAAGGCATTGAAGGCTAAATTTGAAATTCAAGTGCCTCACACACACACACACACAAACACTCGCGGGCGTTCTCGCACACTTCCCGCTAAAAGTGTCAAATTGGCAAAATGATGGCAGCTTTTTTTTTTTTTTTTTGGCCAAGTAACAGTTGAGACAAACAGACAAACAAAGCACACAAACAAAACATTCTAAAACAAACTTTTGATGCCTATATAGTGCGGTTCTCCTCCACTCTACCTCTGTCTCTGTCCCTCTTTCTCTCGCCGTCTATCTCTGTCTGCCTTATGCGTGTGAGTCAGTGAGTGAAAGAGTGAGTGAGTGAGTGAGTTTATAAGAAATTGATATCATTTATCAAACTGACACACACAGAGCAAACCAGACCAGAACGGAGGCCAACCGAATGGGGCGAAGGAGGTGGAGCAAAATCTTTTTATATAGAGAAAAGTTTTGCAAATGAGACCGGGCTCCATATAAATAAACTCAATGGCAAGGAGGTTAGAGTGAGCTGGAGGGAGAGGGAGGCCGTGGCATACGCCTAATTGAATTCAGCTTTCAAGAGTAAGCGAGAAATACATAAATAATCAGATGAACAGGAGGGAGAAGGGGACGGGCGCCCCCCCTCCTGGAGAAGAAACACACACACACCAACAAGAACAGAAAAAAGTAGTTCATTAAAGAAAAGAACAAAAGTTCAGGCAAAAGAATGAAATTTGCATAAAATACCCAAAAATAAAACAAAAGAAATACAAGAAAATAAAAAAAAAAAAATGTAAATTAAAGTAAACAAATTGTTATAACCTCTCTGGTTTTCTCAATTCATCCCCCCTTCCATCGCACCCATCTCCTTCCATTTCTCCTTCTCTCTCTCACTCTCTCTCTGTTTCCCTTATACGCCCTCGAGCCACATACAAAACAAAAGTTCCGATTGCCAAAAGTAAAAAAAACTTCAAAAGTCAGCAACATGCAACATGAATATATAAAAATAAAATATAAAATACATTTTTTTATACATATAAAAGATTGCTACAGCAGATGAGGTGTAGCCAGAGGGGCAGCACAGAGAGGGAGAGACTATTTGTATTTGTATTTCATGGAACGAGTGCAGCAAATCAATGCGCCTTAACAACAACAACAATAAAGGCATGGATCTCTTTCTCTGTCTCTGTGACTCCATGCTCCGTGTCAGGGCCAAATTCTGGGAAGCCCTTAATAAAGCAACAGCCCCTCCCTTAGACCCAACCCAAACCAACCCGATCCAAACCGAAACCCACTTGTAATAAAAAATATTTTCAATAATAAAGTGTATTAAGTTGTGAAGTGCATACACACACACACACACACACATAGCAGAACACTCACACACATTCAAGTGAAAATAAATGAAATGTGAACCATGGAAAAGCTTCGAAAAGCAATAAGAGTGAACAACTTTTTCTTCTTTTTTTTTTCAACAAAACAAAGAAATAAAAAAAAGTGTACGGAATATACAATAACAAAATAAAAAAAAAAAAAATGAAAATTCTGTTAGTTAAATAGAATGCACGACCAAGAGATACCCTTACAAAAGATACGGCAAACGGAAGTTCCTCCATCACTTCAAATTAGGTGAATCAGGTCCCAAGTTGGCTTATAACGAGCCAAAGTTATGTAAAAGATATATAGAGAGATGGGTACAATGACTCAAGGATCAAAATAGTTATAGGATACCATCCTCTTCACCATCCATTTCTCTTCCTTTGCGGGTTTTCTTCATTCATTTACAATCAGTTTCAATCAGGAGAGGGACAATTGGGTTTAAAGTATCTTGACATTTCAGAAATCGATCGAATTTCGTAATTTTCAATATATTAATACGTCCTATATACTTCTTATAATTGTAGGGTATGTATATATAAATATAAGAGAACTTGTGAGCCTCAGTGTATGAGTATTGCGTGTGTAAATATAAATATTTTTTCCATACAAATACAGTTGGTTGAAGCAAAATAGATGGGGGAGGGGAGTAGAAGCAGTAGAAAGTGGAGTTGGAGGTGGCGTAGGAGCACTGGGATGAGACGCGGAGATGTACATATGTAGCTACGGTCATGTAGCTGGATTCTACGAATATGAACGCATGAATGTGTCAATGGCTCAAACCGATTTATACAGCATATTAAATTCTGACATCAATGTTTGATTGTACGACACAACAACAACCAAAAAAAAAAAAAAAAGAAGTGGAAAAATGTAATAAAAAAAGGCAGCAAAACTGTCGCACTCTCTCGCTCTTTCTTCTGCCCCTTCTTGTGGCTCGTGACAACCCAAAGGAGCGAGGGGCGAAACTGAAATTGGAAATGTTTGTAATGAAATCAAATAAAGTGTAGCGGCATCTAATAGATTTATTTATACAATTTTTTAACTATACACTACGAACACACACACTCTTTGAAAGGGTACTCGAAATTGAAACTCATTTAAGTCTTTTCTTTTTACTTTTCTATCTATGTATGTATATATACAAATGTATAAAAATATATGTACTTATGTGTGTATTTCCATCCCATACATATGTGCTGCTGTTGTTGTGTGTCAAAAAGTAAACTTTTGAGTTTGATTGAAGAGAAGCTTTGTTATTTATTGCTGTTGCTGGTTGTTGTTTGTTGCTGTTGCCGTGTTCACATTTAAACAGATTACATTGAAATTGAAGTGGTTTGGCTTTCAATCTCCTCCTTCTCAAAACAAAAATACAAAAATTTCGATTGACGGAGGGCCACCAAAAGTGCTGTAGCGAATTGCACTTTACCTTGTCGTAAAGCTGATGGGTTTTAGCTGAATAGAGGGGTATTAACTTGGACATATGCAGCAGCAGCAACAACAACAACAACATGCAACAAGAATGCAGCTTAAATTCGAACAATAAGAACAACAAAATTTAAGAAACACAACAGAATGGAAAAAGGGGAGAGTAAGAAGAACACAAATTGATTTTAGAATTTGAAATTTTTCTTATGTTTTTATGTCAATTTGTTTTCCATTTTGCTTGAAAGTGATTCTTTAAGATCACAAGATTAGAAAGTAATTTTAATTTCATTTCATTTCATTACAAACATTATTTCCTTGATAATTATAATTAGCTTATAGTTAGCATTTCATCTGAGATATTTAATAATAATGGAAATAATTTTAAACAATGATTTGAAATTGAAAAACCTTTAATTTTATCTAAAATTTTGATTCTTCATGTTTCAAAAGATTAAGATATTCTTTTTGAAGTTGTCTATAGAAAAGTAATTACTTTATATGCAAGGCCAAGACAGTAAACAATACTCAAAGACTAGAGGATTAACAATCCATTCAAAAAGTGATTGAAATTGCAACAATAAAGATTCCTAAGCTAGAATAGGATTGGACTGACTTTGGACTTCAGTTTGACTGGCCGTAACAATAATGTTAGTTAAATTGATTTTCATCTCTTTTACATTTTCAAGTAATTCGGCACTTATGGTCACCATGTTCAGATCAAAGTGGTTATTACATATGCCTGGAACAGCCTACACAGTGCATCCTTTTGGCCAGCCACACAACATTATTGAGGGAATACTCAAAAAGGACCAAAGTGCCAGCATCCACGCAAATTATCGCATAGCTGGGAGAGATGTGAGATGGGGTTAAGAGTGAGTGCGAACCTTACTCGCATATGCTAATTAAAGGCACCGCAAACTAACTGGGTCACAAGACACATGGGGCGGTGGGTGGGGGCGGGTTCTGACAGGTGTGGGCAGGCAGCAGGA
Source organism: Drosophila tropicalis (assembly GCF_018151085.1). Lineage (NCBI taxonomy): Eukaryota > Metazoa > Arthropoda > Insecta > Diptera > Drosophilidae > Drosophila > Drosophila tropicalis. Next base: position 1,108,622 of record NW_027172753.1, on the reverse strand, counting down.
TGACATTTGGTTGGTGTGTGCCAAAACTAACGGTATTTCGCTGTTGCAGGCTCTTTCAGCCCATGGAGAACTATCAATCTTGTGCATGGCAAACATAATTTATAACCTAAGGGGAAACTTCGAACCAGAGCTAAGAGTACGGACTCATACCCAAAAATATTCAACCCAAAAACCGCTGCACGCCCACTTGTTCTCAGATGGGAGAGCTGTGTGAGCTGGGAGAGTGTTAATGCATAAAGACGAAAGAAAGAAGAAAAATATAAAAAAGAGGGCGTGGCCCAGGAGGTAATACAAAAACCAAATGCGGCACGGTGCGCTTTTAATGAGCCGCCAAAGCGTGAAAAAGCGCAACGATGATCTCCACCTTCTTCTTGAACTCACACAGATATGACTCTTTCTCCTCCACATATGTGGCAAACTGAGGCTAGGCCGCCCAATGATAATTATGAATGGAGCACCAACTGTAAAACTGACACAAAACAAACTAAACCCACACACACACACACACACAGACACCACATATATCTGGATGGGGCCATTGAGCTGTCAGTTGCCAGCTCTGATGACGACCTCGCTGAAGCGGCAGCTACACCCAAAAAGCTTGACTAGCTCACACACCCCCCAGAAAACGCAGAGAGGTACAGGTAAGCAGCTTAATCGAGGCTCTAGCTCCAGCTGCAGCCCCAACTTCTCTTCCGTTATCATTAGTTGCATCTTAGAGGCACTCAGCCGCAGTTGAAAAGCTTTCACAGTGCAACACAGTTCAGCTCTCGGCCAGGTCCAAAGTAGGCAGGCAGGTAGGTTAGGCAGATACATAGCTAGAGGAGGCACAGTCAAGTGCCAAGGCTGCTGACTGCATTGAAACTTGGCTAACGATTTGAGGGCCTCTCTCTCTCTCTCTCTGTCTCTCTTTCAACCATAATAATAATAATGGTCCGGCATCGGGTCTCTAGTCAGCGAGAGAGCAGCATTTTATAATTTATTGCCTTGACGATAGTGGAACAAATCTATTAAAATGCGCATATTAAGCCAAAAGCAGCTTAAGTAAATTACGCACTTATAGATTCCAGTTCAGAGGAAGAAGAACGCATCAAGGGAGAGCAGATAAAAGACGGTATAGAAGTGTAAGACAAGTCAAAAGGCAGCAGGCATCAGAAGATGCTAAAACAAAAAAATCAACTCCCATATTAATAAAAAACAAGAGGAACCAGTTAACTTTAACCGCGACGACTTTTGAATACTCTTCATGGCAAAAAAGTCGTGATCTTTTATAAAGAGAAGTTTGTGTTGACCTAAACAGAGGCTAAAACAAATTGCTAGTGCAATAAATTGATTGATTTAATAAGTCGTTAGAACTCAATTTAATATTAACAAAATATTCATCACAAGACAGAGATTTCAATTCATATACCCTTATTGAAAGGGTATAATTAATGAATGAAACTAGGTATAGATGGAATATGCTTTAAAAAACATACGAAATTGAAAATTCTTCAGTAAAAAAATTTAAGAAACAATTAATTGACCAAAGAGTTCAAAAGACTAACAAAGAATAACTGATGTAAAAAGTCTATTTTATAATGTAATCTGTCTATTATAATTCGATGTACATGATTATAGAATATTTTTGTATATTTTTTTGAAAAGAGAAGCAACTAAGTAATTTTTATACCCTTGCAAAAAGGGTATATTAATTTTGGTCAGAAGTGTGCAACGCATAGAACGAAGCATCTCCGACCATACAAAGTATATATATTCTTGATCAGCACGACGAGACGAGTTCAACTAGCCATGTCCGTCCGTCCGTCCGTCCGTCCGGATCAACGCAAACTCCTCCTAGACCGTAAGAGCTACAGAGCTGAAATTTTGCACGCAGGCTTGTATATACTGCAGGCGTTGTATATCTCGGATTCAGCCGGATCGGACCACTATATCATATAGCTCCCATACAAACCCCAAAGTCACGAACAGTGACTTTTCTCAATAACTTCGTTTTTTTCTATGTTATTACCTTAAAACTTTATATTAGAGAGTTTATTAAGCTTATAAACGACTGTGCCAAATTTTATCAAGATCGGATGACTATATCATATAGCTCCCATAGGAACGATCAGTCGAAAACAGTGACTTTTGTAAATAACTTCGTTACTTTTAACGTGATTGCTTTCAAATTAAACATTTCTTAATTTAATATATCTGTTAATGACTGTGTCGAATTTGATAAAGATCGGGTGATTATATCATATAGCTCCCATAGGAACGATCGGTGGAAAACAGTGACTTTGATCAATATCTTCGTTATTTCCTATGATTGTATTCAATTCTTTCGCAAACATAAGCCTTTTTAGATAAAACATTCTTCCACATTGATGGCTAATAGGTAATAAAAGAGTTACCAAAATAGTTGCAAGGGTATACAAACTTTGACGCGGTCGAAGTTAGCCCCGGCCCTCTGGTTTTTAGATATAATAGACATAGTTAATTTAAACCAATTTGATAAAAGAGAATATTGAATTCAAACATATCATTTAGATTCAAATTATCTGCTTGAAAATTCTGGAATCCATTTATATTATCTTTAGTGAGTTGAAGGATTAATGAAAGAATGCAACGTCAACAAGGAATTTATTGTGACTTTAAAAGATTCGCAAGAGGCAAAATTACATGGCTTTAGGATCGTTAATGTGTCACCATCTATAGCATAAAAGTTCCACATTCTGCATCTTGTAGATTTATAAGATGATTGCCCCCTTGAATTTTTGAGTTGCTTTTAGTTTTAGGTCTTGGTCTTGTCCAAGAGGTGCTTAAAAGATTTGATAAGAAACAAAAGAAAGAAAAATCGTTCGGGAATGAAGGTAATAAAATAAAAATTGTGTGGCCATTAAAAAAATGAATATCTCAACAAAAGCTACAGAAAAAACAAGAAGAAAAAAATAATCATTAAAGCCATAAATAATTAGTGAATCTTTTTTATGGGTCGGCGAATTGAGAGAATCGGAGATTGGCTTACAAAATTGCTTAATTAGTCACAGACAAAAAGGAAAAAAAACGAACCAAACCAAAGCTGAAAAAGAATAACCTTAAAAATGGTCATAGCAATATGCGTAAATAATATATAAAATATGGCGAAAAGGAAAAATACAAAAAAAAAAAAGAAACTTTTGGATGATAAACGTTTGAGAAATTTGAGAAATTGTTTTGGCAGCGCATTTACAACAAAAGAATCTACTTTTCTCTTTATCTCTTTCTCACTGTCTCACTGTGTCTCTGTTTCACTGGTGGCTGGTGCTTTTTGTTTTGGTTTTTGTTATTTGGGTTCTTTATTAATTTGCGTTTTTTTCTCCCTCTGCCTCGCCCCCCTCTTACCCAACTCATCCACCTGGGCGTCAGTTTATTTATGGCTTTGCATTTATTAAACAAAAAACCGAAAGAAATAAAATAAAAAACCAAGCCGACAAATTTGTTTTTGCGTAACAGGTTGTTGTTGTTGTTCTACTGTGTGTGTATGTGTGTGTATGTGTGTGTGTGTGTGTGTGTGGTGTGCGTGTGTGTTTTGAGTTATTTAATATCAATTAGGGCCCTCAAAATGTGCCAGCTGATTTCAAAATAACGACACACGCATTTCAGTTGAGTTCCGTTCGAAAGGGAAGCTTAACAAATGACAGCAATTAGAACAATATGGCAATATGCTTTCAATTTAAGAGCCTTTCAATTTATATTTATATGCTACGGTTGCCTCACATCGACAAAACATAATAAAAAACAGACCAAATGTGTGGCATAAGGTCTCTGGCTTTTCTGTGGTTGTTATTGATAAATGATCGATTGTAAATAGGAGATACTATGCGTTGGTTTGCATGCTCTAGTTAGAGTCAGCCCCTTGGATTGATTGTCTCTGGTTGATTGATTCCAAAAAAAAAATGTGACCATTGTCAATCATCAATTGGACAGATACATACATAGACTCGTACAATAAATGATTTGTCACACAATAATCAAAAATTCCACCTTCAATTAATCGAATTATTCGAAGATGGAAAGAAAGTATTGAAAAGAATCAAGAATTATTATTTAAAGTAGTCAAATGTCCGAATGGTTAACGACTTTCAGAATCAATAGCCATAGAATATTATTCAATATAATTATAGTTTGTTAGCCACAAAAATCACACGATATGTGAACGAATGTATGTATATACATACATATGTATTCATAATTCCTCTGTAATAAAAATGCCAACCACAATGTGCAAAACCATATCATTATAAATTAGAATGAAAATCATTTTTAATAATCATGGCAATAGAGAAAAATCGCTCCAACACCATCAGCCATCCACAACATAGTCAATATACGTATATGAATGAATGTGTATCTGATCATTATGTATCTTGTATCTTCCACTAATTTGTGGCCAAATCTAATTAATGGTTATGGGGTTCAGGGGCCGCCAAGTGCAAAATATGTGTAGGATCGATGGACCGACCGACCCGAGCAGGCTGACCAATTCCAATGTGAAATAAATAAATTGATTGGTTTTAAACAATTTTGTTTGGTATTTTATTATTTTTCGTTTTTCATTTTCTCTGGTCTATTGTTAGTATGAAACCCGCTGCGGCTGATTGGTTACGCATACATACATACATAGAGGAGGGGGTGGAGGACAGTGCAGATAAATGTGCCCACTAATTGACAATTAAGCAGGAAGTACATAGTTATAGCAACAAAAACAAGTTCTAAATTGCATGATTGATAAAAAGAAACACACACACACACATACAACGAGCAAAATATTTCATTCTGTTTTATTTTTTTTGTCTCGTTTGGGAACGGCAAGTTCTAAGCGGCTAACTGATTTCCGAACAAAACTTTGAAACTTATTAAAAGTGCACTTGCCACGCCATGCCGACGACCACACGGACTTACCCTGGCAACACCGTCTCCGCCTGAGCCTTCACCTTCGACTCCGCCACCTTCTTTGGAGGCGCTCAAGTATGTTGAACACGCGTCAAGTTCCTGAGGCAAAGTTTTGCGTCAACTTTTTGTGTAGGGAGTCCGTGGAATGAGACTGAGGTGAGTTCTCCAGCTTGAGCTTGAGCTAGAGTTTGGTCTGGGCACTTAGAGGAGGACCGGCCAAGTCATTGACAATGGCAGCAGCCACCAAAAACAACAACAACAACAGCAGCAGCAATAACAATAATTCTAATTAAAGTTTTCAATTTGAAGTTTGGCTTCCCACCCAAAAAAAAAAAAAGACTGTTATCAGAGACAGGGAGAGAGAGCGGGAGGAACGGAGGAAAGAAAGATTGGGTGAAGTGTAGAACAAAGCAGAGGAAACAATGCAGAGCTCCAAACAATAGAACCCAAAACGCACAATGCATAGAAGAGACCTCGAACCCGAACCCCGAACTCAAAAACTCTAGACCTCAGACCCCAGAGAAATAGAGATCTATGCACACCCTGTATGCCGCCAGACCTACTTTCCTCCTCCACACACACACACACATATATATCTATATATATATATATATATCTAATAACAAATAACTTCGGGAAGTATTAATCATATTTTCATGGGTAAGAGACTGAATGCTTCTCTGGCTAGCTACTAATTATAAATTTCAATTGTGCACAGAATGTGCATTATAGAATATTTTTGAGTGAGTATTAGAGGATGGGAGGGGGGGGCAGAGCAATCAGCCCTATCAAGCGTGCCTAAGCGGCTCAGAGACTATTGAAGCATGCCACATGGAACTAAGTATGAATCACACAATGGCCAGCCCAAAATATCAACTATATACACATATATATATATATATATATGCATACTGTTAGTATATAGTGTTCGTATGTAGATAACAATAAATCTGCATAATCAACATTATAATGCACTTACACAAAAGAGTCAGACAAAGACAGCTAGACCTGAGTGCGAGTGAGTAAAGTAGAAATTGGAGTGAGAAAGTTTGGGAAGCTTTTTCGGTGGTTGTCTGCCAGCGGCTTTTTGCCACACAAAAGTTTGGCAAACAAAGCAAATTATTAAAACCCAACACATAGACACACACACACTTAGACACACTATGCATACATATATGCTTTGCAAACAGGGAGTTCCCGAATTCAACAATCTCTAGGAGGAATTGCTTCAAGGTCTTTCAAAGAAAAAGTTGTTTAAGGCCTAATTAATTATAAAGTAATTCCTAATTTAAAATATCGTTTAAATATTGATTATAGACATATAGAGTAAGGGCGTTTTCTTTAAAGTCCATTGAATAAAACTCTAATCCTAATCAAAATCACATTTAATAAGTTTTAGTTTTGTAACTTTTGAATGAATGAGAATGAATATATCTATTTCTTACATCTCATAATATATGTAGGTAACTCTACATTGTATATTTGAAACATTTAGTTCCTTAATTAATCAAATGAATTAGACTAAAATGGATTAGATGAATACAGTTTCGGAATGAATACTACTAAAGTGAATTAAATAAATAGAAGTGCTCATGTCTGAGTACTCAAAAAACTGTAAGTATTTAAAGTTCTTTTAGTTTTGGATTGATTAGATCAAACAAACATCTTTTAAGTTAAAAGTTTTAGAATACTAATTCAAGAACCATAAATGTTTCTATTTAAACATAAATAAGTATAAATAAGTTTTGAATATATTCTGATTTGTTTAAATCAGTTTGAGTTTGAGATCTTTTTTTGAACGTTTTGAATAAACTGGCAAATATTCACATCAGAATTGTATGGAAAAATAAGGCCAGTTATGCCAATCTTTATATTTATAGTCAAAAACATAAAAACAACGACTAAACACACCTTTCATTTCACTTTATTTGAATGAAAGCGAAATGTATATATTTAAAATGTGAATTTTAATAAATGTTTAGTTAAAGTAAAGTCAAACATGACTAAGCTAACATTGAATGCAATTTAAATTTACATTTTGATTCTTGTGAGGGAAAGAGATTTGAATTGATTTTCCCTAGTATTTGTATTCAAAATGTAACTGGAACTGTATCCAAATGTTGATAAATTCAGAACGCACAACAAAGAGGAAAAGACTATGGCTGGTAGAGGTTGTGGGGGAGCCTAGTCACATTGTTGGTTGGTTGAAAAGCTGCAACCAAAATCATTAAAAGCAGTTGCCACCAAAAAAGGAGACGCAGCCAGGGAGACAGACAGCCAAGTTTCATATACTCTGCATATGCACAGTGTTGACAGAGTGCCAGCCAGCCTGCCAGCCATCCAGGCGAGCCTTCTTCGTCACTCACTCCTATTCCATTTTAGTCCGTTCCATTCCATAAGCATACACCATGACAAATCAATATTGGTTATTTTTGTATGCAGGGAACTGTGGGCGTGTCTACCAGACACACACCACGCAGGCAGGTCGATTGAGGCGCTCCTGTCTCCTGTCTTCCATCACCTCACTTTGCTTGCCGAAATAATCATCAGAAACTTTGATGCCGCACGCATATTAAATAAACTTCATCAAATAGATGGTCAGATGGGGTGAGAGGGGTAGAGAGACGAGTAAGAGTGAGTTAGATATACATTAAACATGAACATGTTTCCCCTTAAATGAAGAGACAAAGAGAGAGACAGACAGACCGACGAGTACTCGTCGTATGCATAAATTAGAGCTATAGCTGATTGTGTCAATTTTTGGCAAAAGCTATTTATATCACTCATATGAAACAATGTCAGGAAAAGTGAGACAGTGTGGGTGGTCTATAAAGGGGAAATAAGTATAATTAAGCAAGAGTTGATCCACAACATGGCTTAAATACGAACAGACGACACAGGGTGTCTTGCGGCAGAGGAATTAAAATATTCAAGAAACTAAATTATAAATATCATGGCATTAAGGATTATTCAAAAGAATCCCTAAATTACGCGAGTAAAAACTAAATGTAGCCTTTTTTTTACAATGGCAACACTGTCTCACAAATGGCCAAATGAGAAAACTACTTTTCGGAAAGCTATTTGATTTTATTAGACTTTTTCATATTTTCGTAAAATGCACCCCAAAATGATGTTAAATCAAAACTCATTAGTACCAAAATTGCAGTGTTTTCTTAGGGATAGATGCATTATTACCACAATACCAAATCTCGACATTTCCCTCTCTTTCTCTCCCTTTCTCTTTTCCTCTAAGCCACTCTATAAGCGGAATGAATAAATCTCTTTGAATTTCCGAATTTACACACCGAAATCTAAAAGAGAATACGAAAGAAAAAAAAAGCTGATAATGATTGTGGCCAAAAGCCCAAAGTCATGGCAATATAACTGTTGGGATTCTCCCCTCACCCGTCGCGCTTAACCACTCATCCACCAGAAGTCAGCCATGGCAAAGCCAAACAAAATTTCCTAGGTTTTTCGGCTGCAATATTAAAACCAGCAGCATCAGGCCCCCTCAGACTGACTGACTGAAAATCAAATAATGTGCCGCATAGACAAACAATTTTCCATGTGCATGCAGCAACAGCAGCAGCAGGCGGCAAGATGCGGCGGCAGAAACAAGCACACACAAATGTCAGAGATGAGTGAATTTTTTTTTTTTTTTTGCCAAAATCTGAAGGGATGGGGCGAAGCGTATGGATGAGGGGATAACAGTCATAGCATCATCATTAAATATCATTAACACAGCAACCAAACGAACGAACGAACGAACAAGTAGCACAGACAACCAACCATTTGGGTGATGGTGATATCATTAACAACGAGAAGCAACAGCAGCAGCAGCAGCAGCAACAACAGCAATTGCAAAACGGATTCGCAATAACACACAACTGAATCAGAATCTGAATTTGACTCCGAGTCGTCGGAATCTGGCTAAAAAGGAAGCAAATGTGTATACAAAATGTTTTTAATTAAACGTTTCCCCTTCAAGGCTTACGACAATAATGTTAGATAGAGACAGCACAAGAATTGAGCAACAGAGAATAAGAGACAAGTTGGAGGGACTCCTCGGGACTTGAAACTCACAAGATGAATAGATGGATGAGTGACTAAGAGTTGGCATGGCATGGACAGATATGAGATTGAGCTGCTCTATGAGCTCAAGAGCTATGTGTAGGAGTATAGGTAGTTAGTCGGTTTCGGCTTAAAGCATTTGAATGCATTTCATTATGGAACGAATACGTCTATTTGTATGTGTGCCTAGACTGCCAAGGCAATTCATTTGGATAGACATTTCGTTTGGGGGCTTATCTAAAGGGTATTTAAATGCATATTACTTGAAAGAATTTTTCAAGTGATGCAAGTAAATTAAAGACCTACTGATAGGCTTTTAAAATATTGAATTCTTTTAAATATGTGTCAAGTTTTATAACTTTTTGGTCACTATCCTGATCAGGTTGGAGTTGCCTTTGAGTATAAAAACGCGTCATATACATATGCTAGTTATGGTCGGGATGGTGAAAATGTCCTATTGATAAGAGTTTCACGAAAATACCATCGATTGGGCCAAGAATGAAACAAATCTGATACAGATGAAATATTTGTCTATTAATGGCCCATACTATCGATAGTTTGCCACCTCTGCAAACTTATAATCGAACTTAATTCTAAATATCTAATGAATTTTAGGTATATATTAAATATTAATAACCCATTCACAGCTCTGATTAAGACATAGAGAAGTCAATACTAGATTTGAATTGCCTTTGACTCCTTACTCTTTTGTTCTTAGTTATCGTTTAGAAGAGGTAAGGATATAGTCGAATCGCATGGACTGAAATCAAATTTAATGTCCTAGTTTATAGATACATTTGCAGAATCTCATTTATGCAGATATTTTTGTAATTTTTCTGCTTTCTGTAAGGAATAGCAATAACAACAACACAAAAAAAAGGAGGCAACAAATGTCTGTCAGCTGGTTGTTCAGTTCATGATATAATGAGATCTGCACCTTTTTTCTCTCTCTCTCTCTCTAGTTATGACATTATGCAATGTTGTGTGTTGGCATGGCAATCCTTTGATATGATTTCACATAATAATAATGTGCAACAACTTGGTGTGCGTGTGTGTGTGTTTGAGAGTTGTGTGTTTTCATTGCAGATTATGGTGCAATAGCAACAAGGACAAACATAAAGCAAATGCTGGCGTAAAACTTTTTGCCATCATTCGTATAATTGCAGTGTGAATAATTACATCAAAAATGTTGAAGAGACGCACACAAGCGGCAGACAGACAGATCGAGTGAGTGAGTGGGATAGCGAGAGAAACTGATGCACAGACAACAATAAAAGATTATAAGAGTTTTTTGCTGTTGTTGTTGTTGCTGTTTTATGCATTTCATTTGCAACAAATGTTGTTATTTATGCGCTTGAAAAAGTTTTTAATTGATTTAATAAGTAATGCGATTAATATCCATACACACAATATGCACGAGAGCCACACACACACACACAAAACGCAGAGATTCCCAGATACAAGAGAAATCCAGAGAAAGAGAGAGAAAGGAATATATATGTATAGACAGACAGATACTTTTGTGGGATTTTATTGGATAAACATGGCAAAATTTTTTTCTTTTTTTTTTTTTTTTTTTGCGGTTACTGCTGCTTTTATTTATTTACCCGATGTTGGCACTTGAAGTGCTTTTAATTATATGTTTAACTTTTGAATTCATGATGTGATTTGAGAGGCTTATGTTAGGACATAATAATGAAATGCCTCAATAAGTGCAGGATTATATACAGAGATGATCAAACACCAGCAGATGGATGGACCAGTAGTTGATGAGCGCCAAAGATGGGGGGGTGAAAAAATATTGATTAATTTTGCAATGTTTCGACATTTGCCTTTGAGGTGGCTTAGCCTAGGTTTATCTCAGCTAGTAACTTGGCCAACGGACACAAAAAAGGGTAAAGTACCATTCTTTTGGCCAAGGAAACACCAGTTGGTATTTCAAATTATAATCTTGGGTAAAGGATATGAATAAAACCCGTAAATATTCGCAATTTAACATTTTGTTTTCCGGTTTTATTTTTTCGCTCGTTTCTTTTGCTAAGTTGGGTCTCATTTGGTGCTGTTCTGTCGTTCTGCATTTTGTGCATAACTAAAAGTAAACACAACTAATCCGCCATTAAACCAAAATAAAGAAGGAGACGACAAAGTAAGGAAATAAGAATGAAATGAAAGTGAAGGGAATACAAGGAATGTGGAAAAGCAAGCCTAAAGCATAATGCTAGATAAGAGCTGTCAATTTATCATAACCTTAAAACCTGGAAAATTGCAGACACAGCAGCAGCTTGGGACTTTAGACTACTCTCTCTGGTTAAACATTCGTGTGAAAAGCGTTAAACATTTGCTGCCACTTGGACAATTGGTCCTGGGATTGGCCATGACAAAGTAATGACAGTTTACAAAAGATGAAATAAACAAATGACCAAGTGAATGGACGAATGGAGAGGACAGAGGGCAAAAGCAAGACGGTGTGGGTGTGCACAAAAGAAGGCAATGCAAATAAAACGAGGCGCATCATCCATTCGGGTATCTGTATCTGTATCTGGAGCTGAGCCAGCCGCGTTGCCTTCGTTTCATTTGTTTTTTCGCAGCAGTTAAATGAAATTGCATGTAAAAAATAAAAGAAAAAGAAGTGTAATATGGTATGGAGTGATGCGGGGTGTTGTGGGAGGGGTTCATTTATAGTGGCTGCTATCATTACACATTTATTGCTGCTTGCTCTTGGGCAATGGTCAAGCCCAGGCACAAGATGCTCTTCATGAGCCTCAAGTTGATGATGACAATGGCATTGAGTGGCAGTTGGTCCAGTTGGGGGTGTATGTGGGGGGGTAAGAAGAGTCTCTGGGTGGGTGTAAATTTAATAAAATACACACTCACACAAACAAAGGGAAAGAGAGAGGGAGAGTCGTCATGGCAACATTCAATATAAAAGAGGCGGGCACAACCCACATTCTTCTCATCCTCTTCCTTTTGCTTTTCATGTTTCCTCTTCTCCCCCATCTCTATCTCCTTCTCACTCTCTTAATACTCAACAACTATTTTCAATTATTGCCAATCAAATGTTGCATTCAATTGATGTTTACATGCAACAGCAAACCAACCTGATTATGGGGCCCCAATGTTCATTCGGGTTGCTTCATTTAGGATATGCCCTAAAGGCTGCAGCCAGATGGAGTCGGATTGGGTGGGCAATAGGAGCACTGCTTCGTAGTGTGGGCGTTGCCTAAGAGTCATGTAATTAGTTTGCAAGTGAGTGTCAGGATTAATCTTTGAGTGTGTGTTTGATTGTCGGCACTTCAGATGAGAGTAAGAGAGGGATGGATAGAGAGAAAGGCACACACACTCACACACACACACTCATATTAATACAGTGTAAATACTCTTGCTGTGCCCATTATGATGTAGGTCTACTGTGCTTTGCGTGTGTCCTGGTCAAAGAAAGTGCTCGCCGCACATGTTAATTGAAGACTGGGCAAACACACACATAGTTACACACAGTGCCATTCACAAACACACACACACATACACACAGATGCAAAGACAAAGACCATACAATTACGACCACCAACATTGCCGTCAGCGCCTCACAATGCAACACCAACAACTTCCTATGTATGTATATATAGGCACACAATATATAATCTTCAACGACTTATAGAATACTTGATAAATTCGTAATAAATATTTGAAGAGTTAAGATGACACAAAACAATTCATTACCTGTTTTGTTTGTTCAGTGAACCCGAAACTAAAGAATAGTATGGCTGCCTATTTTTTAGAAAACAAAATTGTTACCCTTCTACTGAGAAACAGTATCTAGTAATAATTAGTATCTACTCTTTTATGAATTTTTCGTTTAGTCAAGATGTAGTATAAGGGACACCTTCCTAACTATTCTATAGAAAAAGTGTGGCTGCATATTTTGCATCGAAAATTTCGAATCCCTTTTAGAGACTATCTAACTTTCTGTTTAATCTAGGTATAAAACATAGAAAACAACTTTTTCAACTATTCGAAAATAGAAGTAAAAACCTCTAAGTATTGAGGTTTTAATCATATAGTTATTTATAAAGTATATTAGCCTTTCTAAGTGTGACTGCCTATTTGTTGAAGAATTTCCAACTGGCTTTGTTTGCGATCTTAGAGCGTTGCAGCAAACATCGTGTTAGAGTATAAAAACCAACCACATAGAGGAGCCCAGGTCTAATTAGGTTATGTTTGATTGTTGTAATATGCGATGAGGCCGACCAAGACCAGGCCAATTTAGCCCAGTCCGGGTCAGGTTGGCTTGCTGGATGCCTGGCTGGCCAGTTGGCAATAGATGACGACGCGACGACTATATATGTATGTCCTCTTTGAATTTATCTGGTCAAACGCCTCAACCTCAATTGTGCGAAATTGGAACCGCCAATGGAATTTAATCAAGTTTTATTTGCACTAGTCCGTTCTAGTGGGTTCCCCCAGCAGCTCAGATGAGCAATAAAATCTCCTTCTCTCATTCTCTCTTCATCTATCTCTCCTGCCATGGTGAGTGACTATGTTTGCCCGAGTATTGATTGTCATAATTAAACGCTGCTGCTGCTGCCTGGTGATGATGTAGTTGCTGTAGTTTGTGTAGCTTTAGTTGGCTGTTGTGCATTTTCTCGTCCAGTCATTGCCATCACGTATCTTTCTTCTTCTCTTTCTTTCATTTGTTCATTCGTTCCCTGTTTCTATGTATCTGCTATCCTATTTCTGCTGTTTCTCTCAGTGTGTTTGAGTTTTGTAACTGCGCTTTAAAAGTTTTGTTGATTGAATGCAGCTCTGCACAATTGTTGCAAAAGGGCAGCCATAATGTGGCCTTATACAAACACTCGCCTACATATATCTCCTCGTACCCTTGGTTCACTCCCACGAACTCCCTCATTCCACTCCCACTAGTTTTATAGCTATTCTTTTGTATGCTCTGTGGATTAGTTCTTCATTGTTTAGCTGCAAAAGCGTGGCGCTTGGTAGATAGCGCACAAAACCCACCAATGCATAAGGGAAATGCACTGTACGAGGTGAGTAAAGGGGAAAGGAGAAAGAGGAGGTCACTCATGTGTGTGTGTGTGTGTGTCTGTGTGTGGAGCGCGAATGATAGGTGGCTGCTTCTGATGGTTGCCACTGCACTAAGTACTACTGTGAGGGTTGTGGCAAATGGCATAGCTAACTAGTAAGCTTAAGTTCAACTCATACATATACTAAGAAGGAGCATAAGCAGTTGCCATTGCTTTGATGATATATGTATAGTATATAATATATGGTACGGATTCCAGTATAGTCAATGGAAAAACGGGGAAAAAAGTGTGCAAAAAGTAGAACTATGTGAGCAAAACTTTAAAAGAAAAAAACAAATGGAAAAACATGTAAATTGAAATTTGAGTTCTTAGCGCTGATTTTTCTAATCCCAAGCAAAGTTTCCACAAATTGACGTCAAGTATGATTCGGTTTTCAATGATTTCAAGAAACTTTTATCACATAAATACAGGGTTAGCTTATGTACATATTCGTGACCCTTTTCTGGAGCACCAGATAGCAACCTTTTCCTCACCCTTTTGGCATATACATAAATTTGAATATTTATGACTTCAATTTAATAGCACTCGTATTAATATAGAATAGTTTTGAACCGATGTCTCTTATTTAATTTAAGCAATCTTAACTAGATCGAATTATATAGATGTCTATATAAGCCATCTTCAATTGAAACCCATTTGCAGGTTTGTGGCCCCAACCAATTGCCACTTTTCTTCTCTCCTTTGGCCATGCCGTAGTCCACTCCAGGGGGACATTAAACCAGGGTCCATAACATTTTGCACATTTTCACTTAGTTATTACATTTTATTTGCTTATTTATGTGTGTGTTGCTCTCTTTCACACGCCTACAAAAAAGCTTCGCTTCGCCCTGCCCCCCAGTCCCGCCTTCGCTTAGAGTGTATTTCGTGGGGAGTACTTTTTCTTCTTTAGCTTCTTTTTCTTGTCAATTGTTGGCGACGACTATTGACAAAATATTACGTAGGGGACCTCACTCTATGTAGTCCTTGCCCAAAGCCCACCTCACTCTCTCTCCCTCTCTCTCTCTTGGCTCATTGTCGGTTGTTATGTGAGTTTCGGCCGTTTCTATACCCACAACACGTACAATTCTCAGTCGAAAGTCGTATAATATGATATTTGCATGAAATTACATGGACAATACACTAACACACAGAGAGAAATGACGAGGAATAGAGAGGAGGAACGGATGGCAAGGGAAGTTGGTGGGACAATCAGACAGATGGCCCTGGCCCTTTGGGTTATTAACATGCTCCAGAGATTAGATGACGCCGGCAATGATGACAACATTTGATTTCTTTTTTTTTTTCGTCTACTCTGGCTACAAAAAATGAACGGAGGCGGAGTGGGTCGCAATGGGGCGGGGTAGCCAAAGTAACGCTGTTTGGGTGGCTAATCAGCACAAATACCAAAAAATACAAAAGCCAAAATCGAAAGTAAAAGCAAATCAGTGAAGAATAAACGAAAGAAAGAAATAAAGACTGAAAGAAAGAAACTCCAACTCAAACCCAGACTGAAACTCCGCCCCCTCAAGCGAAAAAGACGTCAATCATCAATCGGGTGAAGGACAACGACAAAAAAAAAATTTGATATGCCTTCTGGCGCTCTCTTTCTGCTTCAGTGTGTCTATGTGTGTGTGTGTGTGTGTGTGGTGTGTTTTCATTGAGGTTGAGGTTTATTGATTTGTTCCCCCACCACCAGCCACTCCCCCTTTTGGGTTGCCTGTAAACCGATATTTGGCATTTCAAATGTGAAATTCTCCTCTGCCATACGAAGGGCTACAAATGTCTCAGGAAGTGTCTGCTGACTTGGTGTCGTCTTCTCTAAAGGTCCTTGCCTTTTGCTTTGATGTATGATAAACTCAGCGCCAGAAGCAGCAGCAACAACAACAACAACAACACAAATATCAGGCAGCGGATTAGCCGCTCAGCGATTTAAGTGATTGTATATCTTACAGATATACGATTTCGTCTCCTTTTCGCTTTCGAGAGAGAAAGAGGGGAAAAAACAGCAAATACACAAGTGCCGAGATTTAATAGCTTGGCTAAGCTACTAAGTGCTGCCCGGACTATGCCGCTACGTACAGGTGAGTGAGCGAGCGAGTGAGTGGGTGGGCGAGTGAGTGAAAGAAAAACCAACTTCATCCACTCACAAGTTAGTCTTTTGCAGTTTAAAGTGATTTGTGGTGCTTTTTGGATTGGCTTGAGAAAACTTTTTCGTTTTCGCCCTTTACTCTACTAGGACTGCCGACATCCTCCCACCACTTTTGATGGCTTTCGTTGTTCTAGACAACAGCTATCTATTTTAAAGTAACCAACATTCAAGATGAAATCTCTTACCTAATACACAATTGGCAAGAAGAACTTGGCAAACAAAAAAAAATGTATTAAGTGATATTCTTGTAAGTATTTTTTAGTACCAACTTTGATTTGATTGTGATAAAAGTGAAAAATGTCGCAACTTTTTTTCTTTGTTTTACTCCACAAAATTTTAATAGAAAAGTGAAAACAAAGGTATTTTAGACTTTGTCATAAAAATTACAGAAAAATTGGAAGAAACTTAAAATAAATCTATTTGTTTCTATTAAAAGAGAGTTCTAAGGTAAAAAGCTGTAGAAATAATCTAGTTAAAGCTAGACACACTTGAAAACTTTCCGATATCAACCTTTATCTCTATATTGATTTTACCTATAAATTGAGAATTTTTGAAGACCTTTAACTTTATTTTAGTACAATTTTCTATTTCACTGAATTTGCTTTAATTATACATCCATCTACTATGTATATAATAGACATGATTCTCATTGGATTAGATAAACATTCAAAGAAAACTTAATCAAAAATTCTTTCGAATAAAATTGTATTGTATTTGGTTCACTTTTTGTTATTTTCGGCTCACTAATTAAACTCGTGTCTTTGGGTTCTGTCACAAAAGCGAAAGCAGGCGGCTTTATTCTTGTAATTAAAATCCAAAATAAAATCAGTCCCCCCAGTCCCTTGTATCACTGACGAGTGGCTATCGTAAACACAAATAGAATACATATTATATACAAAATAAGGTATAATACAAACCTTTTTTTTTCTTCTCCTCCTGTTATTTGTATGTGATTTCGTTTTAGCTGGCTGGACAAGGAAGGATACGATCCTTTTGCTGGCGCTGATGTTGATGTTGTTTTAGTCAAAGTTCCAATGAAAAAATATAACAAAACTCGCACACACACACACACATACACAAACACACAAAGCAATTAGCAGAAAAAGGACGCACGAATGCTACGGAACGGAATGTCTGTAAAGAGAGCAAGGTAAAATATATTTGCATTAGTTAAGAGAGAGGGAGAAAGGTATAAATAAATAAATAAATACAATGTACAATACGTATATACCAACCAAAAAAAAAAACAGGCTAATGCCAAGGCAAATGGTAAAAGTAAAAGCAGCAATCTCTGACACAGAAATCCTTTTTTAATTTCTTTACGCGCCGCAATTGTAATTTGTATCTGAGAATGGAAAGAGGGACGCTGCTAATGCGGAAGACTTGGGGGCCGGAGAAGTGCCCCGGGAGAGAGTATAAGTCTGATTGTGTGTGTGTGTGTGTGTGTGTGGGGGGGAGACGTGCAAAAATAAAGTTATAAAAGCATAAAGGAGTCGAGTGTAAACACGCTAACAATAACCATACCAAAAATCATTATATCAAGAAACAAAACACGAAAAGGACGTACGACCAACAGTCGGACCGACCACTGGGAGTTTTCCTTCTGTTTCTCTTTCGCTGAGTCTTTCCTTCGCAGTTTTTCGTGTGCGTTGCTGTTGCACATAAAATTTCATTGATTACATTTGTTGGATCGTTTCCTGTTTCTTGAAAACCCACGAAACTCCTACACACACACACACAAACAAAAAATATTTTATACCATGAGATTGTAATATATATCTTTTTTAAGGGTAGCAAAATACCTAGAATTATATACTGAGAACAGATCTAAATATATATACATATATGTACAGTTACATGGATAAATTTCAAATGCTATTTATATGCTAAATACTTTATGCCACTACACACAAAAAGACGAAAAACTAAATACACATGGGGGCACTGCGATGTCGGCTGGAAAAGGAAAAACAGTTTTCACTAAATCCTCATTAATTAGTAGCATTTAAGGCGGCATAAAAAAAACACAAGACCACGCCCACAACAAGCGGCATTGCGGCAGCATTAAAGCTACTTAGCATTAGGCCATGGGCATGAGTAAGCGAGGGAGAGGCACTAAGAGAAAGAGAGAGAGAGAGAGAGAGAGATAGAGGTATCTCCCCGAAAAGCAAAATAAAGGCCCCTCTTTTACAGTGGAACAACAGCAGCTGGAAACAGGTGTTGAAACGTGGCCACTAGTGGCATTACCTGGGCATTAGTCAGCACTTTCGGTAGCTCTGGTCAAATGATGCATGAAATGAACAGGTGTTTACTTTTTGAATAGGGATTACCAGAAAACTCTCATTATGTCATGAGGTTGCTATAGAAATATTCGACAAAATGCTATAAAAAATACAAGCAAAGACTTTAAAGACAAATAAATTAGATAAATTAGGACAAAGAACCAAATGAAAAATATAAGTAAAAAACTTCAAATAATATATTGTATAAGAATTAAGCAATTTTTAGCGTGATATTTGTGTTTAGTAAAGATTTAAGCAAATATCCGTTTGTAGGAGTAAGCGTATATGTATTTAATTACACTTTTAACCACTGTGCTGCTGCTGTTTTACATTTACCGTACAGAAAACTTGTTAAAAAAAGAGAAAAAACTATTAACACCCACTCAGTCGGCGCTTGGCGCCGAAATGTAGGCAACAGAAAACAGAGAAAAACGAAATAAGCAAAAATAAGCACTCAAAGCTGCAAAAAAAAAAAGAAGAAAAACCACACGAAATGCCCTTAGCTGAGCTGAGCTGACTGCCTGCCTGCCCTTTTATGCCAATGCAGCAGCAACAACAACCACATCATACAACAAATACCATTGGACAACCCAACAAGAGGCATTTGCCTGCATTTAATAACGTTTAGTCTCTGCTCACCCCGTATGTGTGTGTGTTTCAGTGTGTGAAAACCCGAATGAGGGAAAACTCCAGCAGGGTATAGAATGGGAATGGAAAAGAGTAAACCAGAGAGGCGCACAAGAAAAACAAAAACACAAACTGAGAAAAACATTCAAAATGATATGGGAAAAAAAATTGAAAGAATTTTTCCCATTTTTGGTTATCGCGCACAATCCAAGGAAAAGGAGGAGGAGGACCCGGGACCCGAGTACCGACACCGAGACCGAAACCGTGCAACGCATTAATTTCATTCACACTTATGCGGCGCATTTCAAAAACAACAACAATAACACACAAAAAAGAAGGGGAAAAAAGCAATATTTAAAGCAAATATGCAATAACGGCGTGTTGGAAACAATAATATTTGTCTAGGAGGCGAAAGAATGAACGCAAGAAAGAGAAAAACACAAAAAACAAAAAAAAATGCAGGGAAACTCGAGTGTACACCAAGCAAATGGAAAGAAGGGTGATTCTGGGTGACTCTGGGTGCCTGGGTGAATGGGTGAGTTAAAGCGTACACGCACACGATGCCCGGGCCATGTCTAAGTGAGCCTAGGTCCGGGTCCGGGTCCGGTTCAGTTCGGTATTCATGTTGTTGTTCTACGGGTCGGTCTCCTCTTCAACGTTTGTTTAACAATTGAAATACAACAACGCGTCAGTAATAATAACAACAACAGCAACAACAACAATTGCTGATGCATTGCCCAAGAGCAAAACACCCAAAAACAACAACAACGACTAGAGGGAAAAAAATAAGAATAAAGAAAAAATTGGAATGGAATAGAAATACTGTACAAAAATATTTGTATGCCTTTCGTGGGAGTACTCGACAACACTTTGATCCATGGGAATTCCCCGGTAACAGAGAATCTCTTTTCTCATTTGATTGGCTTTTGGCAATTGTTAACTAATATATCTATTATAAAACCCTTTATTTTGGACCGAGAGCCGGCAAAAACTAAGATTTGAAAAGATTCAAAGTGGTCGACAAAAATCAAGCACTGATAACCTTTGATGTGAGATTCATACAGGCACTGATGATGATTAAAAGTGAGATTTTTAAATCAGATCCGATATATTACCAATATGTTCATGTTTCTGTTAGTACGGATAGCCTAATAGAACAAAACAGAAACAAATTTTAGGTGTCAACAATCTAGAGTTTTTGTCAATACTCTTGCAGTCAAATTTCTTAGATTAGAAATCATTTAAAACTCATTGGAAGATGATAAAAATATGTTAAAACCCAAGTTCATAGCCCAGAATACATCTTTTTAATGAATTATGGTAAGTTAAATCGGAAACTGGGCCAAAATACTCTGTATGGCTTTAGTTTAAGAAATATTTTATCCTAAAAGCAGTTTAAGACATACTTACACTATTTTAAAGTACTAAGTTTGTTCGTTCAATTACTGTTGTCTAAACTGAGACATTTTTCTTAATGAGATGTGGCTTTATAAAAATCGAACTATTTCTTCTATAGGTACTTAAAAAGTACAACTTATATACTCCATAAAATTCCGATATCAAATTCATATTTAGCTATTTATTAACCATTTAGTAAACTATATAAAACACAGAAACTTTCATGCAAATATGTATATTCGTAATACATTTATACATTACCTTGATTTATAAAAACAAATCTACTTCTTTTCTCATGGAATTAAATTGTTCTAGGGCTTTTTGTTTCTCCTTGTCACTTATACCCATTGAAAGTACCTGTAGATAGGTAATTTCACTGCGAGACATTGAGAAAAATAAAAAAAAGAGATGACAAAAACACACAACAGACACACACTCTGCGAGTTATATAGCCCACACAAAAGCCCAAAGTCTGTTTGCATTTGTCTCGCGTTGCCTTGATCCCTAGACCCATTAGTGTACACAGTAGCCAGATCTCCAAGCAACCCTCAGCACAGCCCATGCAACTCTCATCTGCATTCCCTACCCATCCAGAAAGCCCCTTCCGCCTTTTGTCCCTTGCTCGTCCCTATGATTGCGTCCACCTACAAGCACAACTCGTGTCATGGTGTTTGGGATTTTTCAATGTGTAAAACTACCTGTCGCTGTGTTGTTGCTCTTGTTGTTGCTACTGTATTGTCTCCCACACCAACGCTCCCACTCCGAGAGACTCTATCTCTCACTGGGCTCGCGTTGAGCCGGGCAAAACTATCTTTTAACACGCACAACGCATTATACGAGCACCTTGCATGCACACAAAAAAATAAGGCCAAAACTAGAGAGAACAGACCCAGACCAAACACCACAGAGATTGTAAGAGAGAGTGAGGAGACGGGGATTTGGAAGCAGTCAACGTATTTCCCGAGTGTTTTTAGCAGCCGCCGCCACGTGAATTTCATTGCTGCAATTCCCCTTAGCCCACTATTTGGCGATGTCTAACGTCGCGTCGTTCTATGCAGCATTTCCTTGCTGCTCTTGCTCGTGCTCTTTGCTGACGACATTTGTTGGTGTTGCCCAGTGCTTTTCCTCACTTCTCCATCCACCCTCAATCCACTGGGCTCCCTTTAACTGCGTATTTTGGTTGGGCTTTGCTCGCATTTGCGTTGGCTTTTCTTTTCAGTTTTTATTTCTGTTAAGTGAAATGTGCACGGCGCAAACGAAAGAGAGAGCGCAAAAGGAAAAAAAAATGAAGAAAATACGAAAAAATGCTCCAACGGCTGCACTAGTCGTTCTCGTTCTCGTCGTCGCTTTCCTTAAATAAATTTAGCTTAGTTTTTGAATGGTTTTTGCACTTGAGAGGTTTATATTTTGCAGTGCGAGAAAAATAAAAGAAGAAGAAGAAGAAGGAAGCAAATCGCACGGATGTTGGGAGTACGTAGAGTACGTTGTCGTCATCGTTGCTGTATTCAGTATGCCGAGTATTAGATTTGCATCAGTTGAGTTGGCGTAAATGCATTTTGGGTCTAGGGGTAATCTCGGTGTGGCATATTTGTGTGTGTGTGTGTCTCAGTAAGTGTGTGTGTGACTATTTCATTTTTTTTTTTTGCCCCTCACATGCAAAAATTGCTTGGGCGTGTTTACGTCGCCGCCAGTAAGGGGCCAAAAGGGCCAAAGATACTGCAAGCTGAATGCTTCTGGTTTAACTTGGCCTTGGGGGGTTTGTGGGGGTGTTGGGGTGGGTTTGGGAATGTGTATTTTATAGTTGAAGCTGTTTAACTTTCAACAACACTTTCTCACTTTCTGAGTGATTCCCTTCCCTTTATCTACTTCTTCTTGTAGGTATACTACTATAAACTGCTTTCGTTGAATTCTAATAAAGTTTTTGCCAACTATTCGTTTTTTTGCAAAATATAAAGTTTTATTTTTTTTAGTAATATAAGTTGCGTAAAGCCATCTTTATGTTATTACGTAAACTTTAGTTCAAACTTATTAAACTCTGACTTTTGTTATAATGTAGAAGAAAACATATTCAGAGAAAAATTCCAATAAATTTCTTTAGTAACCTTCATTTATTAGTAATTTAGTGTTGTTCTCGAGTTGGAATCCCGGTGAAGCAGTTTTGAAAGATCCTCCTTTGTACCTTCGGGAATAATGTCTCTTTCACTGTTTTCACTTTGTTTCCTTAAATTTCTGTTACTGTTAGTTTGTCAGATTTTCACCTATCTGTGGTAGATGCGTTTTTATCTCAATATTTTCACTCGGGACAACTTGCACTGGGGCGGCAATCTCACTTGAGTGCCAGCGGCGGCCAGCAGCTTCAAATGACAAATTGCCTAAACGCTGTTTCAACTTGCCACAGAAGCGGCAGAAGGAGAGTGGTGGGAAGAGGGGCCTGAGGCGCAGAAGCTAGTGCCACAAAATGTTGCAATTTATGCAAAGAAATGCAGCAGGCGACCGCATCAGCAGCGACCCGGTGCTATGGTGGCACACTACCTCACTTCATTCTATATTTCTGCGAACCTCTCTCCCACCCTCTTCGAGTCTCCCTGCACCATTCCGCTCCGCTGGTGGCTCTTGGCGTTTGGCTTGGCTTGGCTCTCACTCGCTCTGGCTACTTTTTATGCTTGCCGCAAACAATTCAGCATGTATTTTTTAAATGTTGGCCATAAATTGTTGCGCACAGTGCGTTTTCGTTTGGTTTGGTTTGGTTTGGTTTGCGTTTTGCAGTTCGCAGTTTGCGCAGTTTTCCAACATATTTCAGTGGCTGCCTTTTGTTACATGCCTTTTGCTGCTGCTGCTGCTGCTGTTGTTGTTGTAGTTGTTTATGCTTTCATTTTACTTCACTTTGCCGTCTTTTCCCTTCGACCATCAGGCTCTTACTCATACATAAATACATGTTGCCATACATGTGAAGTAATTCATAAACAGCAGCTTGGGTGGCACCTCCCCAAAACGACGAAAAAAAAAAAAGAATGCGCCCCAATTCTACTATTCTTTTGCCTTCTAGGTAAGGTGTGGAGTGTAGTGGTGTGGTGTGGTGCCAACCAAACACGAAACTACAAGAATTCAACGCCTTAGGAGATCCATAGCAGCCGCGTGTGCTCCGAGCAATTCAAACCGAGAAACTCGCGCATATTTTCAGGCATATCTCAGAGCTCAGCCACTGCGTCGTTTCACACAATCCAAAAACGCAGTTGAAGTCGACCCAACGAACCATCGAACCAAACTCTCAACGAAGCCAAGCCTGAACAGCAACAACAACTCCCTGGAGAGTATTTATGCGGTTGGCCAGGCAAACATTTGTTGTACGTTTCGTTCTAGAGACCAACCAAGACCAGAAGAGCAGCAGCAGAGTTCTTTTTCTGTGTGCGTTAACGTTTTTTTTTTTTTTTTTTTGGTTTTTTTTTTTTCTGTTTTGCCAAACTATAGCTCATAGCTCTCAGCACAGTTGCCTTCATTCCCATAGAGAGAAAGAGAGAGAACGAACGACTAAAAACATGGGCAAATGTGTATTTGGCATCATCTTTTGCCTATCTTTTGTAATAAAATTTTCTTCTCTTCATATGTAATTTGAGACATTATGGAGAGTAAAGTCTGTGTGGGAGTCGGAGAGTCAGGGAGGAGAGGGACACTCTGTCTGCGGTATGTTTATGTTTATGGGTATTCAGGTAGCTAAAAGCAAGTTCTTTTCTAATGCCCGTCATTCTCATCTCATCATAAGCCGCAATATGGCTTATAACATTTATAAACAGACACACGCGCAATACACTTTACACAATTAGGGGTAGTTAAACTCTTGCCAAGAAGTTTGACACAAATTTCATTGGCTTTAAGCTAGATGCGACACAATTCCTAGATTTTTTCAAGCTAAAGTATTGAACGAATTTTTGAGAAGAAAACGTCTTCTAAAGAGTCTTCGTATAGCGTTTCGGTTAAAAAAAAGGAATTCTTATCTATTAGAAGAATTCCTTCAGGTTTCGATTTAGATAAACGAAAGAAAACTCATATATTTTATTGATAAGGAGTAAGCATTTTTAGTGCTTTGTAATTACAGCTATTATTTTTATGTTAATCCATCGAATGTCCGTAGATAGTGTGAATGGATTTTAAAGTGTATTGAAAAGCTACGCTATGGTTTTCAAAATAAATTTTCCCAGATATGTTTTTTTTTCTTTCTTTCCCCCAATCTTTTATGATTATTTTCTCATGGACATGCGACGTTGTTGGCAGTCGACGGCGGCCTTCTGTCAAACTCCATTTGCATTTGCCAAAACGTTGTCGAAAATTGTTTCTTTTCAACCGCTCTCTTTCTTTCTCTCTCTTTTAGAGGTTCCATCTCTTTTTGGTGCTAGTCGTCTTTTTTTTATCCATCCATCTATTTGCCTAATATATCTTCATAGTCGCCAGTTTATGGCCTGCTTCTGGTATCTGCCGCCTGATCTTACCTCCCTCCTTCACATTCTGCTTCATCTCCAGCTCCTTCCTTTTCTTCTTCTACTGTCATCATCATCATCGTTCGTTCGTCTGTCTCTCAGACTCCCAAACTGTTGAGATTTTTCTGTGTGTGTGTGTGTGTGTGTGTGTGTGTGTGTGTGTGTGTGTGTGTGTATGTGCTTTTTTGGCTTCCGTATACTAATGCGACGACCTCAGCCTCAGCCTCCGTCGAAGTCTTGTCCTCGTCCATGTCCACATCAACGGGCCTCCTCCTTCTCCTTCTAGTCTGTCTGTCTGACTGACTGTTTTGTTTGTGCTTCATATTTACGACTCCTGAATGCGACGGACTGTGGGCTCCACGCGTCGAATAGTCAAACAGTCGGAATATCTGTCTGTCTGTCTGTCGGTTGGACGGCCGTCGAACGACTAGTATCTCATGCCATCATCTTTTAAACGACGACAGCGGCAAACGGCGGCAATTCCTCAAGTGTTTGGCTGCTGTTGCTGGTCGTCGCTCCACTTGAAAATTTGGCATCAAATGTCAGAGTCAGAGAACCGACCTACGTAGTGTGTTTGTCGTTTGCATGCCGTTTGCTTGCCGTTTGTCTTGTCGTTTTTTGATTTTCACTATATAGTTTTTTTTCCTCCACAGCATCAGCATTGCCTCACCCTCTCTCAAGTGGCACGCGGGTCGTCCGTTTTAAATGAGTTTTTCAAATACTTGTGCACGTACGGACAGCGACAACCAAACTACTTTCTTTTTCTCTCTCTCCCGACAAAATAAAACGCCTTCTGTCACGCATTCCCTGACAGTTGAAAGATGATGACGGCTTCCTTTATTGCAACCACTATTTTGGTTCTATTCACAAAAACTCCACCAACTCTCTAGCACCAACTCTCAATTCAATTCATGCTCTGTCATTTTTAATGAATCACTTAATTGTCGTCCAATGCGGCGGAGGGCTCAGACGAAAGACATGGACTTCTTTGCTAACTACTTCAAGCAGTTTCAAATGCCAAAACACTCAACATAGTGACGAAGGAGGGTGGAGAAGAATTTTATGGAATTATGCAAGATGCTTAAGTTATGACTTCATGACCTCGACAAGATTACACTAATATGTCTAACCCACTTCAACTGACACTTTTCCAACCAAGTGCAAGTGTTAGACTATAAGTTTTTTCTTGTTAGATTTTCTCACGATTACAAACTCCATCAAAGTTCTAAAAAAATGACAGAAAATCTATCAAATCTTCCATAGAAGCTGGTTACAATTTAATCTTAAGAAGAAATTATTTCATAGACGAGGAGATTTTGCTAAAACAAGTTCGTTATAACAAAGTAAAGCGGAAAAATGTTGACAATCAGATGTTTTTTTATTTAACTTTTTGACATAATCGAATTAATCTGGAAATACATTTTCAAAGGCATTCTTTTAGCATTAACTTTTGAGGACTAAATGCCCTAATTAAGTACCATAATACATTTTACTCTGATGTGAAGATGTATTCCATATATTTATTAATTATTTATTCTCTATTAACTTTTGCTTGTTATACATCTACCAAATTTGTGTTTTTTTCGTGGAAAAAATTGAAACAGGAACCTGGCCCCTTGAAAAATTCCCAAAAGAGCACACAGAATAAAACTTATTTTCCCATGCTTTTCGGGGGTCTTTAGACATTGCACATCTCCATCAAAACTACTCACACACAAAATGAAATTACTCGAAAAATAAAACAGAAAAAATAACAGGAGGAAGACCTGGTCGAAAGAAGTTGAAGTGTTTTCGTCGTCGTTGGCGTTAACATCTTTCTCTCTCTCTACGTAGTGTGTCCAACTCCATATAGTGCCTCCATTTATGTTGGCACATTTGGTAGTTGAAAGTGTTTTATTTTTTTTTTTTTTTCTGGTGGTGTGTTTTTTCTCCAATTTTGGCATGCCTCAACAGAGCACTTTAACGTCTTTGGTCTTCCTACTACGACTACTACACGTACGACACTTTTCTCTCCTTCGTCATCATTATGGTCATTGCCGTCGGCGGCTTCCTAACACAAATTTAAATTGTTTTCAACTTAATTTCGGGTACCCAGTTTTAGGGGTACTCTTTTTGGTTCTGTGCGTGCGCGCATCTTCATTAAGGAGAAGAAGTTCTTCTTGGTGCACTCCTCTGGCATGCTCTCCGGTCTCGGCCATAAACAAATGAAATCAGGCCCATCATATAATTTCAACTAAGCGTGCTACGCGCCGCACACTCAACTGCTACTACTACTACTGACGAGACACAGTGTCTCTGGTGTTCCTGCTGCTCCTGTGGACTTGGCGGCATCTTCATCATTTTCCATGCATGATTCGGCATAAAATTTCGTTCACACCATTTAATTTTGGTACGCGAGTTTGGCTGGGCAGAGTGTTATATTGTTGACATTTTGAGCTCAACGCTAGCAGCAAATTGTGTGAATTATAGTTCCACCCGGTGCCCCTTCCCCTTCCCCATCCCCTTCGTTTTTCCCATTCCCCTCCAGAATCACCCAGTTCTCCATTCTCATTCCTCTAGATATGTATATATTTGAATCTGTTTGTGGCATGACTCTGGTATTTATGGCAAATGACAGCAGGAGGAAGGAGGCATCGGCATCGACGGCGGCATCTGTATCTGTATCTCTTAGCATATGCTGGGCATGACACTCATCAGTTTCCAACTACTTGCAGAGGTCGCCCGCTAATTAAGTGCAGCAGAACATGAGTTTTTATAACTCAAATTTATGTTAGTTTTACGACTTGAAGTTAGTTGCTGTTTGCTTTCTAGTGGCACCGTGTGGGCCCCGTGTATCAATCAGCATGCCGATATATTTGATATGTAATTAAGATGAACGTGAAATCTACAGAAATAACTGTTCTATTTCGATTATACGATTTTTATATGTTCTTTCTGTTGGTCGGCGTCAGGCTACTTCTGATCACTCTTTCTCTCTTCTTTAGTCGTAATGAAAATTTTGATTGAGTTTCACTATAACCCAGCTGCATATGATTAGTCAGAGGGAGAAAGAGAGAGTAGAAACCCTTTCGGAGGTTGCATCTGTGGGAACTGAAGCTACATCGATGGATGAAGCCGAACTGGCCGTGCAGTTTTGATTATGCTGAACATGAATGTTTGTTTTCCCAAATTTATTATTGGTTTTTATTTTTAATTAGCACTACACTTTCAAAGCTTTCTGTGTTCTTTCTCTGCGGGGCCCGCCCGCTGTGACAATGACAGCCAAAAGTCTACACACACATCCATCCCATTAGTCTGTCAAAAATGTTGGAAAACTTTCAGGTTTCCATACGTCTCCTCTCCCAAAAACTATAAAACGTGTTGTTTAATTAGCATTAAAAGTATCGCTGGACAAAACTCAGTCTCTGAGTCATGTAGGAGTCAAGCATTTTCACCTGCCATTAAAAGAAAATTATGATAATTTTAAATTATTTTAAGATTTTTCTCTTTAAAGCCATAAAGTTGAGAGAAAAATGAGAAAAACATCTTGTATCGTTTTAATATGATGTTGACCTAATGGCCACATAATATTAAATTCCTACAAAAGGGGAATTCGGAACTGAAGAAGAACTGAATGAAAAATTATTTAAACATCGAAAATTATAAATTCTAAGTAGAGTAAAGTGCTTTCCCATAAAGTATTATAATCTGTTATAAACTTAAGCTTATATACAAATAGGTTTTCTTTTATTCGTTATATGTAAGTTTCATGTTTCAAGGATAAGGCAATTGTCTAAAGAGCTAATTTTTAGTATGTTTATTCGAATTTCAATAATTTATTCATGATGTTTTGTTAAATTTTCTGGCCTATAAATTTCTCTCTAATGGAATAAAATCATTTATTTGATTTTACCGAATTTCACCCTTGGTTAAACAGAGAATGGTTCACCAACTCATCATCATCACAATCATCATCATCATCATCATCAGTAGAAGAAGATGAAGATTCCACAAAATTTCAACAGTGTGTAATTTCAATTGGCATTTTCTTGCCCTGTTTTTGCCAATTACTTACTTATTTATGTATGTATCAGTTCACTCTGTCGCGCTTGAAGCAAAAAATTAAATTCCAATTTAATTTTCAGGCAGAGCAGCCACAGCAGCAGTCATCTCCGTGGACAAAGTGGAAGTGGAAGGCGGCATTTCACCAAGACTAATCCCCTCTAGAAGCGGCCATAGTCTGCCCTACTTAGAATAATTTGAAAACTTTAAGCAGCAGCAGCAGCAGTGATCCAAGTTTCTTCTTTTTTTTTTTCTTCTTGTGCCTCTTTTCTTTTCTTCGCCCCATAGCTGAAGAAGATGCAGCTGTGACGCGGAGTTTGTGTGGGGCTCTAGACCTAAAGTTGTCCAGTTTTGTGCCTACGGTTATCACATCATTATTCAGGCATCAAGTTGGTTTGGTCTTTTTTTATTTGTGGTGCCTTTGTCAAAGTTAAAGTTAAGCCACTTGAGCGACATTGTTGAAATCGGTAATTTGCCTGGCTCGATTCCACTGCGTTGTCGTGTCCATAAAAAAAAATAAAAGAAAACTAAACTAAAAGCAACAACAACGATTGCCGGACTACTAACGACTTGAAAATCCTTATTAATCACACAATGTCCAGAGAGACCACAGACCCCAGACCCAGACCGGAGACCAGAGACTCTTCTCAGCCATCTCGTTCAGGTCTCATGGCCATAAAAAGCCAATGCTGCCAGCTGATAAGCGAAACGGGCGACATGGCCAACAGCCAAATAAGCCAAACGAAGACGATGAAGGCTCTTTGCCTCCATCTTCTACTCCATCTTCTTTGCCTTGCTGCTGCTCGTCGTCCACTACTCATTTTCAATTAATTAATCCAACAACATTCCAGCACTATTATCTTGGCATATCTCAAATATTTTCCTTAATTACGCAAAAAAAAAAAACCCCCAAGAGAAAAGAAACAAAAAGAGAGGTAGGCAAATAAAAAAAAGAATAAAGAGAAAAAAAATCTGACACCTCGAACAATCAATACATCATCATAAGAGAAGCGGCATGCAAAAAATAAAAGGAGCGGGGTACAAAAAAAAATGGAGAAAAGGAATAAAAAATAAATAACTATGCAACAGCAACAGCGGCAACACGCACACACAATTACAGGCACGACGACGATCACAGGACTAGTCGGAGTCGAACGCCTTCTTCTACACTGAGACTGCTCGCTCTATGAAGGCATCTAATGTAAAAAATTTATGCCATTCAAAATTAGCAAAGTGTTATCTAAACGCATAAATTACATGCACGTACAATGTGCCACAGCAGGCAGCAGCAGAATGCCTCAAAAAGGGGGAGGTGGAAGGCACAGAGGAAGTGGGTGGCAGTAGGAGCAGCAGCTAGAAGGCAGCATGCAAATTGTGCTCCTCCTCATCAATATGTGTGTGTGTGTGTATTTGAGTGAATGTGTGTGTGTGTGCGATAAGTTGAAAGACGTTGCTGAAGAAGCTGCCACAGCAGCCAACTAGTTCTCCTCTTCATTGCTGTAACCAGAGTCTCTATGTGTGTAGAGAGAGTGAGGCAATGCGGCATAAACGATGCCAACAACTGATTGTGACGTGAACTAAGCTCGTAATGAAAGCATATATACCAGGCAACCAGACCAAAGCAGCAGACCCGGCCAAGGCTCTAGACTCTGGCCAAAAAAAAGAGTGAGGAAGAAGGGCAGA
This sequence comes from Drosophila tropicalis, assembly GCF_018151085.1. NCBI lineage: Eukaryota > Metazoa > Arthropoda > Insecta > Diptera > Drosophilidae > Drosophila > Drosophila tropicalis. The sequence continues at coordinate 1,077,907 of NW_027172753.1, read as the reverse complement.
AATAGTGGAAGACTGCTGACTGGCACAAGGCACAAAGTCTTCTCCTAGACGATGAACGACTCAACAGCGACAACGACTAAGACTACGTCGATTCAACGCAATGCCTGCCCGCCCTCCCCCTGTCGACATACACATTGGGCAGGCCCCAAGTTGACAACGTGGCCATGGCTTTGGCCAATTGGCCGCAGAGTTACCAACGTCGTAGAGACCAAGATTTCTGCTGCACTGCAGCAATACAATGGATGCATAGTATTTCGAAATGCTTTGGTTACAGAATTCGCCGTAAAAACGTTTGTTTAGCGGAAGAAATTAATGGAGAATTAAGCAAAAATGGAACGAAAGGTGATAAATTACTTTTTACAGTTCTTTTAACTCATTTAATAATACTGTTCTGAAGGGTAAAAACTACTTCTACGACTTCTATTAACTCTCTTATTCTCATAAGGACTTCATGGTCTCAGACATTCGTAAGTATAGTAGCTCCCTAGCGACTTTTATGACTCAACTAAAGCTTTGAATAAAAATTATTCGCTTATACTGTTTTTGGATCTCAGATTTATGAGTATAAGTTTTCCCTTTACCAATTATTCTTTTCCCACTGTGACTCATCACACATTTTCTTTTTTTGCAAGATCCTACAATGCCGCATGGCCATCATCCAACTACCAACCACTGACTCCAGCGTCGACTTTGAACCAACTTGAATGCAGTCGCAGCTCCCAGCCTCCCAGACCGATGGCACGACTTGGCGAAAGAAGATATAAGCACGACATAAATGGTACTTTATATCTGCAAGATATTATTTTTCCAAACATACACACAAAGTTTATGATTTTTTCTAGATATTTTGTCATCTTTATTATCAAGACACCGCGGTAGAAAAGGCACAGAGCAAGACGCATGGGACGGAGGATGAGTGGCGCGAAAAGAAAAGGAAATAAGGCAAAAGGCATAAAGTAACCAAATAAGCACAAAAGCCAAAACCAAACCAAATGGAGGAATGAATGCAGCAGCATTCTCCATCGGTTAGAATAGTGACCATTGAATAGTCGAGTTTGCTTGCCAGCTAAACCAGGTGAGTGTCAGTGGGGGCATTGCTGGAGACAAGCCAACCGGCCAGATAGAAAACCAACCGGACCAATACAATGGGAGCACACACATTGCACTTGACCAGAGATCTTGCAGTTGTTACCGCAGCCTGTGTGTCATATTTACGGTTTCGTCTTAACACATAAACAACCTTATTTGCCCTATACACTCACGTACGCAGCGAGATGGGAAGACATCGTGTGGAAGTTTCAACCATATTCTTGGACACTGTCATAAACTAGTTTTGCACACACAACTATATATCTATATCTTTATCTATATAGACATACAAACAAACCATATTCTCTACGAGTGTGTGTGTGTGTATGTTTAACTCAACTATATATTAATGCGTAAGCACACACAGTTGAGGCTACCGGACTAAGCGCCTTCACTTGCAACTCCCCTTCCCCCTAGCTCTACTCTGTTGCTCCATCCATCTTTACCTTTTAAAGAAAGCATTGGAAAGGTTTTTCTTTACACACATACACACACACACTTAGTTCGCTCTGTGTATTATAACAAAAGGCGCCGGTCCTATGCTGCTTTTGTTGTTGACTTAGGCCCACGCCAAAGAATTGTCTAGGGCTTCGCTTTGGGTACTAGGAGAAACAGCATTTCTCAATGTTTCCTCGATGCTCGATGCTCAAAACACAGACCCAAATAAAAACCACAAAAACCTGAGCTGGCATATTGCCGCTATTGTCTTTTATAGTTTCCTGGAACGTTTGCCTCGCTGCTCTGGCTTCCACCACCACCATCACCACCACCCAATTCCCTGTTCACCCTTCCTCGCCAAGATGTCGTTGTGGTGCAATACTCAAGAGCTTTATGTGGTTGACTCTCTCTCCCCCAATACCAACTCTAACCAACTCTAATGCCCTCTTCGTGTAGTAGGTCTTGGTGGTCGCTAAACAGTGGAATCTTCTGAGTTACACACACACACACACACACTTGAAACATAATTTAAGTCTTTATTTCTTTATGGAACATTTCTCAGCTTTAGCTGTACGACCTAGTTTAGTTTTAAGTAATAGACAATAGTTTTCCAAACGTAATTTGATTTGGTACTTTAAGCGCAATTTCAACTGAATTTGCATACAATTTAAATTGGTGACCCCGACGACCTAAAACTGTAAACGGCAATAACCCATCTTTGATCTTCCTAAACGAAACGTACTTCATTCAGGTTATTTTGCTGCATTCATAAACATTTCATTGTTAGGTGGCTTACAATTTGATGGGCAAAAACCAAAACAAAACTCAAAAAAAATATCAATAAAAGTTTTTACGTTTAAAGCTCTATCTATCTCCTTCTCTCTCTCTCGCTGTCTATCTGGTCTGTGTCCGTCTATACGGCAAAAGAGTAAATCACATATCTACAGCAAACACATCATTTTTCTATGGCTCAGTTGTGTTTTGGTGCGTTGTGGTATGGGTTTAGGTATGGGTATGGTGCTTGGACTTCCCTCCCTGACTTTATTAGTATTTTCTATCATAAACTGCCCAACGGGGTAGCTGCTGTACATAAAGCGCCGTTCGCATCTAGTTTAATGTCCCACATCAAACTTAACGACGACACCTACTCCAGTTTGGTTTACGACGGAAACAACGACCGCTATGGTTTCTGTTTTGCCGTTTTTTTTCTCTCTCTCCCCGACCAAAAATGGTAAATATGGACAGCTCATAATTTTCACAATTGTGGCCCTGATCGTATGGAAACATGCATGTAACCAATAACAAATTACGCCTGCACCAAAAGGCATTTCAAGTAATATTTGCGCGGGTATCATTAAAAACCAAAAACCAAACCCTGACAAAAAAAAAAAAAAAAAAAATGAAATGAAATGTAAAAGAAACAACGAAACTTTATACCCACGATTCATCCAGTTGACTGCAGTGGTTGTTCCAGCAGCGTAACGAATTTTTATTTAACTTTTTTCTTTTCTTCTTCTTCTCTTCGCGCAAAAGCCGCCGCAAAGGAAAACAAGAAAGAAACAGATTATGCAGTTGATAATAATCCCCAGCAATGTAACTCAATCTCCTGTTCTAAGCCTGGGTCATGGAGATACGCAAGTCCTGGACACGATGCACATACACAAGAAAGTCTACAGGGAAAGAGGAGTAGGAGAGAAGCAACAGTTGGTCGAAACGAAAATGCCCTTATAAAATGTGCCAAAAATCAAAGAGAATTGTCAATGACTGGCAAACATTTAAGTCCTGATTGAAACCAAATTGAATACGCAGTGAACTGAGAGATCCTTGCTTAATTCTAACTCAGTTTTTTAACATGTTACTTATTGAGGAAAACACAATTTGGACATGTTCATCTAGTTCTTGCCTTATTTATAAAGTTCCTTCTAAGAGAATGAAAAACTATAGAAATTCCATGACGAACTTCTTCATATTCACAACATTCATTGGATTTTATGTTTTTCCATTCCATTCGACTTCATAATTACTATGAAATTCCTAAAAGTTTTCTAAAATTGCATTCTTCTCGAAAAAGCCTTCAAAACCTTTCCATAACAACAACGATAAAGGGTAGAACTGGCTACATTACATTATACATACAAACATAAAGCCAAAAAGGCAAGTCGAGGCTAAAATAATGTGCATGAATGATGAAATGCAGCCGAGGCTGACTTGCCACACAGTTCAGTTCATTCTGTGGTCTTCTTCTACTACCATGCACTTCTTCTTCATCATCGACATGGTCATGCCAGAAGGGGGAAAGGGGACAGGCAGGAGCAGGGGAGTCAGTCAAACCTGGCGCTCACAGAAGATGCAAGCGGCGGCCTGGACAATGGTTTCGGCCTGCTATTAACGTCCAGCGCACACATGAAACAAGATATTTTTACAGTACCCAAAGAACACTTCTTCTTCTTCGTCATTTTGTATACGCTAACGTTTTTGCGGTACATGCGTTTTAATAGCAGACAGTATCAAATGATACTTTGTTGCAATACTAAAACTTCAGCTATTGGTTAATCTTTCGAGATCAAAAGCAATATATGTTTTGGGCCTAGATATCTTGGTTCTCTTTTCAAATTGACTCAAGCCTTTGTTTAAGTGTTAATATGTCCGTTTTGTCTTTTTCAAGAGTATTAAAACTGCGGTTAGTTTTCTAGGTAGATCTTTGGTTTTTATTTCGCTGCTACTCTTGTGATGGAACTCACTTTGGCCAATGTCTCGATGTTATTATTGCCCCTGCCCAGGCCTGACTTTGACTTGGGGAACGGGTTTGCGCGCTCCCTCTGTCTTTTTTTTCTTTTTTCTGCTGCCTTCCCGCAGTTTTTTTCGTTTCGTACAAAACGACACACGCTGCATGCGGTCCGCATGGTCTTCACTCCGTCACTCCACTGGCTCCGTCTCTCGGTCGGCCTCTGTCACTCGCTTTGGGTATCTTTCGGAACCTGACCGGTGTGAGTAATAGGCGGCGTTGCCGTTGTAGTAAATGAGCTTACCAGGTGATACCAAAACACAAAAGAAATTATAGTAATCAAATCATTTTTATGTTAAATTATGATCGACAGCAGGCAGGCGACGCTGGGCGATTCCTGTGTAGGGGAAACAAACGAATGCAGCACCAACTGGGCGAGAGAGAGAGAGCGAGAGAGGCAAGACTCCAGGGATAGAGGTAGGGAAAATGGAGACCTCCTTGTAGTAGGTTTTTAATGAAACTTTATACTAAATAGCAAATTTGTTGTCTTGCCCATGTTGCGTTGTATTTTGTATGTTGTCTTTGGGCTTTGGGCTTTGGCTTTGGCTTTATTGATGTGTGTTGTTGCTGTTGCTGTGTGTAGCTATAGAGCTATGGCTAATTATCTTTTGGATTGCAACAAGTTTATTAATGTTTATGTGTGTTGGACGACCAATGGTCGTGGTCGTGGTCTTGGTACAAATCCAACTCCAACTCCAGCACGGATCGTGGCTGTGTTCAAATTTATTATTGTAGTGCTCCATTGAGGCGCGGCGAGGCATTTTGTGCGATTTTTAAAAGGTTTCAATGAACATTTATTATGATTGCAGGCCGCCTGACTCCCTGGCTGCATGCTGCCTGCCACTTGCCTTTTATATTGGCCTATGTTACATATAATAGACATACTATAAAAGTTTTTGCTAATATATCAACTTTATGCCACACACACACACACGCCCAAACACCCATACACAGAGCATCTCCTCTCTATATAAAATAAATGCACTTGTTCTTGCTGTTTTATTAATATAAATGTTCATGTTTGTTTTTTGTTAATAGTTTGAACAAACTCTACACTTTAGCAGCTTCAAATCAATAAATCACAGGAATTATATGTATATACCCACGTATTTCTAGGAACGTGAAGGGGAAGAGGTGGCTCGCCATAGTATAGTGTCATCATCATCATCACCGGGTTTATGATGATCTCTCGACTCGTTTAATGAAAATATTTTTGCACGACAAAAAAATAAATTGCATTTAGAGAGATTTTTAATTAAAAAATTCTTTTTACCCCTCCCTTTTTTTATGTGCAGAGTGTGTGATTTAGAGCGCGTTAAATGTGGCACCTGAATCAGTCAATTAAATGCGAGAACATTGATGATAAATTAAGCAAGGAATATGCCTGAGACAGAGACACCCAGAGAGATAGAGAACGAAGGCGAATCGTAGGCAGAGATATAGGGGGTAAAAAATTTAATGAAGAAGCTAAATTGAAATGCAATCAATCTAAAAGATTGCCTTGAATTGAAGAGAAGATTACTAAGTGGGGAAATACATAGATGAAAGAAGGTACGAAGTAAATTGATGGGACAGAAACCTGTCAAAATAAAATAGGCCAAACAGTTTTTATCTTAATTACCTAATGACTAATTAAAGCCTTAAATTCATTCATTATTCAGTCATTATTTGCAATCTTTATCGAAGACTCAAGGTTGTTATATCATAAAGCAAACAATTTTAACTTAATTCGAGTACACTTTGGTTGAATTTATTATGACATTGCAACTTTTAGACCTGTGACTAATCTTAACTTTGCTTTATGCTAAAGGTTAAATCTGACAAGACTTCGCAATTGAAAAAGATTTAAATGTGTAAAATTTTGTTTCATAAAATATTTCTGTTCATTTGTTCGTTAAATTTTAAAGCGATTCGCTTATTGCAAATTTCTCTTGATCTCTTTCCTAAATTCGTCGTCTTCATAAACTACCATTTCCACAGCTTAATAGTACTTTTTAATAGTGCTCACTTGTTCTCTTTTTGCTCAGTTGTTCTTTATTTCACTGCTCAGTTATTCAGTTGCTCACTATATTGCTCAGATTTGATTTTTATTTTGAATTTCGTTAGTGAACAAAATAGAACAAGTGAGCAAAGAAGATCACTTGTAATCTATTGAGACTAAACTTTGTAAACATATTAAACTCAACATGCATAAGAAAATATTTGAATTTAACAAAAACAACAACAATTTTTGATATCTAAAACTCAGAGATGTGATCGCCTTAACTATGCGAGTCATTGGAATAAAAACATTTGAGAACAAGTATAAGATTTCTAAATTGAATTCCACCTGATTAAGATAGTTAATAAACAGTTTTATGCATAATTAATGTTCGAGTCGCTTTAAGATCTCAATACTATATAGTGTTTCTTATCTGATCGTTAACTACTTACTAAGATTAAATGTAATTTAGTTTATTTCATTTTATAAAGTTAATTTTTCAAGTACAAACTTTAGTTCTTCTTTGACCGTCATCAACATTATTGCTAGCATCTCATGGTCATCAATGTGAAACACTTACATCTGCAAATAGTGAAAGAAAAGAGGAAAGAGAAAAACTTAATTAGTTCTAAAGCCAATCAGCAAACAAATAAACAGATAAATGAAAACAGTCAAAGAGTCAAGCAAATAGTATTATATGTATGTATGTATGTACGTAGTTGCAGGCAGGTAACTATATATCTAAGTATAGCAAATAAAAGTGGAAGTCAAGTGAGTGAATGAATGAATGAATGTGAAGTCAAAGATATGTCCAAGTTGATAAGAACTGTAAAGGGGAATGCCTTAGATGCCTTTCAACTAAACGACAACAGCCAAGGACAACTATTGGAAGGAAGGAGAACAACGACAACAACAACAGCAACGCAACGATTGCCGTCACGTAGTGGAGCGGAATGAAGGATGCTGTGTATCTCTCTCACTTGCCTCCATCGGTGGCAATTGGCAAACCTTCGTTGTTGTCTTGGCATGTGACGTCACATACGTTTTAATGGCTAATTAAATTGAAACCCAAGCATTCATTCAATTTACGCTCTCAACACCAATTACAAATTGCACTGTGTTAACTGTTTGGGCATAGAATGTGCCACTGGGTTGATCAGGGCGCTAAAATTGTGGTCTTCACAAATATTTTCACTTAATAATTAAGTGGAAAAAAAAATCAAATACTAAAACCTATTACACCATCATCATCATCATCATCATCATCATCATCATCATTTGTCGAACCATAAACATTGGTTTTTGATTAGTTTTCCGTTCATAAATTATAGACTTTATTTTTAATATGCATGAATCATTAAACACCTTTTGTCGGCAGCGATCAAAAACCAAAACGAAACGAACTTTTAATCTTCAGTCACAAATTGTTTCTCAAGAAAAAACAGGAAATCTTTGGCACTCAATGAATTTATTTTATTTTTTCGGTAGATTCTAATGCAGAATTCTTCATCTCACTATGAGTTCCAACAAACCAAACGACCAAGACGATGACCATTTATCTAAGAGACATGTGAGAAATGTTCCGCATAGTCAGACAACTTCTTATTTTTTTTGCACGATAATTAAATATTTTTAATTGCTGCCATGCACACAGCAACAACAACAACAACGACAAGAAAACGCTGCAACGATGCATCAGCAGCAACAAAAACCACAAGACAAAAAGGGGAATGAGTCGCAGAATAAAAATTATTTCCATAAAAGTGCAAATCATTAAATCTTCTTGGCCGCAAGGAATATAGCAAACATAGCTCTAATATTTGCCAACATGCTGCTGATGCTGTGGTTGTTGGCCATGTACATACACATAGTTCGCTTATCCCCTGCAGAACAACCGCATTTTGATACCCTTTAAAGTTTTGTCAAATGTAACGTAAGAGTCACAATTTGTTTGGCAACATGTTCATATTTAGTGTGGGTAGGCCACGCCCACACTATTAAAAAGCGTGTTTAATTACTCCCACAAAAGATTTTCAAAATATGGCAAAAGGTTTATAACATTTATTGTGTAAATGCGAGACGAGATATGGAAAATAAATCATAGACTATCTTGGTTATGGGAAGGACGGCTTTAAAAAAGTTTTTAACGATTTTTTTCTTTCAGAAACAACTTTCAATTTCTTTAGAATCGTCGAAAACTGTTGCTAGAGAGCTTCAAAGAAAAGAAGTTTGATGTTTTGACCTACAGGATATGCCATATTCGTAGCACTTTTATATTGCATCTTGCTGTTGGTGTGTGTTTAAAATCTGGCTTGCATTTTCGGATATCAGAGATTTAGTGCAGTTTTTTTTTTCTCTTGGTTCCTTTGCTAGGAGGAGTGGACAGAATTAAGGCGCAGTCGCAGTTTACAGTCACTTTGCAAAGAAATCGACACGAAAAAAAAGAAAACTGAAGCTCTCAAAAGATATAAGAACAACAGCAACAACGAAAAAAAAAGGTAAAGAAAAGAAAGAAGTTTGTTTGCTTGCCAGTGTGTGTGTGTGTGTGTGTGAGTTTGTTTGTTTGCCGATGTTGTTGCTGTTGCCTGCCTGCCATCCCATAATACCGAAGCCAGTTTCCAGTTTGTTCAGCCTTTTTACACGGCTTCTGCTGCAGCAACAGCAGCAGCAGCAATTGCAGTTGCAGTTGTTTCTGTTCCTGCTGCACTTAATGCATTTTTCAGTAGATGCTTCTTTTCTTTTTGTTTCCATGAAAATATTTCGTGAAATTATAACATGCAGTTGCAACGACTGAGCCATATGCGCTGCATTTTGGGTTGAACTTTAAAAGCTTCACAAGCTTTTTTAGTCAAGAAAGAAGTCACCTTTGGGCCAACATCGGCAACAGACACAAATTCAGGACGAACAGAAAACTTTCTGTCATTTGCAGGATCTATCCTCACACTTTCAATTAATATTTTCACCCCCCAATGAAATGGTGAATCTGCATGGGATTAATGCAAATTTCCTTTTGAACCAAATTGCCAATATAAGGAATAACAAAACGGGAGACCCATTATCATCATGATTGAGCTTATCTAATTGAAAATCCTCACATCCACCGAACTAGATGTGTATGTATTTTCTACAATTTCATTTATTTCAGCGTGAAATCAGCTTTAACAAAAAAAAAAAACATTCCAATCAGCGGGTCTTAAGTGAGGAAAAACCCTTGACGGCCTATTCACGAGGGTGGGTTGTGGGTTATTTGTTTGTTTGTTTAATTCGTAACCCTTGGAAGGGTTCTTCGTATTGTATAAAAAATTAATTAAATTTGATTGTATAGAAATTTATGGGTTAACATTCTGATGATGTAGAGTATAGCTTAGGTCTGTCTAGACTCTAGACCAAGACTGGGCGAAGAAAGGTCGTTGAAAAGTATCTTTTTCGTTTCGTTTTTTTTTTTTTGTGCTTTGTGTCTAGTATCTGCACTTAACACGCATTCTAATTGCCAAGCCAAGCCTCAAAGCCGACACAGAGGAAGGGGGGAGAGAGAGAGAGAATAGAAATTATTAACAACAAAAGCTTTGGCTTAAATGCAGAAGCAGAAAAATGTACGGGCAGGAGCAATGAGCTGGGGCTATGTGAGACTTGGCGTGTGAGTAAGTGGTGCGCATTTCCCCCCGACTGCCTCTTGTCCACCACAAAACGGAAGGAGAGACAGATGGGACAGGGACAGAATCAGAATCAGAATGGCAGAGCGGGGCATGGGGTTGAAGCAAAAGCGTAGCAAAACGTTTGCACGTTGAAGGCATAATAATAAAAGGTTAAAAAAGGCGCAAAGAAGATTAAATGCTTGAGAAGATGCAATATTTTTTGCTTCGCCTGCTTTGGCCAGACTTCCAACTCCGACTCCGACTTCGACATCATCTCCTTCCTCCTTCTCCTTCCTTCATTTTGCCTTCTGCCTGCTGGTTCTCTTTCAAGTTATGCAGGCGGGGCAGTTAGGACTGCAGTTGTTGCAAGTTGTTGCTGCCTCTGCTGCTGCTGCTAGTCCGCCTTGTAATTGCACATCATGTAGCTGTTGCCGTTGCCAACTTCAAGACCAACATTCGACTTCGACTCCAGCACCAACTCCAGTTGCAAGAGTTAACTATTTTGTGTTCAAGTTGAAGGCACATGGTAATGGCAATGGGTTGCATCTTGCTCACATATTAATTGCCGCACGGCTGCGCGCCGCCTTAGCGCACAGTGCAACACGCAAACGCCTCTCGTAGCCTTATTCTACTTTTCTACCCTGTAGAAGGTATTCCAAAAAGAGTATATCAAACTCAATGTCACATAAGGAACCCACTAAGAGAGTGATCTTTAGAGAAAATTTGGTCTAGCCTCAAATAAAGAATGAGTTAGCTTAGGCAAAAGGAAAGTCTTTTCCAAATAACAGTTCATTCCCCATGGAAAGACCCTTTCAAATTGCAGGGTATTTTTTGGACGGCCCTTGGACATGGCTTACATTATAATTTGCTTCTTCTGCTATGAGTTTTTTTTTTTTAATTTTTTTTTCCTTACGTTCTTTGGTTTTTTATGCGATATTTAAACAAATTGCTTGTAGAATATTTGTGACATTTTGTCAGGGGCCCTCTGTGGTTTGCGTATGAATGTGTTTGTGTGTGTGTGTGCTCAGCGGGGCAATGAAAATTGAGTACAAGTTGGCTTTTTAGAGTTGCATCATCAATCATTGCAGCACACGTCGAATGATGGAAGAAGAAACACAGACCAGAACCAAAAACCAGAAGGAACCCACAAACCAGCCAACCTGAGCAAGTCAAAATATTTATAAAAGTCAAAAACACAAAAAAAATTGTCACACACAGAGGCAAAACTTATATTTTTTTCTCGGTTTTTTCGGTGGGTGTTCGATTTCGATTTGCCCTGCAGCACATATAAATCTCAAGCAATCTCACTTGGTATTGTAATTAATAATCCAACTTGCGCATTTCATCATTTTCCAACTTGAGAAATGACGCCAAGAAGAGACATTCAGCGAGAGAAAGATATAAAGAAGAAAGTTCTTTTGATTGGAATTCTCTACCATACCATGACGAGAGTGTCTTTCTCTCTCTCTCTCTGTGTGTGTGTGTCTTTGTAATGGCAAAAGTATTTGTAATTTTCTAGATGACTGCTGGGTATAGTAGTTGCTGCTTTCTCAACTTGTTGTTTTTGTTGCCAGAGAGTAGAAGAAATAGAGAAATTGTCGTAATCAAAAGTTTTCACAAAAAGATGAATGGTTCAAGTTAAGAATTATGGCTGAAGATTGGTTCTGGTATTTAAAACCCACAAACAAGTAGGGGGAAAAGAGTTTCATAAGTATCACTATCTAATTTGGATTAATTGCTTAGGGGACCATAATAAATTAAAAACTTTTTCAATCCAAGATAAGTATACACTACTGAAATATGAACCAATTCGAGATGTTTGTCTTTCAGATACATTAATATATGCAAAATGCAATGACAAATCGAATGAAAAATTTCTGATTGACAACAAATAAAGATAAGCAAATATTAGGTTATCATATTAGGCCATATTAATTATACCACAAACAAAAGATTAATTGAAATCGCTCACAAATAGAGGACTATTAATTTAATTATTAAAAAAATAATAATATTTTATACATATGAGTCTTTGAGCTCTGCTTTTATTTTAAATGGAAATATATGTACATTTTTATGTTCCGTTGTCTTTTACTTGTCTATTAATTGTCTATTGACTCAATGTTTAAAAACATCTGGCAGAAGTTTTCAAAGAAAATGAATACAAAGTATTGAAAACTTGCAACTTTTGTCTGTAGAATGTTTATTAATTAAAGTTTTCACAGACTTTTTGGGTGCCATATGTATATTTGAATTGTTGGTTTACTAACTTTATTTAAAATATTGATTCAGACATGATTTAGTTTATAAGCATGGCTTATAGTGCTTAATGTTAAAAGACAACTCAAAATCAAAATGTGTCTATGAAGAGTTATGGTAGCAAGTGTAACGAAGTTTTGTGAATTATATGTAGGTATTTTAACGATTGTACAAGCTTACACCAAAAATGAGTCTCTGAATAACAGACGTGTCCATGATGACATCAAGTCAAGCAGTTCAAAGTTGAAATTCGCTTATTTTTCCTGAAAACGGTGCAACATATTGGCAGGAAGCTCTTTTTTGAACAAATGTTTTAAATATTCCACATATCAGGAATCGAAAGGAACTGAATTGGACTTTACATTTTTAATTTTCAGTGTTTTTTTAACAGTGAAAGCATTGAGATGAATGTTATGTAATTGAAGCATAATATCATCAATATCCAGTTAGTGGTCAACAAAAAATATGTTAACTTGTACATCAGACTGAAACTTTAGTATAACTTTAAAACATTTCATAAAACATTAAGTAAGATAAGTTTTGTAGATTCCAAAAGACTTTACTTTCTTTAAAATCGTCCTAAAAATTAAACATTAATTTCAAACTCCGAATGTAGATTAAGACTTTGTTTTAATATTTGCCCATTTTGGCCTTTTTGTTCTGTTTATAGTAGCTATGACCGATTTTTATATAATTTTTTTAAGGGTTTTAACCAAATTTATGCAAATATCGTTTATGCAATTAACCACACAATAATTTAATGACTGTAGATAACTATTGTTAACTGTAAAAACTTAACCACGATTATTTGTTCAAAATTGCAAATCCATTAAAAAAGTTTTTGTGTATTGTCTTTGCGGAAAAACAGCCAAGACCTTTTCACTTTTTATTTATTTCGAAAGCAGACAACTTGAAAAATTGAACAACACCATGGAAATTGCGTACTCTTTTTGTCTTTGTTGTCAGTCTTTTGGGTTTTATATGTATATTGTCAACTTTAATTACTGACCACAAAAACCGAACACAGAAACCACAACAGAAACGAAGACTGTGGGTAAAAGGAATGGAGGTGAGTGAGGGAGTGAGTGAGAGAGAGAGAGGGGGATAACTTTAAGCCTAACTCTGTCAATTGTATGACATTAAAATACGCAGACAACTAAACAAAAAGCCAAAATTGAATTCCAAGAGCGCCAAGAAGAAAACAAGATGGAACAGAATAACCAGAAGAAAAAAAAAAAAAAATAAGGTGGAAGAAGATGAAGATGAGGAGCAACAGCAAGAGCAACCGAAAAGGAAAAACCGACGAGTAAATACCGCAAATAAAATAAATTAAATAAGAAACTACCGCTGTCAAAAGGTTTAACATTTCACTTAAAAAACAACACACAGAAAAACAGAAAAGAAATGTCTGAGAGTCTGGTTGAGATGCGAGACTTGCCGGGTCTCAAGTTTGAACAACAATTTCCAAGAAAATTAAAACATGTAAAGACATATCTTTTCATCTGACAAACATGGTCTGGCCCGGGCATATATAGAATGTGTACAAACATATTCATACAAACATATGTAAATAAACATATATACATACATACATACATATATACTTTTGTGTCTCGGCTGCTGTTCTTTGCCTAAATTTAACTCTTTTGCTGCCAGTTGCCAGTTGTTGTTGTGGTTGCGGCTGCTTCCGAAAATTGAAGCTCAACTCAAATGAAATTACAAAAATTTCACAAATCTCATAAATACTTCAATCGAGTATGTCCAAAAATAAACTCAAGATATTTAACACACTTGAAATCAAAAACGAAAAAATTCTATACTTATTGGCGACACAATATTTTCCTTGAAGGGCTCATGTTGCTGCTGCTGCCAACGAAAAACAATGAAGAAACATTGCTGTTCGTTGCTGCTGCTAAGACATTTTTGTATCTCTGACATAAGAAATTGACTCCACTTGAATTCGAAAAAGGAAAAAGGAGTGCAACCAGCCAACGAAATTAAAAAGTAAATGCAGCCATAAATGTTGCTGTAGTTGCTCTTGTCGTTGCTCCATACCCTCCACATACCCCAAAAAAACATAACACAAAAAAATAGAGCTGTCGAAGTTTCAATACACTTCTTTTAAGAAAAGGATAGGTTATACGAATCTCCCAATAGTGGCGTGTTTTTCTTACCCAAAAGTTAGCTTTATTTGAATTATGGAAAAAATTTCTAAAAATTACAACTTTTTAATAACCGAGCCAAGTCTACCATTTGAACTCTTTTGATCAATAAAATATTCGTTTTTTAGCCTTTATTGGAACTTAGGAAATGGTTAAAAATGGAGTTTTCTTTATTCATCTTAAATACCTAGTTTGACTTTTGAGTAAAAACTACGCCATTATTTCTCGAAGTGTTAAATTCTTGCACAGTTGGTAAACTTTTTAAAAGCTATCCTGCTATTCTGATAGCTCAAAGTCCTATAGTAAGAGTATTAAAAGTTGCCCACCAAATAATTGTTTTAGTAAACTGAAGAACAGAAATGTACTCCGTACTTCTTTGTTGTATTGAGCTACAAATGAAGTGAAGCTGATGCTGATGTTGGTGCTGATGCTGCACCGCGCCTTGAATTGTAAGTTTGTTCGGTTAAAGGAGTTGTTGTTGCAGTTGTTATAGGTTTCCTTTTATATAGCATATCAAAATTGCTTTCGAATTGCTTGAAAGAAGGGGAAGAAACAAAAAAACTGGTCAAGTGCACGCCCCTTCAATTTGAAAGCAAACCAAATGCATCTAAATCAGGAACTTTTTGATTTTTAATACTTTTTTAAGAACCTAAGTAACAATAGGCTGTTTAGCGGTAGAAAGAGAAACAACTATATTTCAGAGTTTGAAAATAAATGGCATTTTACAATAATTCAAATGGAGTATAGAATGTTAAATGTAAATTTTTGACTTGTATTTCCACTTTTACAACTTACAACTTAATGCTAATAAGGTCTTATGGTCCCTTAGATTTTCAATTTTATAACAAAAGGCATCAATTGTCATTTGAATTTAGTTAGTAACAAATTTGTATCCCCAATCAAATGTAATAATTTTTCAGGAATGTTATTGTAGTGCAAAAATATTCTATTTCTACCTTTGCCCTAACAAATATTTTCAATTTAAAAATTTTCAACATATTTGCTATGAAATTTCAAATTTCTTCAACTATTTCCCCCCCATTTGCATTTATAAAATTTGATTTTTGTTTACTCCACGCCCTTCGCCCCCTGCCCCAAGACTTTTAAGCACTTGTGCTGATGTTGCTTTTGGCAGCATTGGGTTTGGATCCTTTTTTTGTTGTTTCTTCTCCTTTTCTACCTTTACATAAGCATTTACCTTTCATTTCGGACAAGAAACACAACACAACTACAAAACCCACATGTGAGCATTTAATTTCAACAACTGTCGCTGAGGCGGGCAGCAAACTCACAAATGTGGAATACCAATATACCAAACCGAAAGGAAGACCAGACCAGAGGAGTCACTGAGACACTGATATTCTGCCAGAGCAGCAGCAGCAGCACACAAAAAAAAAAGAATCCGAAAGGCAGTTGCAGCATCAGCAACAGCAGCAGCAGCAGCGTTGGCTGACACCAACGGCCCTCATGTTGGACACTAAACAGCGGGCGCTGCCAAATGACAACCAAACTACATGTGAAGTACAACAGCAGCAGCAGTAACAACAACAACAACAACAATAATACACAAGTAACAGTGGGAGCCGCATTAATATGGCCAAGGTAAAGGGTATTTAAAAGCAGCAACCACGAGTGGTCGGTCGGTCGGTCTGTCGGTCGTGTTGAAGGCACAAGCACAGGGCCCAGTATCAGGCTAAGGATAGACACAGGCCCAGAGACCCAAGAGAGAAATGTAGGAAAAAAGGGCAGACGAGTCAAAAAGACAACTGCCAAATGATAGACAGTGGTAAAAAGTGATTTATCGCAGACGAAATTTTATGAAAGGCATTAAAACTGTTGGCTAAAAATAGATTTCGAACCAAGTGACTTTAGTCACTGAAATGAAAAGTAATTGCCAATTTTCACCCAAATATCATTCATCATTTATTTACAAAAATTATCAAGCAATGGTATATTAACAACAATTTATGGTTGTCAATAATCAACAAATAAGTTAAGTTTGGTTAACAGTTTATTTTCATTCGGAATCATACTGTAAATTGCATGCACAATTCTAATTTTCTAATCTGCAAACTGAGAAGACTTTTGAAGCTAAAAGGATTCCTTTTTCGATTCCTTGTAAATTCCAACTAGTTTTAGCAGGAATTTAGAATCTATTTAAAAACTGCTTCTAATGGAACATTCCATATAAAATTTATATGATAATATTAATAATCTTCCAAATGAAAAAATTTATATCCAAGTATTTTAAAATGTACTTGTAAGATGTGCAATATTTGACAGACAAAACATATATGTTTTATCAAATGGCTTCATTTATAAAATAACTTATTTATTTTGCTAACAGAGCGAGTCTAAATCACGATTTTATAATTTCAGTGCACTTTATTATTGTAGAAATTTGTTCTATTTAACCATTTTAAATTGTATCATATCATTTTTTATCTTCTCACAAATATATATATCCATTCATAAACTAAAAACAAGTTGCTGGCTTTGATTATGTAGAGAAATGTTGTTGGGCCCACTGTATGCTTGGTTGGTCGACTTGTGTTTCGTTTGGTTTCTTTTTGGGACAAGGAGGAGAGGCTGAGGGTGTTGTTGTTGTTGTTGTTACTTTGGCTACCTTTGTGTTTGTGTGTGTGGGTTTTGGAACAGGTAGTTTTCTTGCATTTCATTTCAGTTTCTTTATTTTTTGTTTCCTCCAGCATTTTGGCCAACATTTTGAGAAACACTGTTGCAGCAGCAAAGGAGAGTAAAGGAACAGAAAGTAAAAGCCAAATGCGTTGAGAGTGGTCTGGCTGCTGCTGAGTTCTTTTTGAAAAAGGAGGAAAATTAAAACAGTCTTAAAAACATGACAAGCCCGACACACACATACAATAATAATGACAATGGCAACCCTGAAATTAGTTGACAAGGATGAAAAGGGAATGCAGAGAAAAAGAAGAAGACGTAGAAGTAGGAGGAAAGGGAAAAGGAGCAGCGGTAGGGGGTGAAGGTGAAAGAACACACAAAAACGACTGCGTGCTGTGTGAAGATTTACATAATGTAGATGGGTCTCCATCGTCTCCGTTTGCGTCGTCGTCGTCGTGTGGGAATTTCATTAATGAAAGAATTATGAGAGGTTACATAATGAGCAGGCATGGGTAGAGGAAAAGAAGGTGGAGAATGAGGACTCTGACTCCTCTGATGAGCGGAGCAGAGATAAAGTTAGCATTTTGTGTGTCAGTGAGTGTCTGCTGATGGAGGTTAATAACGCGGCGGGGGTGTCCATGTGTCCATTATTTCCCTGTCCAACAAATTAACAAGGAAAAAAGAAGAACAAAAAGTTTTCTAAGAATTTCCTAGGAATTGAGAAGGAGGAGCAGCAACAACAAGAAGGGGTCAAAGTAAAAGGGCAATATCTATGGGGAATCTATCTATCCACCTTTTACTCTCTCTCTCTCCTCAAACTAATTTGACAACTCTTAAACCAAATTAACACACATTCACATATACACAAAGCAACATGTACGCACACACATACACTCAAACGGCTTATTTGCATGGCAATCTACTTTTGGCCAATTTGTGTATACGACGAAATGGAAACTGTTTGCCAATTTCAAATCGCAATACGCACCTGTCACATAAATCACCGTCCAAATGTGATTTATTAGTTATTCATATTAGTTACCAAAAGCCAAAACCAAGCCAAGACCAATATGAGACCAAGAGCCAAGACCAAGAAGACTTTGACTCCTAAGGGGCAAAAACACAAAACACAAAACCAGCAACAACCAGAACAGACAACAGCCACACGCTAATATATAATAAGCTATAGTCAATATATACGATTTCATATATATGTATACGTATGTACATATGTATATCTATATGTACATATGTAAAACATATGTATCTATGAGATATATTGTATTTTGTATACGGTTCAATGTCTTGCCAAGTTTCTCTACCAGCTGCACTTGGTCTTTTTTCTATCTGTTTCTTTTTTTTTGTGTGTTGGTGTGTAAAATATTGAAATTGAGTGCAAACGATTTGAACTTGTTGTTGTTGTGGTTGTTGTTGGCTAGCTAGCTGGCCAAAAGTGGATACCTGGGAGATACCTGGGCATTATATACATTATTAAAATGATATAAAGTAGCTGAGGCATGAATGGAAAGTAAGTATCTGCCAGTTTGCTTACCTGGCATTTGTTGCATGTGAATTGGCAATGAACTGGCCTCAAACAAAACACCAAGAAAAAAGAACGAACAACAAGCAGAAAATGTTGCCATGTCGGTTCGTAACTTGGTTGCTTCAAAGATGGTTTTAAGGTATCTCAAGTATGTATCTTAAGTAGTAAAATATGAATGAGGGGCACCAAAGAAGTGGCTCCACACACACACACACACACACACACCTCACACATACATGAAGGTACAATAGAAAAATACCTAAAGTGAGCTCAAGCACAAAGAGAAGAAAAAGGTAAGAGAAAGAGTAAAGTGCAAAAATAAGGTTTATCATCTCAATGTCTAGCTTATTAAATTATGTTTAAATAACTGAAATTGATTTACAAGTGATTTATCTGCACATTGACATGATAATTTGATGTCAGTTAGACACTTTAAACATCTTAACCCCTTAAATTTGCAAAGTGATTCTTGTTGGAACTTTAAATACAAATTTTTAAACAATTTTCAACCGATTGCGAATAAATATAATGTTGTGGGAAAGTAATATTTCAGAATCTAAGAGTTATAAGTATTAAAAACAAGAAATTTGAGCTCACGTGAGATTTCATGTGACAAACGTCTTTACAGGATCTTAAATATTTAAGGAACATTTCAACAATCCGAAAAGTTGGACTGTTTGTCATAGTAGGTTTGGCTTTCTCATTAATAAACTGTTGTGAAAATTCATTTGGAAAAGTAATTTGCAAGTAACAATTGGAGAATAAGGATTTCTAGTATATAAAATACTTTTAGGTCCTTTAATACGAGGACTCATCTCAACTAATTTAGATTAAATTTCTTCGTTATAGAGGAATGTAAGAAAGATTAAGAAAATGTTTTTTTTTTTTTTGCTGTTGAAGAAGAAATTCTAATTACTTAACGTTGCCCAGATGCCACTCAATCATCCGTACACACACACACTCACACACACACACACACACCATTAATATCTATCCATCTTTCTCTCTCCCCTTATCTATCTATCTATCTATGTGTTCCATTCGCCTCACATTTAGCCCATACCTTTATGGCATTCTTCCCCCCCCTTCCCTACGATAAAAACCAGTCACAAAATGTTGCAGCTAGCTAGATTATGCAAAGATACAACGCGAAACGTCGACGTCAAGAAAGAAAGAGGAAAATTATGGTAGAAAATTCTGCGAGCTGCTGTTAACTTTTATTGGCGAGCTTTAAAGCGAAAAATTTGTCTTTCTGCCACTTCTGACAAAGGAAAAAAAAAAAAGCAAAAGATTTACGACAAAACGAGTAAACGACCATTTTGGCCTATTCTCAAAATATGTTTGAAACAATTGGAATATTTTCAAAGACTATTAAAAAGCTAAGAAATGGTTGTAAAATTTAACAGGTTCTTGTTATTGTAAAGGGCGTGACTAAGTAAGCATCATTGTCCCTCTTACAAATTCATACATACATACATATATGATGACTGATGATTTTCTTTAAACTCTAGTGAGTAGGGAGAAAATACCCCGTTAACTTTGTTTTTGTTTTGTTTTCTTTTTCTAGGAATCAAAGGCTACTACATCATTACAATAAAAATATAAAATGCCTTTGCCGCCGTTCACTTATACAAGTTGAACTTCAAACTGAGCCGCGGGGCCCAGTCAACTTTTCCTTTTCATTTTTTAAATACCCTTATAAAAGAAGGGTATCTATCTAGCTATACAAAATTTTATAAATCAGATAGTTTAAAATTTTATGCAGAGCTAGTCTCAAAGTGTTTTATCTCTTTTTTTTTCATCCTGTTTCTAAACAACAAGTGTATTCCAACTTCGGTTTCTCTGATGGTTTTATTTTCCTGGATCTGTTTTTCTTGTTTTTGTGGTTATTTTTGCTTATTTTCCATTTCATAAAGCAGCCCATCGAGTCGGCAGTTTATGATTTAAGCTGCTGTTTTGAGGAGGCTGCTTATTAGCCTTAGTTTGGTCTTGGTCTTGGTCTCGGTCTTGGGTCTTTAGTCTTCGGTCTTGGACTGTGACTTGTACTTCCTTCCAAACTTCTGACGTTGCGTCGCATTTAATGATTGTTAGTGAGTTGTGAAATTGCTCCTCTAACTGCACTTTACCAGATGAAATGGGAAAGCCAAGCAGCTTCCACACCATTTCCCATTTGCTGATGCTGCCGCCGCCAAGTGACCAGCAGCAACAACGACCAAGCCTTTCCGGCAGGCCTAACCAAGATACCCCCCCCTTCATCTCAGAAAACAACCCGCTCGCATATTAAAGAGTAAATTTTTCAATTTCACAGACATTAAACGCGGCTGCCTTCCTCCTTGGTTTGGCTTCGGTTGCTCTCTTTGGTTGTGGCTCCGCTTAACTTAAGCTAAACGCTTGGCCTAAGGCTATTTTTAGTCATGAGAGAGATAGAGAGAGAGCGAACGGGAGATAGGTGTCGAGAGCTGGGCTAGAGCTAAGCATTTTGCCATTAAATAGTTTGTTAAAATTTGCCTTATTAGATTATTAAATTTATGCAATTTAAGCAAAATTCGTTTCTGAACACCAAAAACCCAGACTAAGCGTCAAGAGCGAGTCAGTTGAGCGTTTACACTGCGAGAAATTCATGTAAATAAAAATGTACTCTCTATAAATACAAATTCTAAGCTTGTCTAAGAATATTTAGCCTTACTTGGAAATTGGATGTGACTTTAGTTAAGTAAATAATTCGCCTTAAAGCTCCTCTTTCAACTTTATTTCTATATCGATCTACGAATTCTAGGCGTTTGAGGTTTTAGTCCAACGAAAATGCCCACTATATCATTTCTAATCCATCGCTTCCTTTTGGCTTTTGTTGGCCAAACTTCTCCATGCAACATTCCACACACAAACACAGACACTCCTATCCGTGTCTCTCTCTCTCTCTCACTTGCTTGCTTGTCCTGTATCTGGCCAAAAACTTGCATAACTCTTCCTATAGCTATGGCTATGTTTAGGTAGCGGGGATTACCCCCCCAGAGTGAGTGCATGCATGCTGGGCCAATGTCCAAATTCTCCTACTCATCCTCTATCCTTCTCTCTGTCTTCCTTTCGTTTTGACTATCGCCTACATATCGATGTGTGTAAGTTGGTTTATCGGCATGTGCGCGCGCTGGTTGGAGTATCTAAGGATGAGGATGAGTACGAAGGGATGATGGTGGAAGGGTAAGAAGGGGTAAGGGAAAGGCGGGCAAGTGCCTTAGAGTGTATGGGCTTTTGTTGCTACTGGCCATATGCCAATTTTCGGTAAACTAACTTGCCTAAACTCGACAAGCAAATTGCCTTCATTAAGATACATGCTTGCTACCTACAATTTAGACACACTCACACACGAACATATTTAGAGATAGAAATTTATATATGTATATGTATATATACATATATTTAGATGTATATGTGAGTGGTATGTGTGGTGTGGCAGGGGCCCATCTTCAACCATGTGCATTTTCCTAAGCTGCACTTCTGTTTTTTCCTTTTTTCCTACTAACAAGCGAAGCGTTGACGATGACGACGACGACGACGTCAATTGGGTCACAGTCCAACAACAACAACTACAACAACTGAAACTGGAACCACAACAATTTCAATAGATACATGGGGGCTTGGGCACTAACGGAAGCCACTTTAAGACACGCCAAGCGCCTACACCCATATTAGAGTTGTGTACAGTGAATGGTTCGTTCCTTCAATAAAAAGAAGGAGGAGATGGAGCCAGAGGAGGAGTTGGGCTAAAGAAGAACCAGCGCAGCAGTAGTAGTAGTAGTAAAAGTGTTAGAATTGTGGAGCTTCTCTCTATATCTGTCTCTCTCTCTCTATCTATCCCTCTGTCCATTTTGGTTTTGGTATGGCATCTCATACAACATTAAAGTTAATTTCGAATCGCTTTTAAATTAGCTTAATTCGCATTAATTGAGCTGAAATAAAACTCACGCCTACAACAACAGAAACCGATTCAAGCTTGACGTTGAACAACAACAACACTGAAAAGAAGACGACTATTGAGAAAGTTTCGTGTGGTTGTATTATTATATGTGAAGCAAATAAATAAATGGGGTCGACTTTTAGTTTACTCATTAGAGTGAAAACAAGGAAAAGAAGTTTTTCTTTCTTTCATTTTCAAGGTTTTAGTAATATTTGAAACTATGAAAAGTGACGGAAAAGTTTGACCTAATACGACTTCATTTACTATAAATACAGTACTTAAGATTTCAGCATTTACAACTTTAACGAATTGCCACTAAGAATCATCAGAAACGTGGACGAATTCGATAAAAAGGTTCCTTGGGGTCCCCTCGAAATATAGCTCATTCAAACAATTTCCGTACTCTCCCTACTCTCAATCAGCAAGTTTTGTAAGTTTGATAAATTCTCATACTAAGAAAGTGCCATTAACCAAATTTAGCAACAATTTCAGCCGAAAAGTCAAAACTTTTTTGAGAGAATCCAAAAAATATTTTCCAAAATGACTAACTAACATTATTTTCAAATTATTTATAGTAAATTGAAATCACAAGAGCAGAAGCAAGTTCATTAGCATATTTTCAAAAACGTAAAGGGAGGACAAAAAATGTATTTGCTTTAATTAGAGTGAACAAAATTAAAAACTTTTAACAACTTTTAGCAACTTTAGCAACTATTTTGATAACACTACACACTTATTCTCCACTTCTCACATGGCGCCTTTTCGCTGTCTGCCCCCCCTTTCCACCTACTGTATGCAACCATCAATTATACAGCACTTTTTCATTGCCATAAAAAAAAAAGAAATTATGCAGAGGCGTGATATACATAATAGATGATATTAAGAAGTTTTTTCTTCTTTTAATAAAAAAAGTGTTTGTTGGTTTGCTTTTAATTAGTTGCAGAAAGAAATTAAAATAAAAAATAAAACAGAATATTTGTCATTTAACTTTGAAACTTTTTGTCTCCATTACAGAGAATATGAATATTCCTCTGATCGATAATTAACAGTTTAAAGATTGATTTATCTGATCTGCCAAGCAATTGCCACTCCCTATATACCTTACATTTTGCAGAGAGATAGAGAGAGAGAGAGAGAGTGCGAGAGAGAAGCGACTTCTACAGAAAAACAAAAAAAAAAAAACCTGCCAACTTCTCAAAGTCGAAACAGAAAACGGCAGCTAAACATTTAAATGTTGTACAAAGCAATAACAAGAGCCAAAGCCAGAGTCGAAAAGGCTGAGGCCAACGAACACAGCAACAACAACGAACTGATGCTACATACGTACAAAAAAGATACACAGACAGAGATACAGATACATTAGCTAAAGCAGAAACAAAATAACGCTGGAAAAAAAAGGAAAAGAATTGCCCGCAGCCCCAAAAGCCAAGCCAAACTTTAAGATACATTTCGGCTGCTGCTGTCGATTGGCGGTTGCTGATGGCCACAAAAAAAAACGAGACAACAACGTCAGAAAATATACAGAATTCTTTTTTTTTCTTTTTTTTTTTGGTTTAAACGCTAGAACGCCTCTTTGCAACACTTTCGACAGTTTCTCTTTGGGTTTCATTTTTGTTTTAACTTCTTTTTTTGTTTTTGCAGTGGCTGCGGTTTTTGTTTTTATAGCTTTTTGCACAGATATTCTCTGGGTTTCATTTCAGCTTCAGTTTTTTTTTTTGGTATTTTTTTTTCCAACAATTATTTTGGTTTCGACAACAAATGAAATGAAATTATGTTGAAAAATTTAAATACGTTTTGCAGCAAACCGAACGACGAAAGATGGAAGAAATTCCAATTATCAATTAAGTCGCAATGTTTGGGTCCAGCCTGAAATGTAATAAAATTCACGGGAGACGAGACGAGGGGAGAGAAGCAGAGAAGGAAAGAAGGATGAATACATCGGGATGCTGGTCAGTTTCCTGTTGTCAGAACAGAAACAGCCAAACAGAAACAAATTTCAGACCTCGACTTTTTGTATATCCTAAAGTGATTTGAGATTAAGATTTAGGGGGCCCTATCGATGCCGAGTAATTAGTTTATCATAATATTAGGTTTATCAATGGATGTTGGTAATGTCAACAGGTCACATGGTGTTACCCTTTGAAGGACTCTGGAATGATTTGAGTTAACTTGTCTCACCAGTTTTACTTCTGAGGTAAACTTTATCTAAAACTATTTGAAATACTCTTTAGTGACCTTTTCCATGGCATAATTCAACATACCCGTTGCTGGGCTTTCTCCATTAAAGGGTAGACACACACACACACACACACAAAAAGAGAGAGAAGATAAAAACATTAATTATTATTAATTGCCTTTTTTCTCTCTGTGTGTGTATATATTTTATTTCTTGTTCTTGTTGTTGTTATTATATTCTTTATATTTATTTTTTTTAATACCGCCTACTTGGCTTGGCTTTTGTTTTATTGAGGAGACCTTTTTTCTTTGTATTGTGTTTTTTTTTTTGCTTTTGGTTTATCCTTTTTGGCAACTGTCGCCGAGAAGACCTTTTTCCTTTACGTTTCCCTTCCTTTCTCACAAGTCTCCTTGATTTTTATTCGCCGCTTTTTGTATTGTCTCTGTGTCTGTCATTTTGGAGACACAGACAGAGAGAAAGAGAGGGGGATAGACAGAGAGAGAGAGATACAGAAGGGGAAAGGGCTGAGCCTTTAGGCCAAAAGTGGCAGTGGCTTTGCCTTGTGGAAGTAGGAAACCTGTTCTTCAGCTTCTCTGCTTATGACAGTCCGACAGACAGATGAGAAGATGAGAGAGACCAAGTCAAGTTTTTGGGGTATTGTTTTTTTGGTTTAAGTTATAAATGTTAATGTTTAGAAGCTAATCGTTATGACAAGTTTCGGTTTTTCCCTTCTCTCTCTCTCTTTCTATCAGCTCCTCCCACACAAACAAAAAAAATCGAATTTCAAAGTGAAAAGTTTAATAGTTTATTTAGTCAAGTTAAGTCAAGTTCAGTTCAGTTTAGTTCTCAGTTATTAAGTGGCAAAAAGAGAAAATTTCCCCGAGAGTCTCGGGCTAAGCTAAACTTTTCTAGTTAGCTTGGCCAACTAAAAATTTGCCAAGTTTATCGATCAGGTCAGGCCGACACTCTATGTTAAAAATAAACTGCAATTCATTTGAAAAGAAGAAGAAGAAGCCAAAAGCTGTTTGCTGTCCGTATCCTGTCGTGTCCTAGCCAGTGTCCTGCTATTCTCCATCTTCTTCTTCCATTTTCTCCTCCCCCTGACCAGCATTCCCAGTGTGTTATTGGTTCTTTTCCCCAGCGTGCCTTTCGACACTTTCGCTTTAATTAAAAACTTACGAAAACCTTCAACACACACACACACACACACTCACACTCCCACACACATTCTCTTGTATATCCCAGAGAAATATGCGTAAAATATGCCAAGCAGCAACAACAAAATAACAAGAAGCAGCAGTAGCACATTCTACTTTTTTTTTAGGGGAATTGAAAAACCAAATCCCATAAAATGCAGCCAAAGCAAATCTAGTTATACCCAGATCACACACAAAAAACAAGCTACTATATGGCAAAAATATAAAAATAGAGAAAAAAGAAAGAGTATATCCATATACACAAATAGAATGACCGAATTGGAATTGCCTTTAAAACCAATTTCCATTACTTTTGATTAGTTAGCGAATTACATAGAAAACGGCTTAATAGATAGTTGCTGTATATAGTGACAGACTTTGTTTTACTAATAAAACCAACAATTCTTACTGATTAGTCTATCCATTAAGTGGCAGATTCACGTGTAAGGATGGAATTATTCTTCCTTCCTAAACTTCAGAGAATGTTCACATTCCAGAATCGACCATACAAAGTCCACCCGGATGAAAGCTAACTTCAGAGAATGTTCATTTTCCAGAATCGACCATACAAAGTCCACCCGGATGAAAGCTAACTGTGGCGGATCTGAGCCATCTTAAAATCTCTGGCAAACTATCGAAAAACTGCCAACAAATCTCTAAATGGCAAAACCTCAAAAGTAAATACATATAACATTGACTTCTTAAGATTTCTGGCAATCATCACAATGACACTGGTGAGTCGGGATTTCTGCGATTGGAGTTCGAGATCTTCCAAAATATTTTACAGGAGCTCCAAATTCAAGGATATGTTACACCAATTGCTTTAGTTTTTATGATGAAGGAATTTGATTATTCGAAAAAAAAAATCCGAAAAGGATGTCAGAGCCATTTTAAGCCTTTAAAGCAGACAAATTTGGTTTGGATGTCTACATTTTCTTTTCTTTATGCCAGACATAAAATGCATACTTATGCTAAGCAAGAATCCTTTTCATTTTCAGAGTAGTGCTTAAAAAACAAAATGAGACACCAACCAAAAAAAAAATTAAAAAAATAAATAAAAGGACCAAAATGAAGAACAAAAATTTTCGCCTAGAAAAGTTTAGTCTTAATTTTGTGTGTTTGCTCGGGTTTTCTTCTCCTCTCTTGCTCCGTATGTCTTTTTTTGGGTGTTTTTCATTTCTACTTTTCAGTGTGTGTGTCCGTGTGTTTGTGCATTTTGCATATGAGCAAAAACCAAACCGAAACGACAGTGCATAAAATATATATTCACATACATCATAAGTGTGTGTGTGTCTCTGTGTTTGTGTGTGTGTGTTTATACATTTTTTACTTAAAAAATTTGCATAGATGTTAGATGTATTTCTCTTGTAGATGAAAATAAATTTGCGTATGCATTTCTGAATAGGCGAGGGGGCTTGTCTCACAAGAGGGACGGGGGCAGTGAGTGGGCGTTGGCGGAGCGAAGAGACGGAAAATCTCGAAACAAAGACTTTTTTTGTCTGCCATATGCATGGGTTAGGTTTTTCTCTGTCTATTTTTTGTCTTCTTTTTTTTTTTTTTGGTATCCAAAAAAAATGTTTAGACAAATTAAAAATAAGCAAAAGGAGAGGAGAAGCGTCAGGGGAGAAAAGAGTGGACTTTGTGAGAGGATGCGGGGGTGGGCTGGTGGTTGGGAAATCTATTTTCTGCGTTTTTGCATTTGGGTCAAGGTGTTTGTTGTTTTTCTGTTTTATTATGAAAATTGCAGCTAGAGTAGAGGCAGCAGCAGCAGCAGCTAGGACAACAATAGACTCGTTGTTGTTATTGTTGTTGTTGTTGCCATTATTATGAAAGCAAGGCAGGACAACAAACCGCCCACACACACACACACACCGCATACATATGCATAAAATATGAGCATGATTAAAGTGTCCATAGCATGTTATATCCTTCTCTTTGCCAGAACTAAAATTATTATGGCAAATTTGTATGTCAGCGGGGGCGGGGGGAGGGGAGAAAAAAAAAAAGGAGGGGGGGGCCCCAAAAAGCCGCAGCAGCAACAGCAACGAAGGCGAGAGAATAATCAATAAAAATAAAATATATCACACGTCGCCTCTCACCTCCCCCACCTCTCCGCTTCACCATTACCCATCTCCCCTTCCTTTCTACTCCGTTGCTCCTCCGTTGCTCATTTCGTGTTCATGTGCCATTATACGAAAAATAATATTCTTCTTACTTTGGTTTGGTTTGGTTTTTTTTTTTTTTTTTTGTTTTTGTTGCAGTTTTTGCCACCAGTAAAAGTAACTGGCAACAACAACACGCAAGCGCAGGGGTTGAACTGTGTGTAGCATAGTGTTGTATGTTCTGGGGAGACGACACCCTAGTTGGCTTGGCTTGGTTGATTTTCATGCCTGTGTCATGTTATTGGGCAAATTGTACAATGTAGTACAAACGAACTGAAAGACAGAAGTGAAGAGCGGAGAGGAGACACACGAGCGCGCCAGGAAGTGAGAGGGCACTACACGATTACACTGAAATTTCGCGTATGTCAAAAGGAGGGTGAAAACAACAGTAACAACAACAACAACAACATTCCTTCAAAAGACACGGAAAAAAGGAAAAGCCAACGAGCAAATCCACCTAGACAGCAAATACCTAACGCTGACAGAGAAGACAGATAAATATGGCATAGATAGATAGATAGATACATAGATAGATAGAACGAAACGACGAGCCATAACATATTTAAAATTCAATCGATTTATAGCTCATGCCAAGAAGTGAACAGGACGAACTTCACTTCTCTTCATGGCACTTTAACTTTATTCGTCTATCCCTTTCTCTGCTACTTCAACTCTATTTTGCCTTGTTCTTTTTTTATGGAAATTTGTTGTACTTTGCAAGCATAATATTTAAGATTGTTGCTATTTTTATAGGGGTGGAAATTATGACTAAATCATAAATAATTACAAGGTTTTTCTTTATTTTTGTCTTTGAGGTTTCGGTGTTAGATAAAAGAGCATTTGATTACATAATATATGTATTTATAATACAAACGATTGACACTATTAAAACACTATCTATGTAATCCCTTCTTTAATCTTATTATTCTACAAATGAAAGTGAATTGAATTCTCAGATGCATAAAGTTCCAATAAAATCATGGAAAATACAGTTAGTTTTAAAGGTAAACAGTTTCTCTTTGTGTTAGTTTTTCTTGATCCACAAGAGCAGCATCAAGTAACAAATCTAAGATATATAAAAAAGTAGAAAATTAGCTAGATGAAAGCATTAGTATCATTGAGTAGAATCCATACTTTCTTGAGATTTTACCCAGAATTTTTATTTCGAGTTAATCGAACTCTAAAAACTAATAGAAAACGCTTCTAAGCTACTATGCTTACAACCTTTGAAGCTCTATTTCTAAACCTTTTCTTTATGATTTTTATAAATGGCACATAACCTTTTAATTACACATTTTGCACACATGTATTATATAACAGTAAAATACTATGTTAAGGTCGTCAAAATGTATGTATAACAGACAGAAGGACGATTTTCCATTTCCATAATCATCAACAGAAGAGTCGATCGACACCGATCTATACCGAAATCGGAGAGCCGACTTACCAGGCATATTGATATCACTTGAGTTGGTTTTATAGTAATACTTTCTTATACCATACGTGTCCTCCGGCTTAGAAATTCACTACATTTCAAAATTAAGAGTTAAGACATTTAGTTAAATTGCTCAACCACTTTTAAGGGTGATAAAAAAAGTTAAAATTGATTCAAAATTCTTAAAATTGATGTCCAGATTCCCTCAGGGATCTGTCTTTTTGTCTGTTTTCTTAATGTTAATTCTTTTGTTTTTTATTGAGTTTCCCTTTTTTTAAGAATTAAGATTTTCCCTTTCTTTATAATTTGTCGTTTTCAATTGTAAAATTTGATGAATCTAAATTCCCATTTTAATTTGTAAACATGTTTATTTTGCTGTCAACCTAATTCTCCATTTCTATTGCATTTATGGTATTAATTTATTATTTTAAAAAAAATTTTTTTCATTCGTCACAGCTCACACACTACAACCCCAAAACTCTTGAAATTTACCACGCCACTTCTAGCAAAATGAATCCTCTTTGTAGCCAAGAGAAAAACTGCACACACAAATAACTAAAAGTGCAGAGGAAGAGGAGAGAGGAGAGGGGAGAAAAAAAGGGAAGAAGACATAAAGGACAACTCAAAGTTGTTCCCATATTGCAGCAATGTCCTTTGTGTGTGTGTGTGTGTGTGTGTGTGTGTTGTCAGACATGCCGTTGCGCTGATTTTGTTGTTCAGTTTTTCTGGTTCGATGTTCGATTATGGCTTTGCCTTGGTTTCCCTCTTTTTCACTTCTTCTTTTTTGCCTGCGAGAAGAACAGGATTCGTGTGAAATTTGTATGTCTGCCTTCTCTTTGTATTTGCCACACGAACACTTGAGTGCGCACACAATGCGGGAAAAAAGATCCTGCGAGTAGAGTGAAAGGAAGTGCGTGGTTGTTTTTGTTTCACTCCTCACTAAGTAACTATTTCAAATGCCCGACAGCAACAGCAGCAGCAGCAGCCGAATGGTATCTGTAAGGGAAATAGTGTGTTAATTGCAATTATGCAATGCCCAGGCACAACTTTACGTCGCTGGCATCCACGTGAATTGCGTATCCTGTGCCACAAATGCATTGGCATTGGACCGAGATAAAGTGCGAGAGAGTAAGAGAGAGGGGGGACTTTGCCTGGGGGGAATTTGCTGCCTTGCCAGGCATGTGCAAAATTATTGTGACACAATTTCATGCATTTCACTTGCCAGCAAGTTGACAGGGAGCAGGCACACATCACATCACATTGGTTCACAGCTTAGATAAAATGTGTCATCAATAAAAGCGAAAAAAGGCTTTAATTTCCCATTTTTGTATCTTTATGCGAGTGCAAGAAAATCGCAAGAAAAAAAAAGAGGGGGGAAATAGAAAATTCAACAATTTTTTTCCAACTTTGCATCACTGTAAGCAAGTGTCCTGAATCTCTGTAGCATTCTTGCATCCTGGCCCGAGACTCACATCCTGTGAGTATTTCTCTGCCTGTGTGTATGTGTGGCCTTGTATTGGCAACTAGTTATACGGCGGATGTGGCTAAGAAAGAAAGAGAGAGAGAGTGATAAACAGGGGAAAGAGAAACCAATCAACCGACCGACCTACTCCTTCCCAATCATAGACATAGTCATTTCCCTTGCCATAAGCAGGCCTCACTCTTAACTTACTCGCCCCTCCGCCACCCCCTGTTGCTTTCTTTACTTCCTTTACTCTACCGTTTCGCACTTCACTTACTCCCACTTTTTTTTTCTCTCTGTGTATGTCTGCATTTAAGTGCTACCCAAAATTGCCTTTTTAAAAGATTTTACGCACACAGGCATTTCAACTCACACACGTATAGAGAGAGAAAGAGAAAACAAGACAGAGCCAAGGGAAGGGCGCGAGAAGGAGCAGTGCCAGGGCACACATGTCCTTTTGGCCTGGGTGTCTTTTACGCTTGTCAACGTTGTCGTTCTTGTCGTCGTGCCATTTCTTCTGCCTTTCCAATTGATGCATCTATCTTACCATTTCCCCTGCTCCGCCTCTAACCGCTTTTCTTTACTCCTTTTTTTCTTCGATCTGCCTCTTTCTCCCTACGCATTTGAGCAAACTCAATTCGTGCGATAAACTAAAATAAAACTTTTTAAAATTTTATTCACAAAAATTAACTCCATTTTCTATACTCTCACTCTCATTCCTACATATATTATCGGATTCGGATCGGATTTTGTGACAATAGGGATACAAATTTTAACATATGAGACAAGGTCCATAAGAAAAAGTATTCCCGGACTTAAAGTCAGCCCATCCGAAAAACTTCTAACTCCCCCTTGATAAGGTATTTTTCGGTTTCTACGAAAAATGACTTTAAACGGGCTTAAGACTCTACTGAAAAATGTCCTTAAATTGCTTAAACATTCGCTTTATAGTACATATTATTTGAATAAATGTTTAATCATGATAAAAAACACTACTTTACAAAAATAAATGAGATATTTATGAATATTTGCATCATATTATTAGAAACTGGCTTTTCAAAAATATCTCAGGAAAGTGGTTTCGAGATGAAGATTCTTCTTTTCTAGTGTAATCAAAAGGATATGAATATTTTGTTCAGAGTAAACAAAGCTAATTTCAGAACATAAGGATAAGCAATTTTCATTCCATTTTCAATAGAGTATATTGAGGTCGTTCTGTCGAATTGCAATGTATGCAATTTTTTATTCTTCCATTTCATTTTGCCCTTTCATGCAATTCATTTCACTTTTCATGTCCCCCCGTCAATTCTTCTCCTCTGATTTTTTTTTTTTTTTCGTAAATTGCATTTTCTATGTCAAAGGCGTTTAATTTAGTTTTCATTCGTTTCGTTTGGGTTTTTTTTTTCTTATTATTTTTTCCGTTTGTTGTCTCGTGTTTTTGGCATGCCAGGAAAATTGCTTTTTTCTTTTTATTATCATGTCTTTTGCCTTCTCCCTTTTTCTTTCCTTTTTCTTTGTTTGTTTGTTTGTTTGTTGTCGTTTCCTTCTTTCTACTCTCATTTATTATTGCGCTACTCTGATCAATAATTAAAGAAAAAAACACACAAAAAACCAACAAAAAAAAAAAACCTGCAGCAATTAAATATTAATTGCTTCGAATTTTTCGTGTAAATGCAAATGATAAGTTCCCTTTTAACACGATTTACTTTACACATTTACAGTTAATGCCGCTCATTTTTTTTATTTTTTTTTTTTTGCCAGGCGTTTACTCTTTTGGTAACCAGACTTCAACGGAATGGTTGATTAAAAGGAGCGGAGGGAGTAAGGGGGGGACAAGGCCGCAGTAATTAAAGCGCATTATATGGTATGTGTGTGTGCGGTAGGAAAATGGAAAACTCTCTGCTGCACCAACAACAACAGAAATAACACACTTGATGATATGTTTAACCTCAAGCGAGGGTCAATTTGAATATTACGAATATGTTCTCTGATATTTATTCACCTTTTCGATATTAGGAATACTTTTTAGTTGACATGAGCGTCAGATCTGTTTGAATATGTATATTCAATCTGGTTATTCTTCATAATGAAAACAAGCTTTTATAAATAAAAGTACAGTGTAAATATGAATAAATATGAACATCCTATGAATATTAGGCATAAACTGAATCATTCAGAGACTCATAGTGCTCAGAGTAGTCTGTATTGTTGTATTTTGAATACTTCTCTTATAGTGATTTATCAGTTTATCCCAGAGCATGCCCCTAAAACCTTCATATCCTTTAAATTAATTAAATTTACCTATTTTAAAGGCCGTTGCAGCTCTCACCCATCGTATCTTTGATATATGTAGTACTAATTCCCCCACATTCATTTCATTTGGTAAAAAGAAAATGTGAAAAAAACGCGATGACTACTTTTCAGCCACGCCTCGTAATTATGGTAAAATGTAGCAATCAGCGCAAATGCTGCGAAAATAAACAATATTTTGTATGCGCTAGTTGAGAAACTGTAGTAGAGCCAGCTGCCACAAAGAGAGATATCTATGAGGAGAAAGTCTCAACTCTCAAAACGGAGAATAGTGACTTGAGAAACGCAAATAGATTTGAAGTTCCACGAGTAAACAACAAACAAATTCTTCCCCTCCCCCTTACAAATACTAATCTAATTGTGTCTTTGAAGTAAACAAAAATGAGTTTTCCTAGATAGATAGTCGAATAACAAATCCAGCACGTAGAATTAATGATGCTGATTCCAGTAAGGGGTCGGCGGTCGGTTGTTATTTGTTGTTGTTGTAAGAAAGTCAAGTGCACCGTGTGTGTGGTTAGATGTGGGGAAAATTTTTAGTCTGATCTACCAAATACGTGAATATTTTTTAAAGCAAATGCACTCAATTCTTTTACTTTTTGTTATTATCGAATGGTAATTGCAGAAATTGTGAAATTTTGGTTAATTAGGAGCAACTTAAAAAAATTCAAGTACATTAATATTTTGAAACGAAGTAAATTTAACAGTTTATTTAGATAATTAATTAAATTCATTAAAAATACTGTTATATATTATAAACTTTTAGGTTTTACTGCTTTTGCCAAATATTTACGGACTCGAGGTATTCGAAATAAAGAGATTTAGTTTAGAAAAGTAAATCAATTAAATTAATATTAATTTATCTCTTTATTTTGAATACCTCGAGTCCGTAAATGGTCCATAAACGGAGAAACTATCTGCACTCGTCCCCAAACTTTTTCGGCTCTAACATCAACCTCCTCAAGAGAGATTACCTGGTACTCAAAATATATTCTAAGATTTTTAGAAATATTATTTAGTTTTAAAAGCCTTAAATGGTTTCAGAGTGTAAAAATCGACCCAAAAACCTAATACATTCCCTTCAAAATGTTTAATATAATAGATATACGCTAATCGAAAATCAAGGATATAAACAGAACAAATGCTTTTACCAAGTTCTTCAACAAGGACAACTAAATATAGTATTTTTTAAGTACATACGAATCAAAAACGTTAGTTATCAAACATATGATTTATAATATTTGTTAACTATTTTACAATATTTAAATTTGACTATTATAGATTTTTGATCATTTCATTCATAAATTTCTATTATTTTGGCGTCTCTTTTAGTCGTATTTTTCGTGGGTGCCGCCTCCCACTTGGCCAGCATCTTGATATGTTAGAGAGTAAAACTTGTTTCGCCTTGCCTTTTGTTGCTTTTTGTTTATTTTTTTCTTTTTGCCACCAGCAGCGGCAGGGGCAGGGGTAGAGGCATCATCGTCATCATTGGCGCTTGTTTTAAACAAATAAACAAATAAGATAAACATAGAAAAAGATGCTGGCTGCATTCAGTTGCAGTTGCAGCTGCAACAATGTGCATGGGGAATCGTTTAAGTTACCATTAACCAATTAACATTGAATGTTTATGCATTTAAGCAGAGATTGAAAATCTTTATTTTAAGATTCTCTCATTTGGCATTAGTTTTGGGCTTGGCTTACAAGCTGAAACACAACTAATTGCACAAGGCTAAAGACAGAAATCAACCGCACACAACACACAATGGAAACAAAAATCAACTTTGTGGATGTGGGGAAAATGGAGACGCCTCAAATATCAGCACGACAATATTATTACCAAGGTGTGTCCCCATTCCACTCTACTCTCCCTCTGTCTGTCTTAAATAAGTCTCAAAGTTCAAATTGCAATACAACAAATCAGCAAAAGCGATTGCAAAAGCCAATTGAATCATCATCGAGTTGAAGGAGAAGGAGAGAGCATAGAGAAGAAACATTTTTGCAGGGCAAAAAGTTTTTATGCCACTCATTTAAATGCTAAGCAGCATGCAACGACGAAACGAACCGAACAACCAAAGAAACTTTAACATCAAGAACCAAAAAGAAAAACTTTATCTAGACCATTAAGTTTATACAAAAGAAATGAATGAATCTAAACGAGAGCAATTGCAGAACTTGTAGAACCTGAGAAGCCCAAAAACTAGAGACTAGGAACTGACAACTTGACATATAATTCTTCTAATGCTTCTCCCTTCCCTCTCGCCCACTGGTAGGAGGGAATTTACTTGTGACTCAGCAAAAGTTAACAAGTATAAGACACAGACCGAAAAACCATATAAAATTATCTATATGCATACATATCTGTGTATCTATAACATTCCATTGAACGAGAGAGACACTCCAGGAGAAGGAGAAGGAAAATTTACACTAATCAACAGCAAATTTTCCATTTCAAAAGATAAATTGAAAAGTTTGCCATATTATTCTACCGAAAATTTGTCAGAAATTTTCTAAATAAAATTTGAAATTAATGCTTTTTCGAACACATTTGGCTTCAATCAATTCGAAAATTTTTGTTATCTTAAAACAAATTTAATTTACTTAAATAAAAGTCTCATTAAAAGTTGAAACAAGGCAATAATGTCAATACTTTTTTAAGTGACTGTGGGAATTTTGTTTTTATTCACTGTACTTGAAAAATATTTCGAATAGAGATATTCGTTTGTAGTTGAGAGAGTGAGTGTGGAGAACAAACAATAAGAAAATAGGAACAAATAAAAGTAGAAGTAGAAGTATATAAGAAGAAGAACAAGAGCAAACTCCGTGACTTGGTTCTAATTTGCTTGGGTCATGCGTTGAGGTTAATGAGTCATATCATTGTCATTATCATCATCATCATCATTATGGAGAAAAAGAAAGAGGGAAAGAAACAAAATCATCATCATCATCATCAGCATGAAACGAAAGATAGAAATTTGTTTTGTAATTTAGAGTTGCAATTAAATGTGAATAAATTCACAATTTAGTTGTAATTTTTAGTCAGTTTTTGTTATTTTTTCTCTCGTTTTAGTTTCATTTTCAGTTTGTTGTGTTGTATTTTTTGTGGTGACCCCGATTTCCGCAATTTAATGACTTTTGTTTTAGCCACAAAGCGCATAATTGCTGGGAAAATGTGAGAGGGAGAGATTGAGGGAGATGTCCAGCAGGTAAGGGGCAAGTTTCAGCATTTGTCTGTACCTCTGTCCATTTGCTGAATGAAATTGCCAGACTTTCTTTCTTTCTTTCTTTTTTTCTTTCTGTTTCTCTCTATGCCTAGTCTGTACTTTTTTTTGCCTTTGTTTGGCTTGGTTTTTGGGTTTTTGTGTGTGCTAACGAGGCAGTGATAATTTTTTTCTTTTTTTCTCTCCCCCCTGTTGTAAGCGCGCACTTTATTGACTTTTGTGGCACACATTGTGGATTTTAGATTTGTGGCCCATTCGAGGCATTAGTCAGAACGGAAATGAGCCATGCCCCGTTGCGGAGGAGCCAAAAGAAGATTAGAGAGACACACACACATATTCACCCAGAAAGGTCAAGGTTCTTTCTTTCTCGTGATGATGATGATATCTTTGTTAATAGGAAACTCACTTTAAGGCACTAGGACCTCATCGATTGCAGAGAAAGTTTCTTTCTTATAATATGAGGGTGTTTTCCTTAATCCTGATTAAAACAGTTGGGAAAATAATACCAGACATTAGGATTTCGATAGGACAAAGCAATAAGAATAAATAAAAATAAAATACATAAATGCAAATGGCAAACTTAAAACCAAAACATATCTACTTTTGGTTGAAACCAACTGAAAAGATAAAAAGTTAATCCTTTCTTCCTATACAGAACAGTTCCTTATTTCTTAAATCAAAAATTGTATAAATTATATTCTCTTCTTAAGTTGTTCTTAAGTATTTTCACAGTTTCATCTAGAAGATTCTTAATTTAATTGCAAAAATTTATAAATTTCTTTGAAAATTCAAATCTCAATTATTTTAATACTCTAAAAATTTGTAATTCCTTTTCATGATCCGCTTGGCTAGAGATTGATAAAATTCCTTCATTTTTTATTTGTTCTACTGCATGCATTATCCTTCTCTCTTCTCCAAGAGTGAAGAGGGAGGGAGACCCTCATCAAGTTGATACATAGATTCCACAGACAGCTAGCAGAAGGAGAGTTCTAAACGTTCTTAGCCGACCGGAAGCACCTTTCCACCTATTCGCCTCACTTCACCTATAGCCTCCTCCTCTCCCTCCTCCCGTTGATCCGACCCTCCCTGCAAATGCCACAACATTAGCATACAAATGTGTCAGAGCACAAACAACCAAAAAAAAAAAAATGAACGAATGAATGGGTGTGGGGCAGGGGCAGCGTGATTTCTTGACTAATTTTTATGACACTTTTCACTTTATGAGGCGGCGGTGGCGGCGGTTCGGCTAATACCAAAGTTCTTTATTCTTTATTTACCTTTTCCATATATTGATTTTTAAGCAAAAAGAAAACGTACGGGCTGTAAAGATTTTTATCGTTCAACAAGAAACCAGCCGACGCAATAGACGAGAATGTGTCATAAACATTTTCCTCGAGACTATTAAAAACAATAAATGTCAAAAATAAAAAAACAACAAATCCCTTTGCCTAGATAACTGGACATGGCCATATGGATAAACCCAACAGGAAACAAATGAGAGCCATCAAAATGTTGAGTACATAAAAAGCGAATAGAATAAAAGATCCAAAGTCATTCTAATCAAGTAAAGTCAAAAGAAAACGGCCGCTAAAGTCGGAGATTAAGCACTAAATAAACATATGTGAGTAAAGAAGAAGCAAAGGACTAAAATGGCTTTGGAGACATTTAAAGCCAAAAACATGTTCTTTAATAACCTTATATTAAGGGAGACCAAAGTGATATTTGTACCAAGCAGATTACATAGCATTGGATAAGTTGATCTATCATAAAGTCGACGGACTTTAGATTGAAGAATCAATTCAATCACAATTCGAGTAATTTGAATATGAAATGGGTTAAGCACAACAGCTATAAGGTCACTTTGTTAACGTCTAGACGCGGATTATGTTACTAAGTGTATAAATAAGTATTTAAGTTTTAACATCAAATTAATGTCATAATCTCTGAATTTAACTACACAAAAGTGTATTTCGAACAAATCAAAAAAGCTTCTGAGCAAATTATTGATTTTTTATGCAGTAAACAACTTTGAAACAGTATAAAGACCTTACAATAATTTGTTTACTATATTCAGATACGACTATATCAGCTAAAACCTAAATGTTTTGCGGTCTTTGCGTTCATATCTACTTATTTCATGTTTTATCTCCTGTTTCTTTTTTTTTGTGAGTAGTTATAATCCTGTCGATGTCTGTTCATATTTATGATGATCCTATTCATATGTTGCTTAATTTCTTGCACATGTTCATGCTCCATATATGCCTCCAGTCGGTATTTTTCCTCCATCTACATCTCCTTCTGATTTCAAAAAGGTGCCCTGCCAAATGTGAGTGTCGTACGGCCATTAGTTAGGCAAATCACGTAATTGATGGGTCTCCGGCACTATAATTTCTTATCGCTCAAACATGATTTCAAATGATAGACTGTCCAGGACGAGTATAAAGAAGCACAGTACAGCGCAGAGTTAGATAGATGACCAGGGAAGGAATAAGGGGGAAGGGGGCAGTCGCGACAAGTTTTCTATGACGAGGCGGAATAATGGTGGAGGGAGTGTGGTAGAGGGCGACGGTGGGCGTCAAATGCAATTGGCAACTGGCGCAACGCATAAATTGAGAGTTTTTTGTTGTTGTATTTATCTAATCCGCGGCATCTGCGAGACGCGTACGAACATTAGCCAAATGCCATGGGCCTTGGTTACATTGGATTGGCTCTTGGCCGGGTCTGGTTTGGTCTGGACGACTCCGACGACGACGACGACAATCGACAGGCCATAAATCACCCAAAGTTGCCACATAAAAATTTATGTGCAGCAGATAAGGATCCATGGGGCATTAGAATACAATTTCCCCTTGCCCCCTCCCACATTTTTCCCTACCACAATTTTGGAGGCTCTAAGAAATCAGTTTAAAAGTTTCCCTATATAATTAACCAACAGAAAGAAAAATATATACATATGTATGCAATAATTTAGAAACTCAAAAGAGGCGCTTACCTTTTTTTTAGTTACAGCTGCTTCTTCTTCATTTATCCAGGCAGTTCCCGTTATAATCCGATTAAATCCAATAGAAGGCAATTTCCGTTGCTTTGTGTTTTTCCTTATGTGACTTTACTTTTTATTTTTTACTAAATTAAACTTTTCACTTTTTTTTTGTAATTTAGAAACACAGACACACTTACGCACACACACACACAAACACACATACAACACACACACACGCACTCGTCAAGAGAAAGAGAGTGAGACAAAGCAATTGGAAAAATGAAAATGGGCAATTTTCCTTTTTGGCTGTTGGGAGGACAATTTGCCTGTCGTTGCTTTTTTCTTGTTTTGTTTTACTCTCGTTTCGTTTTTTGGTTTTCCCCCACAATTACAACAACAACAACAGCAGCAGCAACAACAACAATAGCACAACAAAACAAAGTAGCGACGCCGCCAACGCCAACGCCGACGCCAACTTAGCGGCGACGGCGAAAACAACAAAAAAAATTCCTTTTTTTCGCCTCCTTTTATTGGTTGCTTTTGCCTTTGTTGTTGTTGTTGTTGTTATTGCTGGTGTGTTATGTATTCTCTCTTTCTCTCTCTGGTCTCTCTCGCCACTTCAATTCTATTTTTCTTTTATTAATGACTTTTTCACCTTTCAATTTTACTTTGATTTTGCTTCTTATGATTTTCTTTCTTTTTTCCTTCTTCTCAACTCACCGTAAATTTGCCTAGATTTTACACTACAAACAACAAAACACAGAGAAAACACACGCGGACTTCACTTCACTTCACACACTTTCTTTCTTATTATTTTGGGAAATTTTCTTAATCAATTGTTGACAACATTTGGATTTTCCATTTTCATTTTCCGCCAAACAACACAAAAACCACAACAACAAATTGCTAACCGGCGCGCGCTACGCGTACCGAAAATTTGTTGATAAACAATTTATAACATTTTCATTGTAATCTTTTCTCGCCTTTTGTAAATAACAATTTCCAATTTCCTATGCGATTGGCTTCACAATTTTCAGTTTGTTGAATTAACAAAAAATTATAATATTTGTCTGCTTTTCTTTTGCTCTTCTCTTTACAAAACTTGAAGAAAAACAACCGCAACACGACCGCTCACGTCGAAAACAAAAACAACACTGGAAAAAAAAATAACGACTTCACCCAACAAGCATTTCGAGTCATCACTTATTTGAAAGATACCCCATAGGCATTAATTTCACATGTCATTGAAGGTCTGCTTCAGTAAAAATAATTATTCAAATGCTCACTTATTATAATAAATATTAAGATTAATTCATTAATTAATGATTATTCCGACGCTCAAAGTCTTACAGCTTTAAATTGAACTTGTTAACATTCTATTTTTAAATATAAATATATAACGCAATCTCAGTATTTTGATCCCCTATTTTTGCCAGCCGGCTCCCAGTATTTAACCCCACCAATAAACATGCAGTGTTACCAACCTTTGAAAATGCAAAAACGCTATTTTAAATCCCTACTTCCCGACATTATTTACCAGTATTATTGGCGGTGGAAATCTTAAATTTGAATTTGTTGAATCTTAAAATTGAGTTGAAGATGTAAAGAAGCAAAAAAGGCAGCTTATTGAGCAAAATTAAAAGGGAGTAAAAATGTGATGAGTTCTTTTCTTTGCCATTTTTAATCCGATTTCTGTATATCATATCTAAAATGATTATATTTTTAAATAAACTTCATCATATTAATGGTAAGAAATTGTTTAACTTGTTAAACTATTTTAGAGGGTAAAAGTGTAACAAACTTTAAGGTGAGCAAATTTAAAGGTGAAAGAATTTAAATTTTATTTTTCTTATGGCATTTTAATTTCCAATCAAGCATTTGAAATTTTATAAATATAAATTGCAAATTAGCAATTTTTCGGAATTAATAATCATGGGCAAGAGGAATTCAACGCTTTATTTATATTTAGATAATCCCTTCAGTCCGAAAATGTGGTAGAAATTTAAATTAAATATCAGTACGTATTTGATTTATGTATGTAAATGATAAATGCATCAATTAAAAGAAGTTCATAAAACTAACAATTTATTTTTTGAGCTGTTTTATGATTTAAGCTTTGTCCTTGGTCTACAGATCTCAAAAAGCCTGAAAAAGGTAAGGCATCTTGTGGAAGAGATTTAAATCTCTAATAAAATTAAGATCCCAAAAAACATTTTTTTACAATTTTCGACACCCAAGTAAAGTATAGTACCTCAACGAGAGCTTTACTTATCAAAAGCTTATCTCACTAATCCGATTCAAAGTAAACTACTAAAAAGTGAAAGTAAATTCTTTTTTAACAAATCCATGGATTGACCATCATTGCATATTGAATATATTTATAAATTGGGATCGTTCTTATCGTTTTCAATATTGTGACGTTGTCACACACCCAATTTAAGCCAATTTAATCGTAACTGTTGTTATTGTAACAGTGCTCTATATTTGTTCTACACTATACAAACTATATATACTTAAATATATATGTAGGTAGTGGTATTTTTTTTTTGTAGTAGTATTGTTTAATAATAATTTTTTTACTGCTTTCGATAAGATAAGAGTGTAACAGCCATTCAAAAGCCTCGCACACATATAGAAAATGAGCTAATGAGAGGCATTTCAACGATATTTTTCATATAACAAATATTAGTTTCGGTTTACTCTTGGCGCTAGAAGGTTCTCTCACAATTTGCGGAATATTATTCAATATAATTAGTATAAACAATCGCGGGGTAAAGGGGGAGTCAATCAGAATGTCCATACGGATTAGTTTGTGTGATCTACTGTTGATTCTTGTACTAACCACGACGACGATACGTGCCTTAACAATCGGTATCTTTCGCCTTATATAATAGGAAAATAGATTTTACCTTAAATTTTCCCATTTTCCAGATGAGCAATGCATGCATGCGGATAGCTGTGAAAGGTGTTTGGGAGCACACCTGGAATGTGCCTGGTGTACCGACAAGGTGAGTTGGTTTTTTCATATCAACCCTAATTTCTAATGACTCACACACTCTCTTTTTTTTTCTGTGGGTAGACCTATCAGGTGCGTTCGC
Organism: Drosophila tropicalis; assembly: GCF_018151085.1. Taxonomy (NCBI): domain Eukaryota; kingdom Metazoa; phylum Arthropoda; class Insecta; order Diptera; family Drosophilidae; genus Drosophila; species Drosophila tropicalis. The sequence continues at coordinate 1,035,392 of NW_027172753.1, read as the reverse complement.
GGTGTTTCACCCGCTCCCAGCTGCTCAGCTTCAATTGTAGTGAGGAGGAAATATATGAAAATCAACCAGTATTGGATTTACTGCAACAAAAACCACTCAAGGACTATGAGACCCTTGATGATCTGGCCGTACAAGTTACCCCACAGCGTGTCTACCTCAAATTGGTCAAAGGTAACTTATCTTATCGCTCGTGTTCTACACCGTGTATAATATTGTGAGTGTGTGTGTGTGTGTGTGCTAGGGAAAAGTGCTATGAAGTAGCCACCCTAAAACCACAATCAAAATTGTGTCAACCAAATACTCTTCCACTGTTTGTCTAGCCGATTTGTTCCACATTAGTTTTGTTGTTTTGTTGTGCTTATCAGCATTTGATGTCATATCTCCCGAATCACTTGGTGTTAAGCGTGGGAATCTATTTGCGTTCATTGAACCCCTAGGAAACTGTGCAAAGGTGCTAAATGAAACAATTTCTCTCTCTCTCAGAGTTGCTAAGCCGTTTTCGAAATGGCCAAAATATTGTGAGTTATTGGGTTTAAACAAGCATGTTCAGTGTTCCTTGGAGTTCTATTAAGAGTTCTTTAAAAATGAAAGGAAAACCAATTATTAAAACTTATTCCAGCCTTTTCTAAAGTCACTTGATCTGACCAAAATATTTTCAGATTTAAATAGATTGACTTTAGACATGTTAACATTAATGATAATCGCTTCAAAAATAATGAAAACCACAAAAGTTTGTGTTTTTTTTTTTGGATTTGTATTTACCGAATGTTTCGTCGTGAGGAATAAAAATAATTTTTTTTTGAATTTTTTTATACCCTTGCAGAGGGTATTATAAAATTGGTCAGATGTTTGTAACGCACAGAAGGAGACGTTTCCGACCCCATAAAGTATATATATTCTTGATCAGCATGAGAAGCTAAGTCGATATAGCCATGTCCGTCTGTCCGTCTGACCGTCTGTCCGTCGGTGCGTACGCGTTTTACTCAGCCATCTTAAGAGCTATCGGGATGAAATTTTTTTTGGGAGCTTTTTTTTACCCGGGTGAGATAAAGTATGAAAATCTTTGGGATCGGACTACTATATCATATAACTCTGGAACAAAAATTTTTGCAAAAATTGGAGTATCCCCATGAAATTTACCAATATAATAGAATTTGATATAAAATCTCAGATCCCAAAATTTGACCCTGATCGGATAAATAGAACACAAGTTACAGTCTATATAAATCGGTTCAATCGCTGCCGGCAGCTCTGCTTGCTGCCTACTACGTCATCATCAAATCAACAGAGCACATGCATACACACACAGACGCAACGCTACATAAACTGTATGTGTATGCGTGCGTTGCTTTGCTTAGGGAATGAGGGAAGAAGAAGAACAAATTGTACATAGTATGAAGAGTAAAATTGTTTTGTTTGTATATTAATGAATTGAGTTGCAGAAAACAAATTTTGAACATGTGAAATTATTATTGTCAAGGACGGCAAGGGTATATAAACTTCGGCATAGCCGAATTTAACTTCTTTGATATTTCACTTTTAAATTTGTATTATAAAACCATATTAAGATTTAGGGAAATCGTTAAATACAATAACACAGTTCATGGACGGATAAAGGAACTACATTGTCCGATGTCCAATCAATGAATCAAAATTTTACGTTGACATTTTGTCATAATTTGACCTATTTGAAAACTTAATAGAAGGAGGAGTGCCCAAACATCCCGGCCTTTTACTTTGATCCATACATGATACAGTTTTTTCACATTTCCTTATTCTTTTGATAGAGAACTTTCAGCCCATTTCCTTAAAATTTCCACTCCAAAATATGCTGCTGTAACCTAGGTAAATGATCCATTCTTTCATTAAGGCTTAGCTTCAGGAAATAAATGCATTCAGCTAGACTCACCGATAGGTGAGCAGAAGGACATATGGACACGCATGGGCGTAACATCTAAGACGACATCTAGAAACGACACGATCTAACACAACAGCAAATTGCTTGATTTTCTACAACCATTTCCCCATGAACCCTCAAGAAACCTTAACTGGGAGTTCAAAAGAAAAGCTTGTCGTCCGCATTACTCCTTAGTGCTAAGTGACCTTTTAAACATTGTAGGTTTTGGAGTTTGTAGAGTCAAATAAATGTTAAACGCCATTTTAATAAATTTTAGATATATTTTAGATAGATTATGGGATGAATGGTTCTTCTCTATCCCAACTGTGTACCTTAGTTCTACATCGAGTCTAACCAGGCAAGGCAAATCTTCAATATCAAATATATAGAATGTTACTGTGTTCTTTAGAGGAAACTTTCTTTTTAACGAACTTAAAATTGAGATCCAGCTACCTCGATTTATCGAAAATATTTGCTATTTTGTATTCAGAAGAAAACTTTGGCAAGAAAGGCAGCTGTTAGTTTTCTAGAATTGAAAAGTTTATTCATTAAAGTGTACATAGGGAATTCCCAATAAAAGTCTGTATTTGTATGGAATAACTTTGTTTTTTTGATTTTCTAGAAAACGAAGGCCAAGACACATAAGTTTAGACCTTTTTCAGAAACATATGTGTTTTCAAATAGTATTTTTTTTGTCATTCAAGAATTGCCCATATATTTTTTATCCACGTTTAACCAACTTAAACCAATTTTAGGATAAGTTTGATAAATAATAAATACCAGAAGTCTGTTATTAACATGGAACTCCATTAAGCAATGGATATACAATTTCTGCCCTCCTATAACTACATTAGCCAAGTTAAGAAAGGGTTATCAAGCGATTCAGTGACTTGCATCTGTTTATTATTAGCTCTAGCTCTATAGATGATTGCAAGTTACTTCTTATCCAGTTGAGAGTCATTTGGAAGCACTTTTTATGCAGTTTGGCGAACGGCCATTCAATTGAAACCCATTAACACAACAAAAAAAAAGGAAAAAAAACCCTTGTAAACTGCAATTAAGCCAAAGGGAAAATTGCATGCTTAAGGATTTATACATACAAAAAACTAAAGAGAAATAAAAAAGGGAAGACAACCATTTAGTTTGGGTGTGAAAACAAGTCCAAGAGTGGTAATGAAGGGTTGCATTCGGTGAAAAGATAAAGAGAGGGAGAGAGAGAGAGATGGAGCAAAGTGAATGGGACAAAGCTTGATAGCAGCTCGTAAAACAGCTCATAAAGCAGATATTAAAACTCGAATCAATCCTTTATCTATGTCTCCCTTCTTCTATCCACTGATGTAGGAAACACGCAACGCATTAAACTGAGCTATCGCACGGCACGCAACAATCCACTCGATTTGTATGTCCTGATGGATTTGACCTGGACAATGCGCGATGATAAGGATACTTTGGAGCAGCTAGGAACGGCGTTGACTCAAACCCTACACAATCTGACGGATAACTATCGCTTGGGTTTCGGTTCGTTTGCTGATAAGCCAGTCATGCCCATGATTTCGCAGAAGTGGAAAGATAACCCCTGTGCAGTGGAACGAGCCACCTGTGAACCAACGTATGGCTATCGTCATCATCTATCCCTGACCGATGACATCAAAGCCTTTACGACCGCTGTGGCGGGAAGCAAAATAACCGGAAATCTCGATAATCTAGAGGGTGGCTTCGATGCCCTAATGCAGGTCATTGTTTGCCAGAAGGAAATTGGCTGGAAACAGCAAGCTCGTAAAGTGGTCATCCTGGTGACCGATGGCTTCATGCACTTCGCTGGCGACGGCCTCCTAGCTGGCATAGTCAAGCGCAATGATAAAAAATGTCATTTGAGTGCTGCCGGTGAATACACTGGCTCATTGGAGTACGACTATCCATCGCTCGAAGAGATCTACAGAGAACTTTTGCGCCGCAAGATCAATGTGATCTTTGCTGTAACCGAAGATGTTGTTGGCACTTATCACGAAATGAGTTTTCTCATGAAGGAGATTAGTAATGTAGAGAAATTAAGTGCCGATTCGTCCAACATTTTGGAATTGATCAAGAAGAGGTGGGTAAATCTATAGACTCACAGTGCTCCATCACTAATAAATGTACTTTCCAGTTACGAGAGCTTCATCAAACGCACCCAGTTCGATGATAATAGTCCAGAACACATCAAAATGGAATACTACACTGATTGTGGTGGCCAATTTCCGCAATTGCAGAAGCGCAACTACTGCAATAATGTTAATTTGGGCAAAGAAATTGAGTTCTTTGTCGATGTTACACTAACCGAATACCCTAAAAATGAAGTTTATGTGAGTATGTATGAACAAACATTACCATAAGATGTTAAGGATTTTGTTTAAAAAGAATTGAATTTTTCTAAGGAATCTCTTAAAACCAATTAGAGTTGTGCAGGTTTATATACAGTGGTGGTGATTTTCTCGATCCCCATATAACCTAATGAAGTAACCATCTCATCTTACACGGTTTTTTCTACAGGTGCCTTTGAATAAATAGTCCCTCCAACCCATTTTCACCCTCTGAAGAAGTTGTAGATCTAGGAATCCGAAGATCTAGGAATCCGAAGCCAAAAGAGCACTATAACTTTGATTCGTAGTTTCGTGTTATTCACAATTTCATACAAAATTGAAAATTTCATTGGCCCCAAAAAAGAATATTGCGGCTAAATTTAAAATTTTTTGTAATGAGCTTATCTTAGATATCCTTATATTCATTTACTTAGGATCCGTGACAAAAAGACTTCAAATTTAAAGTTTTTTAAAAAATTGGGTTAGATTTATGAGATATAACATTTTGAATTCGGTTAAAAATTAGTAAAAAAAAAAAACAGTACAACAAAATACGATCGATTTGACCGATTTTCGTTCATATTTCATATTGAAAGATGTTCTTTCGCTTAGAATTCGCAACTGGTTTAAGCCTGAAAAGAAGTTTTTTATCTAGAGCTAAACCAAAAATGCCTTTATCTTCCAGACCCAAAAGATACGAGTGGAGGAGGCATCACTCAATGAGTTTATGGATATAGATGTGGAGCTGCAACGTCCTTGCCCTTGTCTGGAGGAACCCGAACCCGAGGATGAATACGGGCGATTTCAGTGTGAGGATCATGGCTATCTATATTGTGGCATGTGCAATTGTGATGACGGTTGGACTGGCACCTATTGCACTTGCCCCACTGATCCCTCGAATGCCACGACCAACGAAGCTCTGCTATTGCAGTGCCGCCAAAAAGAATGGGGACGGCCAACATTCACTCCAGGTGTGCTCCAATCATGGGGAATGCGACTGCGGCAGTTGCAGTTGTGATCCTGGCTATACGGGCAAGTTCTGTGAGTGTCGCGAGTGTGTGGATTGTGAAGAGGATCGGGCCGAATGCTATTGTGGTCAGTGTGTGTGTAAATACGGTTGGTCTGGTACGCGTTGCAACTGCAAAGAGGACACCGAAGCGTGCATGGGACCTACCGGAGAGGTTTGCTCGCAACGCGGCACCTGTGATTGTGGTGAATGCCAATGCAATGAACCATATTTAGGCAAATTCTGTGAGATCGATTCCCAGAAGGATAACAAGCTGTGCCAATTCTATGAGCCCTGTGTCACTTGTCTGATCTCCCAGAAACAGGGCATGGGCGCCTGTGAGAATTTAACTGAGATCTGCACCAGCACTGAGTACAACGATCGTTTCACCTATGCCTTTGTCCCCGAATTGGACCCCGATTCGGTGCAGTGTCTTGTGCGCATTACAAATAAACATGGCATACCGTGTGACAGTTACTTTGGCTATTCAGTCGTCGGACATACCAATTATCTATCGATACAAGCCATCGATTGTGAACCCCCAAACTATTATGCCATCTTTGGCTTCATCTCTTTGTTCACTTTACTTGCTGGCCTGGCTCTCATTTTGATTGTCTGGTGGTGTGTCAAGCGGAAGGATGCCCGGGAATATGCTCGTTTTGAGGAGGAACAAGCCAAGGTTGTGCGTCACGAGAATCCCATTTATAGAGATCCAGTCGGTAGATATGTAGTGCCCAAGGCTTTAAGTGTTAAGTACGATGAAAATCCTTTTGCCAGTTGAATCCTTTTGCTACGATAGAGTGTTGATTACGAGTGTTTTGTGTATATATAACTCCAAAATGAGGGTCCAAGGTACCTCTGTGAGAATTGACAAGCCAAGAATTCTACATACATATATAAATAGTTCAGGTTTAGTCCCCGAAATGAAGAAACTTTTCGAAGTTGCTTCAAGGGGACATTTTAAATTTATCCAATTTAAATTTAAAATGTTTCTAAAACAAATACATTAGTTTAGAGCATTTTTAAGCTTGATAAGAACAAAAACATTATGTCCAATTTAAGTGATTTAAGTTTGATTTTAAAATTCAAAGCCAAAAATATGTTCCGATATCTAGATTTTCCGAATATACATATATATTATATAGTATAGTTGATGAAATTTTAATATCCAAGAACGTTTGCCATCCAATTTCTCTTACCAAAAAAAGGATGACCTAAATCCGCTACTACTTTAGTTTAATCTTTAATATTATCTTCAACAATTTTTCACAAGAAATATATTTAAACAAGTCCTTGTTTTATAAACAACAAAGATAAATAAGATATGTTATAGATTAATTCTCTTTTGATGTTTTCATATAAAAAATACATTTTTATTTTTTATTTTTTTTAAGTTTTTTTTTTTTTTTTTATATTATATTTGATTTCAATAAGTTGTTGATTTTATAATTACATTGTGTATAAGATAAATTAACTATAGAGAAAGTATTTTATTTTAACTAACAAATTTTTGTGTAAATTTCCATTGAAGAATTGTAAGACAAAGTCTAACTAACTAATTATAAGTTTTTGTTGTTTGTCTTAGTTTATTTTGTAGTTTATTTTTTTTAGAATGACTGTGCCCAAAACGTTTTGGATGGATACGAAAAGGGAAACAATTGATAGAACTGCTAAACTAATTTAATAAAATGCATTAATAATATTATATGTATAAAAAACCTGACTGCACTTGAGTTCCTACATAAGGAGAGTTTTTGTATGTTTTTGTTTTTTTTTTCTTAAAAGATTTGTATAAAAAGTATAAACAAAACTAAGCCTAACTTCCACTTTCTTTTTCTCTCTCGTTCTTTCTTTCTCAACTTCCGATTGCTAAGCACTTCACTTCAACTAAATGTAATATCACTAGACTTGTAGCTTAAATTTTAGTAAATGGTTTATGTATCGTCCTATTCAGATTCAGCATAGGTGAACGAAAAAATGCCAGAAAAACACAAATTCAATTATACAGACGAAAAAAAAAACCTAAACAAAATGATAAAGAAACAGTGTTTTTGTTTTTGGGGGAAGGGGGGGACGGGGGGGCGGCAGGTAAATTTCTCATAGCACACGTTCCCCCAATGAGGGAGTACGCTGGATCAGCATCGAGGGTGGCTTGGCCGGCAATGTGACGCTGCTCAACTGAACATCAAGGGCGGCTATATCGGCGGAGATGGGGGGTGGTGCCCGACTTTAACTTGGTGTTGCCGTTGCTTTGGGTTGTACGGGCTGTGGTAATGGAGCTAGGCAAACCGTGTGGCGAAGCATCAGGCACCAGGCGACGCAACAATCCTCCCACACAACCCCATGGGAAGGTCCTGTAAAAGAAAGAGAGAAAAAAAGGTAAAAGTTAAATATTTATGCATTATTTAAGTGAAACACACACACTTCCTCCCTTCTAAACACACACAGACACATTAAAGCAAAAACCATTAGGCATGCATAGGTAATGCAGGAATATGTGGTTAGATGAGGTGGATAAAGAGACGCGGGGTAGATAGAGACTGCCTAAAAGAGCTCTCAAGTAAAAGTCACAAAATGTATTCAAATCTCTTGTTAAGTGTCCAAAATGGCATATTAAACAACGCACTTTCTACACCCTTACAGAGAGATTTTTCCTTCCCCTGCTTCTCAAATTCTACTCCATGAAAAGAGGGTAGACTTAAGCTCACTAACTACGACCCTTTTCTTTTTAGTTGGAGTAGAGTAATTTGGAGCAAATTTAGCAAATGGTTACCTGCTATTGAAAAGACATTTAACATGACTTTCTACACCTTCATTAAAACTTATTTAAATGGCTTTTTAAAGGACCTATTTACTTTAACATGGGGCTATATCAAATTATAATAATCACACATGTCTTATGTCTTATTATTGAGTTATCGTACATTGGCCCAATTTACTTACCACTTGAAGGACAAAACAAATTTCAAGAAACCGGGTATCACAGCAAGTTTTTCGTTCTTTTTAATGGCAGAAATGACACGATCGGCCACATCATTGGGATTCAGTGTGGGCACCCATCTGCAAATAAAAAGAGGACCAACTGTCAGATTCCTTTCCTTTCACAAGGGTATCCCTCTCCTTCTCTTACCTGGCATTCACATCGTCAAACATGCCGGTGGCTTGTATAAAGAATGGACAAATGCAGGTGGTTTGTATGTTTGTATGGCCAAGGACTTCCAGCTCCAACCTTAAAGCCTCATCGAAGCCAACCTGTAATTACCAATTCCTTTAAGTTTTCTCTCCACAACGATGAAGGAGTTAAAGGTAAACTTACTGCAGCAAATTTACTGGCACAATAATCGACCAATTTGCTAATGCCAACATGGCCGGCCAGAGAGGCAATTGTGGCAATGTGTCCTCGTTCATTCTCAATCATTTTGGGCAAAAACGCTTTTGCGGTCTGTGTGGCAATGACAAGTAGTAATTGTAATTACATATATGCATGTAGAAAAGAAACAGCTGTGTTCAAGTGTGTGTGTGTGCGTTCAACTTACCCAAAAGTGTGCCATAACATTCACATTGAATGAACGTTCAATCAGATGGTCAGGCGTATCCAAAAGATGCAGGCCAGAAACGACGCCAGCGTTGTTAATCAGCAAGGTGACCTGTGACAGACAGCAAACAAACAGACACACAGAATGAATATTTGGTAAGTAAACAAACGAAAAACCTTTTGACTTGGGCCCCATCCAATTTGCATCTCTGAATATCCCACTGACTGTGTGCTACTAACACACAAAAACAAAAACTAGGCAAATTCTAAACATTAACTCAAGTTGTTTACGATCATCAATTGGCCAACAAGACAGAGGCGGACATAAATAATAAAGCCAAATAAATTTACAATTTACATTCAATATGTAAAACGTGTTTCGAAGGTTTGTGCTGGCCAAATTTTGCAATATTTTCGAATAAATAATCGAAAAGAATTTATAAACGTTTTACTCACATCTCTGGGGCCTTAAGGAAGGGCCAAATATAGCCAAAAATTCAATTAATTGAAATTGATAATAACAAATGAATTTAAAAGTTATTTGTTGATGTCTTTTAGTTACTTTTAAGAAAAAAGAACTATAAATCTACAAAGGAAAATACTTTTGACAGTTTCGATTGGAGCAATTAGGAAGTATTATACAAATTTTTAATGTGGAATATGCTATTCTGATTTGTTTTCAATTAGAAGTTTAATATTATATTCATAATGCCAAAAGTAGTTCAGATTTTTATAGGACTTTAATGATTTATTTAACAAGAGAAAAGTAATTAATATTTTCAATGAATTTTTATACCTATTTGATTTATTTAAACTTCGCTTTGGCTACTTATGTAAAATAAGAATAATTATATTTAATAAATTTTTGATAGAGTCATGAATATGTCGTTTCTAATTCACTTTTCCAAGTGTCATTGTTCGCTTTGAAAGTTATGTTTGATAATTTTTGAATACAAATTATTTTGAAAGCTCCTTTTAGGAATATAAAACTTCTTAGATTTCCTTTCGTTTTGCCTTAAACTCATGTAACATTTTATTTTAGTACTTTAAACTGTTTAAGTTAGTTCAGCGTTTTCCAGTTTAATGTATAATTAAGACATTTCTAAATTTATATATATCCTTGGGTCAAAAATATTTTCATTTCAGTTTCCTAAGTATATCTAGGGCATTCCGCATGACCTGCTAATACGGCCAATTGATGAAAAGTCTATCATTAAAAGAGAAATTAAAGCATCAAGGTCTTCATTTTGCGTTGCGAATAATATAAGTTTTGGCTTGAAAATGAAATAATTTTCATATAATTAAATGCGGCAATGCTGAACAGTTAAAGGAGAATAACAAAAACAAGAAAAGTTAACAACAAGTGCAACATGTCGTTAAGATGGCCAACACAACATGTCTGAGTGAGTGACTATGGCCGAGTTCAAGTGCATATGAGGGCAGGGACAGGGCATACGTTGCGTATGCGTGATTTCAAACAACAACAACAACAAAAAAACATTTAACGAGGCGTGCATTAAAACAACAACAACAAAAACAAAAAACAGCAACAACAGTAGCCATTAAAAAATATTAAATGTAATAATTCAGAGAGCAAAAACAGCAAACATCTCCAGCAAAAAGCTAAAATCAACGCGTCATCTGCCCAACGCCTGACTTAGTAAGTAGTTAAATGTTTTCAATACCCTATCAACTAGTAAACTAAAGGTTATATTGGCTAACTAACCTAGTAAGCAACTAAGTGAAGTAGTTGAATTAGTCAAAGTAGCATCTAAAACTACTGGAAAAGTATATTTAAGATAGGGTATCATTCGATTCTCTATACAAATTTTCGTCTGCTTTTTCATTGCTACTGTTTTTTGTTTTGTTTTGTTTTTTTAGGGCTTTTTAGGTTCAACTTGGCTGCTGCTGCTGTCATTATATAATTCGTTCAGCCCATCAACAATAAGCTAACAAAAAATATTGTTGCCCTCTTGTTGTTGTTGTTGTTGTTATGACGTTCTAGTTGGCAGTTAGCTTTTTGCTTCATGCTTGAATTTCTGTCTTAATTTTCGTCAGTTGAACTTTGGGTAAATGCTTTTTTTTTTTTTTTTTTTGGCGGGGACTTTTTTTCTTCGCTGAACTTGTCAGTGCGTTAATCATTTATTTGGAAATTGCTGCTGGCCAAGCATGAAATCATTATAATGAGGCTAAATTATAAAAACTAAAAAAAATCATGTATAATTTCATAGTATACATAATAGAAATAAAGTGGTCAAAGCTATTTCTCATGCCATTATTTTGGATTAAGATGTACAAAGTCAAAAAATTTGAATTATTATATATGAAATTAAAGTTAGTTTTAGTTAAAAAGAATTTGATTTCATCTCTTTTTTATAGCCGAAGTTTATGGTTTAGGTTTTATTGAAATATTTTCTTGGGACTTTAGCTAAAGACTAGACTATTTGTTTCGTCCAAGTCTACAAGAGAACAAATACTGGCCAAGTCTACAAGAGAACAAATACTGGAGTTCTCTTGTAGACTTGTCCAAGAACGGGAAGTAACCTCCATTTTTAACACTGTCTACTGTCAACTTCTTCTATGGCTTAATAATAATTTTCCTTTTAAATTTCAATGTTCTAATTAAGATTTTATCTATGCAAATATCTAACTAACTATTATTCATTCCCTCTCTTTACATAGGAGACATGAATATTTGATCATCGTTTTGTATGTTTGACCTCTCAAGTGTAACTGACAGAATTCATTAGAGAAAACCAAAAAGAAAAAAAGTTCTAATTGCATAAACAAATACGCAAAAAGAAACAAATGCTACTTCATTAGCAATTAAGCCCGGCGACTGACCACTTGAACAAACTTTGACTAATTGCTAACAAAAATTATGAAATTATGAATTTTTGGTTTTGAGGTGTTTTTTGTGTTTTTTTTTGGCAATCGTCTGCTAATCAGTTTAGCAAGTGCAGCTGTGGTTCGGTGGGGATTACATCAAGATTTATGCAATCCCGGGGCAGTCACAATTAGCGGGCTGTGATTTTGATGCCATTTAAATGTGGCCCTTAAAGAGGAAAAGAGCTGAATCTTCTTGAGCATCTCGTGCCGTTTAATTTGAATGGTAGCCAGCCTTGCTTCCGAGGCGAATGATAAATGGCCAAATGGAATGCAAGTGGCAACCAGTTTTCTCCTCGAAAGCAAAGGAGAGCCAGACCAGTCGCTTTGTAGCCATTTCTCAAGGTTGACCAAGGTTTGTGCACTCATGCATACAAATTTTCTTTTAGGTTTGGGCCCCTTATTTAAAATTGATGACATGAATATGCATAAGTAAATGTGTGGTAAAGAGGCGTGGCCGAGAGTGTTATGCTACATGTGTTGCACAGCCAACAAAAGGGTTCTTGGCCATTAAACGCCCCTCAACAAACAATTACACGATGGTCTATGACCACGTTTCTTTCCCTTTGTTTCTTCTCCTTCTCGCTCGACTGTAAACATTAATTACAAGACTTTTTTATGCTTCAATTACTGCACGCATTATCTTGGGCCACACTCCGCCCATTTCTTTCTGTTCTCTTCTTACTTACATCACCAACTTCTTCTCTGATGACATCGGCTGCTTTGTAGACTTCTTCCTTTTTCGATATATCCACCACATAGCCCTTGCAGTAGCCGCCAGCCTCTTCGACAATTTCCACTGTTTCCGCTATGCCTAAGTAAACAAAAGAAGAAAGAATATATGTAATTATCTATGGATATTGAAATTATATCGAGAGAATATAATAATATGTATAACTCACCCTTCTTATTGATGTCCCAAATGATGACTTTGGTTCCCATTTTGCCCAATCTTTCGGCCAGCAAACGACCTAGGCCATTGCCTCCACCTGTGATTAGGGCAATGTCTGTGTTGAGTTCTTTTTCAGGATAACCAAAGACTATATAATAGAGATCCTGCAAATAAAGGCACAAAGATTTGAAAATTGTTTATTTAATTTGTTAATTTTGAAATGTATGTAAAAAAATATTTCTATGAAACTTTTCCTTTTTTATGTTTTGAATATTTTTAGATTCGCAATTTCTGCCGTGTTTATTAACTCAACACTCAACCTTTTATATGCTTTATTCTACTAGAAGTTAAATTCGCTTTTTCATGTGTAGTTTAATACTTTGATTGGTGTTTAATTTTCTATTAGTTGATAACTTTTTTCATTTGTTATTTGCATAATGTAAATGAATTTCCTGTAGTAGGTTGGATTGTTTATTGATTTAATGTCAATAAGCTGTCAAAATTTATGTCTCTCACGCTTATATTGTTTGAGGCGGCATAAACAAACAGAAAAACAAAAAAAAGAACGACACAAAAAAAGGAAAAAAACAAAAGACTCAGGCAACAAACTTGAGCACAGCATTAACATAACATTTTAACAGTAGCCACTTTCTGTTGCCACCTCGGAGAGTGTGTGCGTGTGAGAGAAAAAGTGAGGGAGAGTGCAGGTGCAAGGGAGTGCGGACCATAAATTTTATATGCCACACGCGAAGCTCCATACCTCTACCTGAAGTTGGGCCTGGCAAGCGTGTCCAATTATTTTGACATTAACCATGTATGTGTCGCAACCTGCGACCGGTGAAAACTTTGCAAAACTTATTCTTCGCCCCCCGTCCCGTTTCTCCACCGCAAAGAGATCATAAATAATACATCAAATTAATCAAAAAGGGAACTTGTTGTTCCCGCTCACAAAGATGATGATGATGATGAGTTGCTTATTGTCTTTTGCCATGTTGACAGACATTTTTGTCACATTATTTAAGCATGCAACAGGAAACGCGACAACAAGACAACATAATTTATGCCATAATATAATATAATATGTTTAATATGATAATAACCATAAAAGAAACACAAAAATCCCTAGCCCAAAAAACCCAAAAAACCAAAATGGAATCAATTTCAATTTCTAAAGAATCGAAGAAGAAAAAAACGAAATCAATAGATGGACAAGAACTTGGCACGTTTTGGCCACGGAAATGAATTCTCAGCCATGGGATAAACAAAAGCTTTACTTTGTGTTCTTGCTTTAGTTCATGACTAGACAGAAATGTTAATTTGTTTATACTTATACTGCATAGATATGTCTTTTTTATGCTTCATCATTTGGAAACATTATGCGACTTTTCACATGTTCATTTGGGTTTGGTACCTAAACCTGAAAATCAGCCTAGTCATGATCAAGTTCATTCAGAGGGATGGTGGAGAGGGGGTCTATTGGGCTTATTTTCTATCTATATTTAGTGTCTCTCTCTCTATTGCTGGTGATTGTCAAGGTAAAATGCATTGACCTTTGTAAATCATCGGAAAATTACTAGACACAAAAAAAAAAGAGTGGTAATTCAGCTTGAACGAATTCCATTGGATGTGCTTATGGTAAACAAGTAGTCAATCTTCAGCTCAAGTCTTTGCTAGAGGGAAGTGATGTTGTTGCCTTTTTCTAATGTTTTAGTTTCATTTCCCATTTAACTCAGAGTGGCTAATTAGTAAAGTTTTTAGTGAATTACGTAGACTTATTGGCAGTATAAATTTCCTGACTCTAATTGGCAAACAGTTTTCGTCTGATCAATATTTGTTTATCAAATCAAAATGACATTTTTAATATATGGCCAAGCATTGGCTCATTAGTTAAATATTTAGACAATCTGGCCATCTCAAACGGTTGCCCAAGAATGCAAATGCAAAATGTCAGTTAGCATAGTAAAAAGAGAGAAAAAAAACTTCTTAAAGGAACCTCCCCCTATCATCATCATCATCGACAACAGCAGCAATAGTCTAAGCTAATGCATAAACTTGTTTGTCTCTGCCCCTTCTCTGTATTTATCTCCCCTCCTTCTGCTTCTCCTCTCTTGGAATGAGAATTGCGAAAATTTTAACGACAAGTTGCTACGCCTAATGTTGTCGGTTCTAAAAAGCCAACTCAAAGCTGAAAGTGAAACTGCAAGCAGCAAACAGCAAACAGCCAACTGGCGGCTGACTCTTGCTTAACCGAATAAGAAAAAACAACAAAAACAACAACAACAACAAAAAGCACACACACAAAAAAATAAGCAACTTGGATATATCGAGCTCTAGACTCACTACACCGACAGCTGCCCAAAATTGGCCACTTTATTTGAGTGCAAAGTGCTCTTTGAGTGCATTTTCAATGAGTCCGAAACAAAAGACTTGAGACACGAACTTGCCTCAATGAATGTGGCAATTTTCCATTGCAAGCGTCAGCAGCTGCCTTCCCGCCGTGAGTGACCTTCTTAGCTAACACTAGACACTTGCAAAAAACATAAAGCCACACACATAAATAACAATAAACCTGAAATTGAGCCCACTTGCCCCCACCCCGGCCCCCACAATGCTCATCAAGAGCCACACAAATTCAATTTGGACGCCAAATACACACATTTCGCCTGTTGCATTTGTGAATTTTGCAAAAGGCATACACTTGAAAATGGGAGGCAGAGGCGTGGCAGTTGGAGTTGTGTTTCGCTTTTGTTTTTGTTTACTTGCAATTGATCAATGGTTTTCTTTTTCACTTTGTCTCTTTGCTCTTTCTCATTTTGGCCTTCAAATTTCGGTTTTCATTTATGATTTTGTGAAAATTAACAAATAGATTTGATATTTTATGTTATTTCCCTATTTATTTAGCGTTTCCATTAAATGAGTAGACAACTTTTTAGTCATAAATCTGCCAACAATCAAGTTCTATATAGTCATGAGCATAAAGTGGAGTTAACTGTCAAGTTGTTTTGTTTTTTCTTATTTCGAGAGGTGCAATTTATTTTTTGCTTAAACGGATATTAAATTATGATGCCATGTCTTGGGAATTGGTGGCAATTTCAATGGATATGCCCAAAGGGGGAAGTTTGAGTTGGCTATTAGTGAAGTGGCCCAATCTAGAAGCTGTGACTTGGCAAAGGAATAGAGGCACTTTTGAAGGCTCTAAATGGTTACTATTGAATGATATTTTATAATTTAAATGTAATTGAGACCTTTTTCTTTCAGTTTTTTACAAAGTTCATGCCGCAGTGGGTCATTTCTCACTCTCATATAAGCCAAGGCCGAATATTTGTTTTATGAGCCTAACCCAAAACACACACACAACTGCACACTCCCCTAGGTAAGCCCATGTAACCATGGATCATCCAGTAGTTGGCTTTTTATTTTATTTTTATATTTCATTTTATTATTTGCTTTGGGCCAACACTTTCAGTTTCAATTGCACAGTTTGTATGTATATGAATGCCCGCGAAAAAATGTGTGTTGCTACAACAAATCAACATGTCTGCAGGTGTGTGTGTGTGTTGGTGTGTGTATGGTTGTGCCTCTTGCGGCTAGTGAAGCTAATAAAAACAGGCTCTCTTAACAGTCTCTGTCTTCGTCAGTCTGGGCCCAAGCCACAAAGCCGGCAAAATGCAAAAGTTGAACTAGGTCAACAAGCCAAACGCAGCAGCGACGTCAACGTCGACGTCGACTTCATTGGGAATAACTTGTGGTGCTTATTACATGGTTCAGTTGTAGACCGTTCCTACCTGCCCCTTCCCACGACATAAGCTTGTAGGTGGAACAGTTTTTTTTTTTTTTCTGACAGAGTTGAGTTGCCACATGAGAAAAGAAAATTATTAGCTACATTGACATAAATCAGGCTAATAATATACAACTCTCTGATTCTCAATGCGATACAATTGCCGAATGATGAGGCAAAAAAATTTGAGGTAATCAATCAGATGCAAGCGAAAACTCAACAACTCATCGCCTCTTGCATGGCTCAGCGACGACTATTGCATACACTTTCGATGTTTGCTCCTCTCGCCTTCGCCCTCTGTTCAATGGGCGTGATTCAGTTTCTAGACAGAGATTCACCGATTTTGAGCTTATCTCGATGCAGTTGACATTTACAAAATACGTAAATTTACATGCAAAATACAGTTTACTTGGCTGGTTGCACGTTTCACGAGCTGTTGCCTCTGCATTTGGCATGCAAATGTCAACATTTTAGTTAGTTGTTTCTCTATCGCTCTGTCGGTCTCTGTCCCACTCGTGTTTAATGGCAACTCATGCATGAAACTTAACATAGTATAACTTATATTTTTATATTTCAACCTGAGATAAAACCTCACATTTAATGATCATATCTCGAAGAGGTTTGGTTTTTGCTTTTGTTCATATCTTTCACTTGTGCAAAGAGAAAATATAATTACCTCAATAGGGACGGCTTATGTAATTGTAATTGTAATCGAAATTGAAATTTGTTTAAAAGCCACTTGGCCTGTCGATCAAAAACTTCATTACAGGGCCCCTAAGCCCTAATTCTCATTGATAGTTTTTTGCCAGGTTGTTTCAACTGGTTTTTTCAAACGTTTTTTCCTGAGGCTTCATAACTATTTTGCTATGAAGTCATTTCTGTCTAGACAGCGATAGACAACAACATTGTTCCTGAAAAGTTGCCCTCCTCCTCAGTGTGGGTATGCAAATTTTACTCAGACATTGTTGTTATTTATATTCATATTCAAAATTGATGAGATAAAGAAACTATATGACGTCCTTATAGACGTCATGGGCCAAATCTTTTGTGAGATATTTGAGGGAATAAACAGACAAACTAATCATGAAATACTAGATCAAGAAATTATTGAAAGAATTTTAAAAACAATTTCCAATATTCGAGAGACTTAAAAACTTAAAATAACAATTTGTTCTGAATATAATTTTGTTATAATAGAATATCTATAAAATTCATGGAACATTTTTATAAGTTTATTGCCCATTAAGAACGAAAAGAAAACGTAATCTTTAAGGATATAGAAAACTTTGTCTAATTGAGTTATTAAATTACGTTTAAATGACTGTTTAAAGTTTAAATTATTCAAAACTAATGACCTTTTTTAAAGAACATTTAAAAAAATCGAAATGTAATTATTATCAAATAAGTATTTAACTTATAATGATTACGGTCCCTGGTTTAAACAAGGCTATTCCAAAGTAAATAATATTATAAAAATAATATATAATTTAAGAAATTTAAATGAAAATGTTTTTAATATGTAAAAATATTTTAGCCTTGAACAACATCTTTAAGTTTCAAGTTGTAGAAATAATTAATAATAGATAATATAAAATGCAATCAAAAATACGCCCTAAATAAACCTATTGAAGTTTTCAGTTTGCCATTAAGAAAATTCATAGAAACAAGATACAAATTTATGAAAAACACAAAATTTTAGTTTTGGAATATACAAAACACAAATGTATAATGAAAATTTCTCTCTTTTATAGATTTCATAAAAACAAATGTCTAGAATAATAGAAAATTTTTAGAATATACCATAAGTGGGTTTCATAGGGAGTCTGAGGGGCTTCGACTTTAGTAATTCTGAAAAATTTTAAACTTTTTTCAGTTTTTTTTTATACCCCCCAACTAGTGAGTCTTTCGAATGGGTCGAACAATTTTGATGAATACTCATAATGACAAATTCATGAAATTACTGGAATTGAAAATTTTTATTGGGCCCTTTACGAAAATCCTTTCTAGATTTGTCCATGGAAATATTTCAAGTTTTTGTTTCTAATTCTGATATTCACGACTTTCAAGTAGTTTAGTAAATTCTTTTTTATTGTAGTTAGATGGTGAGCCGCAAAAGTGGACACATTTCAACAAATATCGCCCGATTTCATATGCTATACGAATATTGTTTCTAGTATCCTTTATATTACAAATATATGTATATGTATCTATCTAAGAACTCTTTAAAGTACATATTTGTGATTCTAGGAAACCTTAGATAATGGCATACAACAAAGTTTCAATGATGGGGTTAGCATTCGTTTTTAGGTCCAATTGAAATAATGTTTTCTTTATGTTAATTTTGGGGCCCATTTAAGACACAAATTTAAACTAAAGATTTTCTTTTCTAACTACAACTTAAAGTGAATTCAATTTATAGTCAAATGATATACTTTTCATTAAAATCTTATAAAAATTAAATAGTTTTAAACGAGATGAAATTGGGAATCTGTCTAGAACTATTGTATTTGGCTAACATTTTGGTATTGAACAATAAAAAAAATCACTTGAAAACCTCTAGAATATATTTCTAATTCGGAATATCAATATTTAGTTTAAAAAAAAATGTTAAAATCAACTTTCCAACAACTGTGTAAACTTGAAAAACATGTGAAAACTTTAAGAAGTCATTCAAGACATATTTGTTGGCCTAAGCCGACTTAAAGTTTAAAAGAGTATAAAAACTTTTGGTAATTAATAAGAAAAAAATGTTTTTAATAATCAATACTTAATTAATGTTCATGTTTGCACTCCTTTTATTAACTCTTTTCTTTCATTTCCCTTTCGACTTTGTATGCCCATGGGGCTTATCTTATCAGGGGAATCCAGTTGATTAATCTGACTACCTTCGATGCAGAGACCAAGTTAAGTTACACACGTGTTTTTTTGAGTTTCTACTTCTTATATATTTATGGCATTATTGTTTTTTTTTTTATTGAATAACTTAATTGTAACTTCTTTGTGTGTGTGGGATATGTGTAAAGATTTGAAGGTTTCACACAATGTTGTTAATCAAGCGATCAAGGCGAAGGCAATCTTTGATAATTCTCACCATCGCAACAATCAAAATGCAAATGTCTTTGTTTCTGTTTTTGTTTTTTTCCAAACAATATCTTGTAAGAAAATAAAAAACGTTGACATTGGCATTGAATCTAGGCCTTACCTGCAATATGTAGGCAATGCAGCAGATGATGAACCAGGCCACATCGGCAAAGGCATCCCAGGTATTCCATAGAGTGTCGCGCCAGCTGGTTGGAGGACATGCCGAATCTCCTCCGTTCTGGCCATTGGCCTGCACTCCATTGCCATTGGGCAAAGGACTATGGCCGTTGAGGCCATTGGCAGGAGTTTTCAAATCGGCCATTAGATTGTTATTGTTCTTCACCATATTTGAAGGAATTTTCGTGGCACTTTTACACTTCACTTTTTTCACTCTTAGCCAACTTAAAGGGAAATTGGAACGAAATTCGTTATAATATATTTCTTCTTCTCTTTTGTTTTTTTGTTTGTTTGTTGTAACGTTAATTTGTATACACAACCGCAAGCAAAGCAACAAAAATAATAATAATAATAATAATGATAATAGACCAACTGTAACTTTTTTTTCAGTAGGTTTTTGTTAACTGTTACTGTTAATTCAAAATTTTTGTGTGATTTTTCGTTATTTTGTTTTGTGTTTTTTCTGTGATTTTGTTTTTAACTTTTGCGCGCTGCACGTCCGCTCTCGTGAGCGTTGCAAACGAATTTGAACGTTGTGCGGCCGAAAGGAATGAATATCGACTTCTTATTTTGGCGCGCTATGGGGATATATACGCAGTCAGCGTCGCTGCCGGCATATATTTTTGCTGCTGTTGTTGTTGTTATGTTTTGGGGCTCTGTTCAGCCGTCAAGCTGTGTGGATTTGTGACGTCATCTCGAGAGCTTAAGATTGTTGTTTTTCTTCTGTGTGTGTTTTATGGTTGTCTGTTACTTGCTTTGCTTCTTCTCTTTCTGTCTATTCTATAGCTTGTTGCCTACCCTGTAGATTTTATTTAATGGCAATGGGCATATTAAGTTGTGTGATTCCACAATTGAAACAGTTCAAATAATATATTTATATCTCTCTTTTTTAATGATTTATTTCAATTTCTAATTTCAAATAGTTTGAGATTTAATTTGAGTTTAAGGACACTAACTACCTATACATTGGTCATGCCAGAGAGAAGGAACAACTTTTGACTCATGTAGTATCCTTTGTTCTCCTCCTCATTGCCCCCTCTTTTCCTCTTTTTGTTTAATCAAGACGTGTACTTCATATTTTTCCTGTACTTTATATATTTTATAATTGTTATTATATCTTCTGATTATCCTGCTTCTTGGGAGTTTAAGCACTATCGATGAAATCTATCTAATGTAAGAGCTAAAATGTCGTATAAATAGTATAAGATCCTAATATGGCTTTTGCATTCTACCTAGCCAAGTCGAATTTGTTTCATCGTGGTCAATCTAAGGTGGAGGTCGATATATTTTGTCTCTTTTCGATTATTATTATTCCCAAATAAGGATTGTTATACTCTTTCTTAGAGATGTTGTATTACTTTCGCTCTTGAATGCCTGCCTACACTTTGGTCTAAATGAATTGACTGACCACATTTCGGCATAATCGATATGTTAAATTATAAATACCCCTTAATTTCGCCCATTGAAATCACAATCAGATTCATTATCACCGACACCAACAGAAAGAGAATACCCAATTTCAACAAAATCTAAACATGTTTGGACTTATATAAGTCGCTATAATGAATACGCCATGATAAACTTTTGTTAATTACCTCTTTAGGTCCCACTAATACCTTCAATATGACATCCCAAAATATCAAATTGGACAAGATTTTTTTATTTTAGAAACTTTTGAATTGGTGATGGTGAAATTTGACCCACTTACAACTTTTATAATAAGATCATCACCGAAGATTCTTAAAAAGGATCCTCTTTTATTAGAATTATTCGAAATGTTAAGACTAAGATCATTCTAATTGGTTCACCGGAAGTTCACTTGTTTTCCCTTTCGGCGTGTTTTTGTTTTAACATACAAATTGCTTCTAAAATATCGAGTTTTCTTGACCTACTAAGAAAATTAAATTTAAATTCACCGTCAATTCAGGCATTAACAATTAGAGATATAAACATTTGTTTATTATATATATTCATACAGAGTGTACATACACTAATGGACAAATTAATAGGTTTAAGCTTCTAGTTTTGGATAATGTCCTTAGAAAGATATTAGAGCAAGTTTTACGATTAGAAAACTGATTCTTAAAGATTCGGTAATACTATAATAAAAGTAAAAAAAATAAGAATAAAAAAAAGTCCCAAGAATATTAGAAGCACTTGAGCAATTTGTTGACCATTCATATAGAGTGTACATACACTCATGGACAAATAAATAGGTTTAAGCTTCTAGTTTTGGATAATGTCCTTAGAAAGATATTAGAGCAAGTTCTACGATAAGAAAACTGATTCTTAAAGATTCGGTAATACTAACATGAAGTAAAACAAGTAAGTCCCAGGAATAACAGAAAGACTTAAACAATTTGTTGACCATAATACGTGATATACCCACTTTTTCAGTTGGCCAGAATAATAGGTGTGATTAACAAATATTTGAATAATTTGAGAAAGGTTTAACTATGGTCCAATATATGCAAATTTGCTAAAGTCCAAAGTCTCACCTAGGGTAACTTGTGGTCGATTAACCAATTTGACTTCCGTCAGGTTTAATTTTAGTTACGCTGATGTCTTGTGTATACAATTTAACTGCTAATGCTAATTACTGGAAATTAATTAATTAAGTTTTGCCGGCTGACCATTTAGTTTAACACCCAGATTAACTATACTCGAAGGATGATTACAAACAATTGTCTCTCCCATATAATTAGCTTAACTTTGTATATGGAAAACAGATTATAAAATTTAATATGAAATAAGATGTTGACCTAACCGTAATCACTTTATTGCACTTTTCGTTTTACGATCTCAAATGAAAGCTTGAAATAAAAGGTTTTTGTTTTTTTTTTTTTTTAATTTATATTAAAATAATGACTTGTGAGCTTTGATACAATCAAAACATTTATTACTTTTGCTGGCTAATTAAGTTTATTGCTTTCAAAGTACAGACTAAATAACTTCTAAAGGGAAAGATATTTCTCTAGGATTGGAATGACTTACTTTTTATACTTTCCCTTAATTTGTTTAAATCTTAAATTATTACATTTCCCTCCACACTTTACATTACTTTATTGTCTCTGTACTTTCTTTGCCTTTTCCCGATGCCCTTGGCTTGGCTGATGCTGATATATGAATTTTATAAATCGCATTTGCCTTAATGAGATATACAAGACAAACAAAAAACCAAAAAATCGAAAAAATACAAAACCCGAACAGACAGCAGAAAGTAAAACTCATAAATTTGTCTCGGATTTCTTTTTGAGAGGCATCCTCCTCCTCCTACTTCTCCTTCTGCTTCTTTCATCTTGTGTGTTTGTTTACTTGGAGTTCTCCTCCAGACACATGACCAGAGGGATGGGGAAGGGGAAGGGTTTGAGGAGCGACGGGAAAGAGAACCAAATTGCGAATTTCACAATCAATTATAAAACAAGTTATGCTAATCGAAATGTAGTGATATTTGTTGTCCAATTCTTGTCGGTTTCGTCACAATGTTAAGTTGCTTGGGCTTGCATAATATGAAGACTAAGCATCTATATTTAATTTGTTTTTATTTGTGGTATACGTGCAGATCGATTTGCATTTATCGAGTGGAACTCGCTTGGGTCAAAAAACTCTTAAAAATGTTTAAGGCCATTTCGAGAACACACACACACACACACACACACACAGCAGAGACACACACATTCATGTATAAAGTTGTCTTTCACTTTCAAGTGAGGAAATCTTTTGCGGTAGAACACTTTTCGTCACTCACTTTTAATTACTGCGTTTCAATTTTTATATTTATTTACTTAAATATTTAAATTTTATATTCATTAGTTTTAAACGTTTGTATTTTGTATATTTTTTTTTTTTTTTTTTCCTATATTTCTTTATCCACCTATTCGTTTCCCATTGCTTCTTTTGACATTTCAGACGCATGCGTAGAAGGAAGCAATTGAAGGAAGGATAAAGTGGATGATGTCAGCTGTTCCCGGCCCCCAAAGGAAGAAGAAGCTCAAACATCTGTTGCATAGAGTTGCCAAGGGTGACAAAAAATTTTTAGATATTAATTTATTCTTATTTGTGATTTTGGAATATTAAATTAACGGCGTAGGCCGAAAAGTAAAGAAGGCAAAAAGATGTTGCACCTTGACACGGCAAAAATACATTTCAAATATGTTGAAAATCAAAATTTTTAAAGATTTCCTGATAAGGTGTTAATAGACATAACTGAAAACATTGGAAATTTGCATATCTTAAGCCCCTGTTATGAACCCTAACCCCAACCTTATCCTGTTTATTGTTGATTTAGTAGTTGACAGAAGGATATACTTAGTTGTAAATTGGGAAATGGAAGGAAAATCTAGGATATTAAAACTTGATCCAGGGTTATGGAGGCTCTTTCACCTACACCACCACACTCGAGGACTCGTAAAAGGATATAAGTATCCAGGATCTGATATATTCTTTAAGACTTTTCGATATATACCTAAAAACTTTTTAAAATTCACTTCAGTTAGAATTATTTACCATGCTCTATTAATTATAATACTACAAATTCCTTCTCTATATAAGCTTTAGTTTATTAGTTTAACTAATTCTAATTTGTTGATTATCAAATATGACATAACTTTTGAATATTATAATTAAAAATCATGAATAGAGCTAACAGTAAAATCTTTAACGAGATATATTTTTTGTTTAAAACGCAATTCTAGCCAACTCAACCCCCGCCTCCTCCCCCACTAAAATACAAAACAAGTTCTGAATCAACTTAGTACCTAACCGAAAATACCTGATGGCCCCTTCAGACTCTCTAGCATTTGAGATCAAAGCATATAAACAAACAAACAACGGTCGAACAATTGAAAATTTCAAGTTCAATTAACACATTTGCCAAAAACTGAGCACAGCCAGCAAAAAAAATATTACCTTGAATAACATGAAATAATGTTCAAGAACAAGCTTTAAAGAAATGGTTAAATAATAATTATCACGCTCCTAATTATTGTTAAATAAATCATTAATTAATACAAACAAATGAGTAAAAGAATACCAAAGAATTTCAAGAAACCAAAAACCGAAAATGGATAAAAAAAAATCGAAGTTCTTCATCAAATGGGCCAACGACGAGTAGAAGTGATGAGCAGCAAAGTGATCGGCCATAGGCAGAAGCAAATAATTCCAAGCCAAATGCCAAGAAAACACGTTCACACAGCAACCGGAAGTGGGCAAAACAACACGAATTCAGTTAGATCGTAAAGTTATGTCTACGTGTGAGGAAGTGAAATAGGTTAAAGTTCGTCATGGCGCCACTTGCCATGCGAATTTTTGGTCTTTGATTCTTCTTTCTTAAGTTTCTTGTTGATCATCTTAAACTGGCAAATTATGAGCATATGGTTCTAACGGGTTTCACAACGAAGGCCAACAGAAATCAACTGCTTCATTAGGCTTATATGGAGAGTTCAGCAGGCGGCGGTCAACAGGGCACGAGGTTAGATTGTTTATAAGTATAAAAGAATGTATAGAGATTGAGTATGGTTTTGGATGATATAATTATGCGGAAATTGAAGCGGGAAATGATTCATTGGAATGGACGAAACCTGCTTCCCCATTGAAGTTGGTTAGTTTGGAGTAAAAACTTCCGACTTGAACATAGAGTCATAGATAGAGCTAGATCTCTGCCTCTGCCTCGATCTATCCTATATGTTAGGAATGCAGCCTATGACCATGAATTTATAATTAAACTGCTTCTGTTTTTGATAAAAATTAACATAAATGCTCTAAACGTATCTTACATTTCCATCATGCGAGTTGTTACAACTTTAATTTGGTTTCTTCTTTAAAATTTTTAAACAAAGAATTGAGTTTTTCGTAATATATTTCACAAATATATTCATGAGCTTTAACTCAATTTACATGACCTTAACAATTACTCAAAACCATAGATGACAACAACAAATTATAAATGTTTAATTAAATTAGTGAACAAATCATAAGTAAAAAGGCCAAACAAATCGGAGACTTCAAGAGCTGGACAGATCATAAAAAATAGAGAAGCAAACTAACTTTAAGCATGCCAACATTCTGTATACCCTTTCATTAAAAACTAATCAATCATAATAGAATGAATATTTAATGAGGAGAAGAATTTTTTAAAGAAAACAATGAGCACAAAAGTTAACAAAAGTTAAGTAAATGATGTAATGGCCATTCGCCTAGATATACCCGTATTTTATGAGGGTATCACAATTTAAAGATAGAGACAGATACAGCAATTTAGATGGAGATGGTGATATTTATAGCCCAAGCCCACATCAGACAGCCAGACTTTAAAGTTGGTCAGAAGGTCGCTTGGGGATGGTCGTTGGAGTCACTGCTTTGATGAGTGAGTGCTAAGTGACCGCAGCCAGCCTCTAAATGGCTCATATGTAGATACAAAGTGCTCAAGTCCAACACAGATATTGTGTTAGAGACTCTGAACATTCATTCAATCATTCCATACTCAAAAACGCATTTAGATAGTATTTTTCGTTAATGTCTTGTGTGTATGTGTCTGTGTTTGTGTGTTTTTGTTTTGCCTGTTGTGGCCTCTAATCAGTCTAAAGAACTTGTTCCATTCTGAATTGGCTTAGGAATTTCAAGTTTCCCTTTCACAAGAGTTATATAGAACATAATTTGTTGGCCGTTTGCCTTGTCTTCAACAAATTTGTTGCTTTTTTCCCTCTTTCTCCTCCCCTCTGTATTGATTAGCACAAGGTTTTTGTTAAATGTTTGTTTTCGTATCGTTTACGGTTCTTGTTTTGTTTGTTCAATCTTTTAGCAACAAACTTAATTCAACACTTGTGGGTGTCATATCTAGAAATATGTAGATATTAGCCAGTGAAGGTCACAATTTTCGCAAGTATCTTTAAAATATTTTTTGCGGTCTTTACATTAATTTCGGTTTGTATTCCTTTTGACCATTAATCACTTGATTTTAATCTTAATGTTATATAACATCATTTAAATGTGACCATAGATCTTGTTTAATTAATTTTCAACTCTATTTGGCGGAATATAAAATTTAAATTCAAGACAGCTCGCCGGTTTAGTTAGTGACATAAAACATGTATTAGACAAGTCATTTTATGGCTTAACAAATACTGGATTTTTGTGATATTTTTAAACTGTTAAAATAATTCAAGTTTTTTAAATAGTCACTCACATTATGATAGATAGTCTCTCACATTATGATAGAGGATGATAAATGATAACCTTTAATGATCTGCAAAGAGAGTGGATAGAATCGGCTTTGCCTTCTTAGATTACACAGATGATGATGAGTATTAGGAATATTATCGAATGTGTTGGTCGGAAATGGTAATAAGTAAATAAACTGTTTTTGTCTACCACTTTTTATACCCTTGCAAAAAGGGTATATTAATTTTGGTCAGAAGTGTGCAACGCATAGAACGAAGCATCTCCGACCATACAAAGTATATATATTCTTGATCAGCACGACGAGACGAGTTCAACTAGCCATGTCCGTCCGTCCGTCCGTCCGTCCGTCTGGATCAACGCAAACTCCTCCTAGACCGTAAGAGCTACAGAGCTGAAAGAGCACGTAGGCTTGTATATACTGCAGGCGTTGTATATTTTGGATTCAGCCGGATCGGACCACTATATCATATAGCTCCCATACAAACCCCAAAGTCACGAACAGTGACTTTTCTCAATAACTTCGTTATTTCCTATGTTATTATCGTGAAACTTAATATTAGAGAGTTTATTACGCTTATATACGACTGTGCCAAATTTGATCAAGATCGGGTGACTATATAATATAGCTCCCATACAAACGGCCAAGTCACGAACAGTGACTTTCTCAATACCTTCGTTATTTTCTGAGCTATTGTCGTGAAACTTAATATTAGAGAGTTTACTACGCCTATAAGCGACTATGCCAAATTTGATCAAGATCAGGTGACTATATCATATAGCTCCCATAGGAACGATTGGTCGAAAACAGTGACTTTTGTAAATAACTTCGTTACTTTTAACGCGATTGCTTTCAAATTAAACATTTGTTAGTTTAATATATCTGTTAATGACTGTGCCAAGGTTGATCAAGATCAGGTGACTATATCATATAGCTCCCATAGGAACGATTGGTCGAAAACAGTGACTTTTGTAAATAACTTCGTTACTTTTAACGCGATTGCTTTTAAATTAAACATTTCTTAACTTAATATATATGTTATTGACTGTGCCGAATTTGATAAAGATCGGGTGACTATATCATATAGCTCCCATAGGAACGATCGGTGGAAAACAGTGACTTTGATCAATATTTTCGTTATTTCCTATGATTGTAGGCCTTTCTTTCTCAAGCTTAAGCCTTTTTAGATAAAACGTTCTTCCACATTGATGGCTAATAGGTAAGGATAGAGTTACCAAAAAAGTTGCAAGGGTATACAAACTTTGACGCGGTCGAAGTTAGCCCCGGCCCTCTGTTTTGTTTTAACTTAATACGAGAAAGAACGTTTAATCGAGCCATGACAAAAGTCTAAGACCAACCAATTTATAGCCTCTTAAGCATTGCTTGAATACATTTCTAAAGCAAATAACTCTATGAACTATTTAGTTGTATTTACCAACAATCTGTGAACTAATGAAACGAGTGCTGCAACACATAGTTTCTGATATTAACTAATTAGTCAAACGAATAGAGTTCGAATCAAAAGTAAAAGAAACAACGTTTAGAAATTAGAACTCGCAATCAAAAATATCTCTTTCTTGTAACAAGTATTTGAAAAGATTTTAATATAATCAATGCTTTTCATACATTAATTAATCACAAAATAAGATAGCTTTCAGATTTAGATAAAGGTTAGATAAAGAATTCTGCTTGCTTATAAAGTAATGACCCCTTTTATTTTAATCTAGTGAAGATGACTTGTGAGGCCCAAAGCAGTTGACTCACTTGCTGAGGGTAACACCTTGCAGCCTTTGGTCACAGTGCTGTTAATTTTAAATACTTTTTGTTTGAATGCAAAATTTTAAATACTTTTAAGTGAACGCCAATCACAACTTGGTTTTCAGATTCCTAAGTTCTATGAGATGTGACAAGCTGGAATAACTCACAACTCGCAGATTCAAGTCGTAACTAAAATCTTTTTTCGGCTATCAACTCATGTAGAGCTGTCAGACTTTTCAAAACCCGACTGACTCTTATGGGCTTTTAGATTTATTCACCCAATGCTCTATTAGCTTCAAAGTTTCCATATAAAGTTAAGTGAAAATTCTTATTTTTTGTTGACTTTTTGCCTACATTGCATGCGAAAGAATGGGTAGGAAATATTTGGGATTCGATGGGACTTAAATTCACTTTCATTCTTAGTTTAAAACATATATGTAGGATATTTTAAGTGAATTCCGCCAAGTTTAAAACCCGAAAATTGTAAACAAATTGAAATTTATAAATTTAGAAAATTCTTATTCTCACATTTTTAAAGTCCCTTTGATATTTATAACTGCAAATGTGGAGCTGCAAAGAAAAGTAGGTAAAAGTATTCGATTATGCTTAATACTTACTGCAAAACAAGTTTAAGTTACTTTCCCCTATAGTAAAAGCAAGTAGATTAGGGGGCCCACGGCAGAAGATTTTGTATAAGACTTTGTTTTTTTATATATATTTTATTAGAGAACCCCTAAAATTTATTTTGTTTTCACTGTATTAGTGTACCTTAAAATCAGAATAACTAATAAGAAATGCAAGAAATGTTAAACGATGGCATGAAGAACACATGGATACATGGATCATCAATCTCATTTTTTAATTCTCAGGAACAGTTGAAAAAATATTTGTTAAATATGATGAGTTTTCGATCATTTTTGAATTTTAATCGAAACCTTGGTTATTAATCGATTAGAGATCGAGCTAACAAATAAGTTGGTAGTATTGTATGCATTGTCAATCTGTGATTCCCAACTAGTTTTCGAAAATCTAAATTCCTAATCAGATCCAACTTGCTTATTAATTTTACGTAAGCTTTGAGTTAATACAGATAGTTTAATCATGAAGATCAGAATAAGTACATATACATACATATACTCTTGATTGAAAAGACTTTCATGTTCTGTAAGGTAACATTCTTTTCAAAACGATAACAAAGGTCCACCAACTGAGTTGTCTTCTTTGAACATTAGTTGCCCATTCATTAACTATGCAGAGGGAAAATGCACTTCATAAACGGCTAAGAAAGCAGAATGGGCCAACTATTATCCATTAGCCACTTACTGTAAGGTTACACAAACCCCCAACACCTTGGCCCCGTTTCCCCCCATTTTCCCTTGGTCATAAGGCAAAAAGCAAAGAGTTAAATATTACAAGCCAAAAGTGAAACCAACTGTAAACGTAAACATTGGCCAATGCGCAGGACCAAACTCTCTGGCATGAGATAGACCACACCAACAGCTGGCAATGCGTATGTGTGTGTGTGTGTGTGGGAGGGAAAAGCTTTTGCTTTTTGCTTTTCATGACTGCAGCAGGGAAAAGCTGAGAAAAGCTACAAATGAGCATTCAGTCAATTGCAGCCAACTTAAGTGAACATAACTCGCATTTGGCCTATAAAAAATAAATACATTTTAGTTCCGTTTTAATTATATTACGTGATTCATTACGTTTCAGTCATTGTGTTGTTGTTGTTCTTGTTTTCTTATGCTTATTTTTTGGTTCTTTGACAAGACATTACAATTGTCATTTCGCGAATAAATAGAAATTAGTGCGAAATATTCACAAAACCATTGTGACAAGTTGTAAAGAGAGAAAAAATTGATCGAGCCAAATAGTAGCCAAAATACAAGACCAAAAAAATGTAACCCATTTGGCCAACTGCCAAACAGAATCGCCTATAAACCATACAACTTAAGCAAACCGACAACCACAAGCCATGTCGAGTGCCAGCAGGTGAGGTTTTTGGGTTTAATTATAATGATATCTGTCTGATATTATGGCCATTATGCCATATAGCCATAGCCAGGGCCCACACATGCCGCAATGATATTTGTCGTGTAATCAATAAATTGATTTTTGATTACTATATGTGTGGCTTTTCCTTGACAGATTTCCATTTGTTATTTTCACTTGTTTTTCTGTTGTTGTTTTCCCCATTTCCTTGTTGACGACTTTTGTTGGCGTCGTGCTGACTGGCAGACAATAGTCGACAACTAACTGGAAAAACAAAAACAGTTCATATAGGCCAAGTTAAAGGTATTTGACGGCGAGAATGTAAAAAAAGTAAAGTAATCTAGTAATGGACGATTTCTAGCTATGGAATTCATGGAATGTATTGTTTATTTCCAAACTCTTCTGGTGACTTTTAGGCTCCTTAAGGCAGCAGTGTCATTGGGCCAGACTGGCAGCTACAAGGATGTGAATTTGCCCCAGAAAATATGCTATAGACAGTTTGGCTAACTTACTTTTTAGAAGCTATGAAGCAAATTTTAAATAGTTCTGAAGCATAAAATACTTTGCAGAAAGATATTTAAAAAGTTTCTTAGAATTTAAGAAAATGTAGTTCTTAATATTTGTTAGTATACTTTAGGGGGCATATCTTTCTTTGAAGCTGTTATCTACCTCTATCCAGGGAAACCTTTTAAACAAGAATATTTTTTGAAACTTAGTTATTCTTACTTTTAATGAATCTACAGACTAGATTATCATGGCTTGAAAAGGACACCAAGAGGAAACAAGGCCTTTGTCTTCATCCAAGTAATATTTTGAACAAAAATTCCTTTTCCTTAAATTAACACATTTCAAATATGTATGTGGGTAAATTCCTATCCATTTATAGACATTTATCTTATTGTTGTCACAGATATTTTGTATAATGTTAGTCTAACAAGTTTGTTTATATGCATAGATAAGAAATGATGATGATTAATGTTTTATCTATGAGATACGTGGAGAAATTCACTACGCTCTGAGACCACAAAAGTTCACAGAGATAGATCTCATCTCTCTCTTACTCTCTCTTTGATATGAAACAAGCAATAATTAAGTATTATGTCTTGAGGATAATTCCGTTTCAAAGGATTTTTGTTCGATTCCAATTAGCCATTCATTTGCGTGTTTTGCTATTTGGCCAATTTGATCAAAGAATGACTGAAAGAGACGTCGGTGGCTTTCGGGCATGTAATTAGTATAATCGAGCATCTAAAATATGCACAAAGTGTATAATTAACAGCAAATTGGCAAATGGGGCAGCCAGGAAAAACAACCCCAAGGGAAAGGAGCTCTGACAAGTTTTCAATTTCAACGAAAACGGTGGAAAAGGAAATAGGATATACCCAGGACACACACACACACACACTGAGATAGAGAGGAAGAGCCCAGCATGCCGGAATAAAAAGCGAAATGTTAAATGAGTCATGACATCTGAGCAAACAGAATCCCCCCCCCTGCCAGTTACATTGAGTTCTGCCTGACCTTGTCTAGTTGGCGCCAAAAATTTGTTGGTCAAGACTGATAAAAGAAACTAGAGAGATATATTTTCAAGTCCCTGTTGAATAAGTCCTTTATTAGTGTTTCTTTACTTTGAGTAATTTCATCAAATTAACCTTTCAGTCTGCTGGACGTCCTGTGTAGCGGCAGTGGAGCTCGCCTGGCCCTTGGCACTTCGGTGATTTGCTATTTGATTGTCTACAATGAGGCCTCAGCGACGAGTTTGCTATTTGCCAGCTTGTTGGCCACTGCCTATGGTGCTTTAGCTGGTAAGTTAATGACTCTTGATGAGGAGATTAGAAGACAGTTGAAATTTCTTTTTTATCATTCGTTTTTAGCCCGCTGTAAGACAAGTTTACGTGGTATCCAATACCCCTTTGTAAGGGCCACAAATAAATTTGATTTCTGTTGCCTGTTCTTGGCCATGTGGATGGATTCATTGGCTGTTATGTGTGCTTGTGGAGCTTTGGCCAGGACGTTAAGTTCCTGTTTAGATGTCTTGACCGGTGGATTGGCACGAATACTCATATTAGGCGAGTATGACCAATATCTTTTGCCATTGACTGTATGCATCTGAAACTTCTGTATATGTTGCATACTTTCAAGGGCAGCAAGAAAAAGGTTTCTTTAAAATATATTTTATATAAACCATAATCTCTTTTTAGGCCGCAATTCACCGGTTAATGAACCATGGCCAGATGTGCTGGGAGTTGCTGTTGTCCTATTGGTCACTGGAATGTTCATGCTAGGTCTAGAGGTTGGTATTTGGAGTAGAATCTGATATAAATACTTGAAATGGTTTATTCTTCTCTTATCTAGCACTCGAAAGCCTTCAGTTTCATTATGTCTCTGGGTTTATTTGGCCTAAATGCAATACTAAGTGCCGTTAGCTGGTGGCGTGGCGATATGTTGTCATGGACCAAGGAAAATTACTTACAACCCGATGGCATTAGCAGTGTAAGTTCTATTAATGGGTCAGTGCACTCAAGTCGACTCTCCAATCCGGTCTAATCCATTGCCCTCACGCTTAGCATTACATTTGTTTTATCGATTTTCGCTTTTGGTATCATGTCGTGACAGACGACAATTGGGCATGGCTGGCATGGATATGCCGCCACAGGATATGAGCTTTTGATTATGACACGTAGAGGGACCGAGAGTTCTCAATTTTTTATTATTATTCTTTTTCTTTGCTCGGCAAATTTTCTTATTTGCTAACGTCTTTGTAATGTGACTTTTATAGAACATTCTTTAAACCGTAAATGAGATAAATTTGTAATATTTTCTTTCTCTTCCCTTAGTTATTCCTCTCCACAGCCTTGTTGACCTACGTCTATCCCAGTGAGTGGAAGCAACAACATCGAAATGGACGCTTTACAGCCCTGATTATGACCGCCTTGGTAAGCATTTCTCTACTCCTGACGGCTCTCTGTCTCTCCTCGGTTGTGCACTGGAAGTAAGTTGTTACTATAATTATGTCCTTTTGATCTTAAGACTAATGATCCTTTATCTTCTCTCCCTCTCTCTTTTGGTAGATCCCATGAAGAATATGTGGCTGTTCCTTTATTTAATATTCTAGATGAAAATGGCTTCCACAAACTGATTCCTGCCTCGGCCTGCATGTTATTGTTAACCAGTTCAGCTGCCTTTTTGGAACTCTTTCCTGAACTTTATGGTATTGTGGTGCGTTTGGCCACTTCAGAGTTTCGTATACTGTCAAAGCAAATAAGTTACGAGAGCTCGGACAGTGGTAATCCAGTTCTGGCTGTGTTTATAGGCGGCAGCTTGTGTGCCATGCTGGCCTTTGCCTGTCCCCTGCAGCATTTGACGTACACTCTGGCCGCCAGTCACATGAGTTCAGTGTTTCTAAGGGCCTTCTATCTGCTGTACTCACCGTATAGACCCAAGTTCATGCAGCCAAGCAGTAGCAGTGAGTCCTCATTATCCTATAGTCGCTTATCCACAGCTCCCATGGCCAAGAGCAGCAGCTGCAGCAGTGCCACGACAGCCAGCTCGAGCCGTCTGAAGCGTAGTCTCTGGAATATAAGTCTGGCCAAGCATGGAGGTCTCAAGAAGCCCAAGACCAAAACTAAGAACAAGCAAGAACTCGAAAAGGAATGGCTACTATTGGGCGAACCCACTTCCCCCTGCCCGCAACGTGAGGGAAGGGACGATGTGGAGTCAACCATATTGTCAGATGGTGAGCCACCGCCTTCTGATTTTGAGTATCCAGATAAATTTGATAAAAGTGACTCGGATACCTCGACTGACATTGATGCCATAGTTGATGAGTATAGGCAAAAGATTAAGGTGGGTTCAAGAAGATGTGTCAATGAGATTGAATTCTAATTTAAGTTTTATTTTGCAGGTGACCACAGCTGGTCCCATGGAGCGTTCGGTACGTGTGCCCACGGTAAGCTCCTGGCATGTGACGATATTTGCCCTGATTGTCATTGGCCTGGGTATCGCCCTTTGCCTGGCTGGATTGCTAATGCAGTGGCCACCAGCGGCCCTAACTGGAGCCATTGGTGTCATGGTGATTGCCATTATGATGGGCTTTATACCCAAATATACGGGCAGTGTGATCAATGTCAGCCCTCTGATCTGTGCCATGTGCCTTCTGCTTAGTGTGGTCTTCTTCTCCTCATGCGCCAGTCATTCTTGGCCAGGTTTGGCTTTTTGGCTGGTTGCTGGCTTAATTTTTGTCATACGTTGTGATAAATATTGCTGCAACTGTTTCGATCACACAACCATAATGAACGCCCAGCTAATACCGAGTGTTTCGGGTAAGAGTTCTATGGATGACGGGCCCTCGACCAGCATACGTATGCCCAGGCCACCGAAGGGCATGGGCGTGTTGACGCTACCTCAACCGCCGCGTGCCAGATGACAATCAGAGTCCTCGGAGGAGGAGGGCGAAGACTTATTTCACGAGGACTTTAATGTACGCGACTTTGATGAAGACGATGGCGATGAGGATTGCTGGACTGATTAGCCAAGAAAAGGAAGGACCGAAAGAGAGAGAGATAGAGATCCTTCTTTTTGCATATTTTTACTAAACCAATATACCTATATATATTTGCTAAATGCTGCTTATAACTAATAACAATTTCTAGTTAGTTTTTGAATTTCTAGTTAGCCTAAACTCTAAATAAAACATACAAAAGGTGAAACTCAAAAACAAAGTTCATTTATTTAAATATAATTTCATTATCTTTCATGTAGACCAACAATTCATTTATAATTTCGTATATATCGTCTCTATATGTATCATCATGTTCCATGGCTATATCGAATAGCTCACTTCTATCCACATACATCCAATAATTATATAGTTCCATGTTCTCTTTGCGCAATTTATCAATCAAATCGATGGAAATTTTGAATAAAGGCAAACACAAACCGCTGATAATCAAAGCGGTCAGACGGGCACGTTGACAATCCAACTGGAAGTCCGACAAAGTAATCTCATCTAGAGGAATATGCAAATTTATAAACTTTTCTTGCAAGGCCTCAAAATAATACTTTATGAGTTCCCCATAGAACTCTTGACGAATTTCCCTTGGCGAACTGATATACAATAGAAAATGTATATCAATTGCCGGCGGGCAATAGGTCGCTAAGCCCAGCTATGCTGCTGGCATGTAATTTGGCCAGATATTTTAGTATTAACTTAATCGTCTTTATATTTCGCAATTCATTGGGACAGATCTGTTGCCAATTGTTTGTAAGATCTTCCAAAACTAAAAGATCTTGTCGAGCATAATAACAATCCGGAAATAACTTGGCATGGGCTTGATATAAAAACTTTATGAAAGTAAATTACATCGATTTAGTTACTATTTTAGCTTTAGACAGACCATATTTGCTTAGATTCGGCAAAATGCTTGTGAAGATTTCCTTCTCTTTGCGCAAAGCTTTTTGTGGATTTTCCTCTTTATCCTGAGGATCTCTCTTTGGCACTGACTTAACAAAATATTGATAACATTTCAATTTCACATAAACTTTTAGATTGTAAAATTCGCCCATGAATCCCATGATCCCAGTTAATTTTGTCAATGCAATTCTATAGATTGTCAAATTCTTTTTTATTGAATTTTCTATGATTTTTTGACCTTCTTCAATGCTTAAGAGCTCCATGATGACTGATTAAAAGGCATTTTCCACACTGTAAGTTTATGTAGTTAAGTTTCTATATGGATAGATAACCATCTTATCTATGGCCCTATCTCCGATTGTTTAGTTTTGAGTATGTATTCCAGAAGTTCTTTAATGGGTCTCATAATTATTTGCTCGTAGCCAGGTTGTTCCTTGATAACTTTCAGATATAAGCCACTACGATCGTTATTAAGATAGTAATCAAATCGTGCGGGATCTTCGGCACGCAAACGATTTGATAATTGGGGCTTGATTCTTGTCTGTGGTTCGGCCAGAGCCCACATCAATAAACCTGCCAGACGCATCTGTTCGCACTCGTCGAGAAATCGCTGCCTAGTGATAAGGTCACGTGGCAGGCCAAGTCGTTGGAAATGAGATTGTAGTGAGTTGAAATAGTGCTCCAGGCAATCTTCATAAACATCTTCTCTTTTCTCAGCCGGCACGACCATATAGAGTACAAATAAAATGTCCAAACAAGGTGAACAATATTTAGAAAATTGAAAATCAATGAGACAACATGAAGTCGGTGGTGTCTGATCTTCTGTTGATGGGAACTTAAAGAATATATTCCGATGCCAGGTATCCCGATGGCAAAATGCATTACGTAGATGTTGTGATGGTTTCACAAACTCTTCTGTTTTCAGTAATATATCATAGAGTTTCTCTTTGATAAACTTCTGTGCCCATTCATCTTGATAGTCCGGATGTCTTAGAGCCAAGAAAATTATGCCCTAAATAAGAAGTTATACTCAGACGTGTAAGCTGATAGGTATTTAGTCGAATTCACCTTTAAACCAGTCATGAACCAAGTGTTATCTCTGTTCAATAACAATTCGCTTAGATCTTTTCCATAGAGCTGATCAATACTGATATTTTCCTTCTCCTCCCAGGCTATGCTGCAAGCGTGCAGTTCACTCAAATGCTCAAGGATCAATTTACAACTGTCTAAGAAATCCCTATCCGTTGATGCGTTGAGGTGTCTATAAGTTTGCCCAAGATCCTCAAGGACTATAACATCGTTGCGACAGTAATAGCATTTCGGAAACAGCTTCTTAGTGCCTGAAAATACATAGATGGTCATTCATTACTGAGAAACAGGGGAAAAAGTAGTTATGTTTACCATATTTCTGAATATTTGGCAATATTTTGGCATAAATAAGGGACTCTTTAAGAAAAACTCCTTTACGCTCGCATTCAATCTTCAGCGATTCATTCCGATAGGGCAAACTTTTCACAAAATATATCAAATTATAGTTTCGTGTGGCATCTCCACGTGTTTGCACATTCAAATGGAGCTTGTAATACTCTCCCATATAGCCCAGGAGATCATTGGAACCGCAAATTAATTGGCTATCCAAAATTGAAAAATCCTTTTCGTCCAATGTTCTTTGAGCTATTAGTAGTAATTCATCCAAGTTGAGTAGATTCATTGTGTCTTTCCTCGGCGAGCAACCAGACTGAACTGAATTGGCATCTTTCTAAAAATCTGCTGATATGATGGAGGGAATATATCATCTAATCTTATTTGGTAGCTACCCCAACAATTTTGCTTAATCACTCCATTTTTAAATGCTGCTACAGAAAGCTGTCATGATAAGCTAATCTCTCCAGAATTCATTATCAACTGTGTTACCAGGTGTCCAGCAAAGCAAAGCAAAGCATATGTAAGTATGAGGTTAGATTAAACAATATGATATCAGTACAAGTTCTAATAGGTCCGTCTACATGTAAGCACTTTCCATATATTAGACATAATCTCTCATTAATTAATGGTAGCTTTTAAAACAATATCAAAAAGCTTATACTTACTAGTTACATGTTGACATTTTACTAACAAATATTTCTAAATCAGACATTGCACAACAAAAATCTTTCTAGATATTAAGTTTTGTTGCCTCTGAATATAAAACTGCTTTAGGTTTTCAGACAAGAAAGCAGGAAGATGACAGAATTCTTTAAACCAATCTTTCCGCTACCTTCCCTCGCAAAGTTCTTGGTCCGACAGAATAGAGTTTCAAATCATTAACACCTTTTCCTAATAGAGTCCTTGTTGTTAGCCATCTTTTTATAGAAGCAAGAACTGACTGCAATATCCTATCTATTGCTTTATTGGTGCTTGGTGCTCTTGGCCTCTGCCGAGTACAGATACATCTATCTTCTGCTGCTTCAAAGATCGGAGCTCCCAACAAGTTAAAACAATATCTATTTAACGCTACTAGGTAAAAATCGTTAGGCGTATGTCTTAAGGAAAAGGTAATACATGAAGAAGATAAGACAAAATACATAGACTTAGTCTTAGATGTACTTACTTGCTTTAGGGGGCCACATTCAAACCTTCAGGCTTGCCCTCAAACAGCATAATATTCAGCTTCTAGGTCAAAACTTTATAATGGTTCAGAAATAAAATCAAAAGAAAATGTAAACGATTTTTGTCCATGCTTCATCCATTGGCATCCCAAATTGAAGATCAATTAGACCTCTAGGATCATGAACTTATATAGGTACGTATAAAACTGTTAAAAACGATTTTCGCAGGAAATTGAAATATATCTCAAACTTAAAAGGAGACCCTTCATTTTTTATTAGATGCTCTCAAGATGGCAAACAAACGGTTTGATATACAAAAAAAGTCGCCAAAAGACCTAATTATAGTAACTTTTTATCTTTTTCAAATTAAATTATAGTTTAAGTCATTTCTTTTATTTCAAAAACTTCAAAAGGGACTCGGTCAACACTTGAGGGCAATATCCATTACTTCTGAACAGCATTCTAGCATATAGGATTTAAAGGCATCATTTTCCTGCATATGCCTCAAAAGGCATTCACTACGATCTACATATTTGAAATCGTTGGTAACAAATTCCACGGGCACCTTGACAATGGTGGCGGCCACAGCTCTATAGACCACTCCGAATAAACGAAATTCCTCAAAGGATTGCAGCAATTCAGATTTGTTTAAGAATTGCTCTGCCTTTAGGCCAAACTCTTTAAGATTTGCATCTAAAGCATTATAGTAATTGTCCAAGGAAATGCTCGCCAATCGTTCGCGTTCGGCTGATGAGAGATTCATATATAGACTGAAAGCTAGATCTGTGGCTGGCGGTGTATAGCGACATGTCTGAAAGTCCACCAAAAGAGCCACTTTCTCTGCCTGAGATGGAAAGAATATATTACCAGCCCAGGGATCACGATGGCAGAGGACATTACGATACTTGTCAGATGGTTTGGCCTGCACATAAATGCCTTCCATTATGCCGAGTAATTCAGAGTCAATGAAATCACGATATGCAGCGAATTCTGGTAGACTGCGTATGATGGCCAAGACAGCAGAGAGACCTGTGGTGAACCAGGCTATTTCCGATGCCACAGTTATTTCCTGTAAATAATGACCAAACTCTTGGCCAATATTCCGTTCTGTCTGCTGTTCGTAGATCAAACTGGCCGAATGAAATGCAGCCAGGGAATGCATCAATTGAAAAAGACTCGTTTCACACAATTCCGGGGTGGGTGATAGATGATAGCCAGCTAAAGTAACATTTTCCAAAACCAAAAGATCGGAACGGGTAAAATAACAATTGGCGCGCCATTTCAATTTTGCTGTCAAGAGATACGGAAAAAGCTTGTAGATTTACCTTTGCCGCTCAACAGTTTTGGAAACTTACAATAATGTTGCATATCTGCAAGTAATGTTTCATAGAGCCACGCCTCCTTTTTAAATATGGCCTCTTTTTGAGCTTCTGCACTTAACTCTGGCAAAGATTTGATGAAAAGTTTCTCTTTCTTTGCATTTCCATCGGCTGCCTGAAAGTAGGCAGCATTAATATGCAAGCAAAAGAAATTTTAACGGTCAAAGTCAAATGGTAAATAAAGTAAGATAAATTTTCTTAGTTTGTTTTTATTGTACTTACATTGTAATACGTCAAAGTCAGTTCGTAGTAATCACCTAGATAACCCATCGGACTGTGATCCCTCACTAAACTATAATCCACCAATTTGACATCTTCTTCCTTATGGAGATTTGTTGTTGACTTTTGTTTCAACAGATTTTTCAAGATTTCAACACACTCCGACAGCGTCAGCAGCATAATAATAATGATTATATACGTAAGACTTTTGACTCGGTATATATGTTTAGATCGATCGATTGTTCTCGCCGTATAGCTTTCCCCACTCACTCTCTCTCTCTCTCTCAGTCGAAAAGCTATTTTCCGTTGAATTTTCTCATCTGTCACCAATGCGCTATGCTTTCGAACTAAGCAAAATTTGTAGTTTTCACTCAGTTTTTATTTGCTTAGATTTTGTGTACGGACAGCTGATTATTATGTAGTGCAAGTGCATTGCCCGTCCGTTTTCCAAGTGCATTTGGCGATAAGATATTACATGGATATAGACTAATAATAAGATCTACACTAATTAGCAGAAAATTAATTTCAATTGGAGACTAGATCAGAATTGTGTGCAACATTTTTAGCCTACCAAGTGTTTAAATCGAGCATAGTTTTTACAACTCAAATAGACATTTTTCCCATTTCTCATCAATTTGTTTTTCATTTTTAGATTCAAAATTCTCAGGTAAAGTTATTGATGCTAATTTATTTACTTATCAGTTAATTTAAGTTGGGTCTCTTAAAAAAAGAAATACCTAAAATAAATTTTGTCTTTGTTCTGGACCAAGCCTCAAATATTAAGCCCATATCCATATCTTTTTAGAAGGCTGACCAAAAGATCCAAGCTCCCATCGAAAGCTATTGAAAAATTACTTTCTCTGGATTCTGTATGTCCAGAAAATTGATTTTGCCATCATCAAACATTCTATCTTGGATAATTTTGATATTGATCGATTTATTAATAAGTATTAATTAATTTTTCAAGAAATTGAAAGACACGATAAATTGGAATCTTCATATCTCTACGGAAAGAGTTGGAAATATGTCGTCAGATATATGAACCTCCAGTAGCGTTGGGGGGTCAAACTATTTCCAGATCCGATGAAGCCCAATACCTGGGACTGACCATAGATAAATGCCTAACCTGGACAGCTAGACATTACACTGTTGAAAATGTACTGGCTTTTGGGAGGCAGCTTCAAATTGAGACCTTAAAACGAAATTCTGTTGTACAACATGATATACATCGTGAACTTGAAATGGAAACGGTACTCAAGGATATCCAGGACGAGAAAACGAGAACAACCTAAGGATTAAACGACACCATCCACTCGACCTACCTCTAACACTCCCATTGTCCTTATTAATCTGTACTAATTGTCTTCCATGTTTATGTTCATATATTCAGATTTTCCTCCTCATTTCGAGAACACAAGCATTTTCTTACAGAAAGCATTATACTACATTACTTTGATACAAAATGCGTTAAATATTTTGTAAATTAATCTTTTTGAGTCTCATAAATATTATAAAAAGCATCCCTCGCTTTAATTCATTGTTTACAAAATACATGGAACTTTTGCTATGCCTATTTAATATGAAATTGTCCTTGCTTGCGTTAAGGATCGTTTTTTAGTATTTTAGGTAATTTTGCAAACTCTTAACTCAAAGAGATTTCGCCCGCCTGCGGCTTTTTGCAAATTTAGCTGCAGCTCTAGATCTGCCTTTAGATCCGCCTTAGAATCCTGTTTATACAAAATAAAAGTGACTTTGCACTACTTGATTGTCCGGCGATGTTAAGGAGTCCAATAAACCAACTCCCAGAATGATAATTTTAATATTATCGCTTGAGAAGATAACCAATACTTGTAGCCACAAGCTACTTGATATGTAAATTTTAATAAACAGTAGCCTTATCTTTTCTTTTAACATAAACAATCAAAGAGTTTTCAAATAATGGCATAGCAATAACAAACTTCATTTTCCAGCTATTTTATGGTCAACTTTCAAATAACTGACCAAGAACTTCAAATAGAGGCAAGTAGTGGTAGTCTCCTTACCCCTAAGTTCTTAGTTCATGTGATAAGATTTCTTATCAAAAATGCAACGCAAAGTTAAAATAGGTCTAATTATACCCATAGTCTATCAAGTGTTTAAAATTATTATTATGTGACAAACAAATTTGGGATAATTCTTTCTACTTTTGTTATTGTTAAGTATATTCAAAATCGGTCCAGCCTTGGACAATGTTTAAATTCGATGAAAAACATATAAAACATGGCATTAGCAAAAGTACACTCAAAAGGCAAAGCCGTAGAAGGGTTCATCGAGTGAGTCTGCAATCATCGACTGTTGAGACCGAGAAGACTAGCCCTATCAGTCAGGATCAGGCCTGAAAGCTAGATCCAGAGGGTGTAATCTTTTTGGTCTGCGAGGATAGTTTGCATTTGGCATTTGGTCTGCTGCCAGCCGGTTTGGGTAATTGAAATAACTAATCATT
The DNA here is from genome assembly GCF_018151085.1 of Drosophila tropicalis. Taxonomy (NCBI): domain Eukaryota; kingdom Metazoa; phylum Arthropoda; class Insecta; order Diptera; family Drosophilidae; genus Drosophila; species Drosophila tropicalis. Next base: position 992,793 of record NW_027172753.1, on the reverse strand, counting down.
AATAATTATCATTACTATAATAAGGAATAAGTAGTTAACTAGCGAGACTTTACTTTCTTCCTTATTGCAAAACATATAATCCACCGATTTCACTGATCTTTGTTAGATTAAATCAAAGTTACTGTATACAAATACAACATCTAGTTCACATTAATCTAATCAAAACGTTTATATGTATATCTAACACAAATGGTATTAGATCTCATAGTCTCAAACTAAAACATCAAGTTCTGGTTTTCCCATAACTTTGGCACGCTTGTCTCTCCTCCAATTGTCCGCTATACTAACATTTATCTAAGGATTAACTTTATGATTATTATATGGAATGTTTTTTGGCTGACGCATTAAAACACTTTTGTTTGGCTCGAGCCAACAGAGATTATTCTCTATGATGGTTTTAGTATTATGACTAACAAATAGTGTTAGGTTTTTCACTTAGGAGGCAGGCATCTTTTAGATTTATGTGGCTATCAAAAACGTTGCAATCCCTTGCTTAGTTACTAAATTAGTAACAGTTGCTTGGATCAGGCGAGCGAATTTTTTTATCAGTTAGACTATACAGAACCTCATTATATAGTCAAAACTTATTAGATTACATATGTCTATTTATTTTATATATTTTAATTTAACAAGCCATTGTTCTTTATTAATTTTTAATTTAATTTAATTTAGTGGTTTTTTATATAGATGTATTCATTCTAAGCAATTCAAAATTTTCCCAAAAATTTCAGTGCACAAACGTTAACCATTGATAAAAATTACATAGATAGAACATGTAACTATACAGGGTGTCTCATTTAAAGCGAGAAAATGGAAAATGTAACTTTTGATAGATTGCTTTTTGGAACATTTATTTAGGTAAATTTCCTAAAAAGTTAAAATCCAACTATACAAATTTCATCATCATTCAGTGCGCAGTGGAAATCGGTTCATTCCCTTAGCAGGTGACCCTTAATTGCCTCAGAGTACGTGTATATAGATGGATGTATTTTAAGTCTGAAGAGATTAGTATGTGGATTTATCTGGGTGTTATAATGCCGCAGTTCACTCATTCAGATGCTGCTGCTAACGCAATTTCCTTCTGGCCAAACTCACTCGTCTGATGGGCTCTTATCTTGTCTCGTGGGGGAATTTACAACCTTGGGCCGCCGTCGGCCGTATGCCTATATAGGCCAAACATTTTGAATGAACTCCAAACAGTCAACACTCAGCCTCTCGAAATGGCATCGGCAACACTTGAGTTGAGCAATAGCGATATACAAGGCTTATGCCAGAAGTATTTGCATCAGGATAACTCGAAAGGCTTCGATGTGGTCAGCTACAAAATGAAGCCCACATCGGATGCTCCTGCTGGATATTTGGGCAGTCATTTCTACTTGCAAGTCACGCTCCGTCTACACGAATCGGATGAGTTGAAACACCTGCGATTCTTCTCCAAGATGGCACCAGTGGGTAATGAGTCGCGTATGGAATATCTAGAGGATTTCGGTGTCTTTCAGAAAGAGATAGCTGTCTATTTGCATGTTCTGCCCGATCTACAAAAAGTCAGCGGTGATGTTGCCCCCAAATGCTATTATGCCGATAGGAATATTTTGGTTTTCGAGAATCTAGCCGATCAGGGCTATCGCATGGCTAGTGGACGAGATGGATTACTCAACTATGAGCATTTGCTGTCATGTCTAAAGACATTGGCTGCCCTCCATGCTGGTTCCATTATCCAAGAGAAACGCTTGGGCAAAAACCTAATTGAAACTCATCCCAAAATTGTCGAGGAAAATGCCTACCCCTCGAACAAGCCACCAGAGCACTTGAGAATGGTGAACTTTAACAATTCGTGTGAAGTCCTTAAGGAGTTTGTGAAAACTATTCCCAAATATCAAGAGCAAATGGAATATATCTTGGACAACTTTACGCCACGAATGTCAAAGATCTTCGAATTGGTTAAAACATCCAAGAAATATCAAAACGCCCTGCTCCATGGTGATCTATGGGCAAACAATGTAATGTTCCAATATGGCAAATACGGCGAAACTCCTTTGGAGTGTCGTTTTGTAGACTTCCAACTGGCCCGTTATGCCCCACCAGCTTCAGATCTGATGACCGTGCTCACCATCCCAACCACAAGTGAATTTCGCGAAAAGCACATGGACGAATTGTTGGTCGAATACTATCGATTCATGAAGGAGTTCTTGAAGCGTGCCAATCTGGATATTGACAACATTATGCCCGAACAGCAATACTATGAATCCGTGGAAGAATATCGCATTTTGGGCCTAATCGAAAGTTGTTTGTTCTGTCATTTGGTAATGTTACCGCCAACCTCTACACAGAAACTAACCGGCTCCGAGGAGGGTTTCAATGACTTCTTCAGTCGCCATCGTATCAATATCTGCATGGAAGCTTTCAATACCGATGAAATGTATAGAAATCGTCTTGTCGATATGTTGCAAGATTTTGTTGATCATTTTATATTGTCAGAAACTAAGTAAAAGGCAAATATTTATTTCGTTTAGATTTAAGAATTTCAAAGTTTAATTTTTGCTTTAACATTTTAAGCTTCGTTGAGTTCAGTTGAGTTGACGGTTTTCGTATGAGTCGAAAAACTTTTAAGCCAAGTCCATGGCAAGTTGCCGTCTTGGGCTCGAACAGCGAAATCAGTTGCCAATTGGCCGCGTTCAGTTCAACAGCTTGCCAACGGGCGAAAAGCAAAAGACCGAAAACTAAAAAAAGGATTACAATTTAACCAACTAAACCAAAAATACAAAAAAAAAAAAAAAAACAAAAAAATATTAGTTTTTTGTAAAAGACAAAATGTATATAAAAATGTGAGTTAAAAAAAATATTCAAAAACGCATAAATTATTTCTTAATAAGCAAAAAAATAAAAAAAGACCTCAAGTGATTTATTAAAATCTGTGTTAGTTTTCGGTTTAATTACTTTTAAAAATCATTATGGATGAATATGATAAATATATATCTCTTAGTTTTTTTAACCAACATTGTCAATAATTTAAAAAAAAAAATAATATCTTATATATTTATATATATCCCCCCTCAGATATTTTGACTTTTGATTTTTAAATGCTTATGCAATTCGTTTAAGATAATAAATACTTATAAAGTAATTAAAATTCATAATATTTTGTTACAATTTTGTACTTTATTTTCAATGACTTGACTTTTAATTGTGTTTTCTCCATTTTAAAGTGAACTTGAACCTTAAAAATATATATGCATGTATTTTTTTTTTAATTTTGTACTTGCTTCTCTTTTTTTGAATAAGAAAACAAAAGGAAAAAAAATAAAAAACTTGCCTAACTTTTTTTCACTTTTTTTTCGTATAAATTTCAACAAATTTTTCCAACTTTCTGTTCTTTTTTTAAGTTTTTTTTATTTAAAAAACTAATTTTCGTCCACTCGAAAGTTAAAAAAGTGACAAAATTAACTCAAAATTCTAGTAGAAATGTTTTAGAATGGAAATTTTACATTTTAGTTACGAATTGTATCATGAATGAATAGAAAATAGATTACTTATAAACTTGGAAACGTTTTTTTTTTAAATTTTCTAAAAAATATTTCAGGTTTTATCATTAGAACACAAAATTAAAGTCGAATATCGAAAGTTATTACGAAAAGTTTTAATTTTTCTAAGCAAAAACGACAAGAAAAATATAAGAAACTCTTAAATAATATAAAATTGTTGTTAAAATAAATATTTCAAAACAAAAAGTGAAACCAATTTACATTTGCCTAGTGACGAATATTTTCCAAGTGATTTTAAATTTAAAATTGATTAACTTGGTCACCTTAAAAGATATTTTTCAACTAAACAAAAAGTGATTTTAAATTTTTAACTTAAGAGTCGGCAGTTAAAGTTTAAAATATATTGTACCATGGTAAATTTAAATTTGCTTCAAAAAAATGTAAATTTAAAAACTGCAAAAGTTTGCATAATAAAGGAAACCAAAGAAAATTGCACATTGTTTATGCTTCGAAAAAAAAAAAAACAAAACAAAAAAAAAGTGTAAACAATCGAAATGTCCCATAAACAATTTCGACCTATCACAATGATTTTAGCCAACCAACAACAACAACACGAAATAACAGTGAACAAAAAACACATAAACAACAAAAAAAAATATATATGTATATATTGCGGGTGTACTCAGTACATAATTCAATTTAACGGTCACGTTTTTTTAACAAATGCACACAAAAAAACCAAAAAAAAAAAAATTAAAATGCCCAAAAAAAAGGCCAACAAAAAACAATCATAAAAAATTAATGAAAATAATGCATAATATTTGAAATTGTCAACTGGCCAGTATCGAAAAGGAAAAAAAAAACCAAAAAAACATAAAACCAACTTAATAAAACAGTGGCAAAAATATTGCGCCACATAATGTTGAATCAACATTACAATAACTGCATATCAATATTGACCATAAACAGCATGAGCTCACTCTGTCTCTCTCCCTCTCGCTCTCTCTGAAATGGTCAAAATAGTTACCAATAAACGCAGAACTGAAGACACTTACATCAAGATAATGATGAAATATACCCTTTCCTTGGGTTAGGGGGTATGCAAAAATACTCTTTCAAATTGAGTTACATAATCAGCTCGAAGAATACGTTTTTAAGGCATCATATTAATTAAAAGCGAGATGCAGGAAATTAAAAAACATAAAAGACAACCTTGAAATTACCCATCCCCCGCCTCCCTCCGAACAAAAAATAAACCGTAAAGCTTCACACTTTCAAAATTTAATGAGCTGCTTTGCCGGCAAAAACGTTGTAAGGGAACAGCAGGCAGGCCAAGACCAAGTGCAGACGACTTTTCTCAATGTTTCTTTTGTTTCAAGGTCCATGATGACCTTTCACTCTCATGTCTCTCTCGCTCTCTCTCTCTCTCACTTACTCAGTCTGTCGTTTAATCTCACACCCCGAAAGTAGTCCAATTCCATTTGTAATTGTAAGTGATGGCCATAAGTATCTAGATATATAGAAATTTCCACAGATATTTCCTCATTGTATGCAAAATATGTATAAACAAATTATTTGACCGTAGGAATAACAATACGTCAATCTTTGTCAATTAACCATATGACCCAAATTTCATATCGTATTGTAGAGCAGCCAACGACAGCCAACAGAAATGCAATGAAAAGATTCGACAATGTTTATACCCTTTCTTTCAAAAACAAATCAAAAGTGAATACCCTAGGCTGAACTTCATTTAGAAATTTATTAGAAATTGTTGTCAAGAAACTTGGCTAACAAGTGCAACATCTCGAGTATACCCGTATTTGCCCATTTAACAAAGGGTATAGAAAGCAAAACTGCAACAACATCCAATTGGATTCCATTGACCTAATCAGAAACAACAACGAGTAGTAAGTAAGTAAGTAAGTAAGTAGCAAGCAGGCAACAGACTGAGACAGCCCTCTCCCACCACTTCTCCACACCCCAAAAAACCCCAAACAACATCAGTTGACTGGCGTATACAAATAAGCATGAAAACCTGAAAATGCCAACAGCTGTGGAAGAGACACTGACAGACATACGACCAGGCGACCAATCGACCAATCGACCAACCGTCCGACCGTCGGACGCATGCGCAAATCGGCAAAAGAAATTGCATAAGATCGCCGCCAGAAACTGAAAGCGAAATTGCAACGAAGCGATGCGACAATCATGGGGGACAACAACATCAAATGGGCGGAACCACCATTTAGCCAAAAGGTTGGGGGGCCAAAACCACCAAAAGTCCATAGATCAATAAAAGTTGGCCAATTGAAAAATGTTAAGTACATCAGTTTATACTCCTCATCAGTCAAGTACATTGATGAAAAGGGGCCAAATTCATAACACCTACAAAAATGTATTCAATTTCTGAAAATGTACTCATATCTCCTTTTTGAATACATTCTTGCAAAACCCAAATAGAAATATTAAATATACATAGATTGAGCTACTTTCCCTTACAATAACCTCTAACTGTCTTACCAATTCAAATTAAATAGACATGTCTTCGGTGAACTTTCATTTAGAATTTAAATAAATTTCAATATTTTAAGTTCAATGAAGAAACATCTAACTAGATTTCAATCATCTTTTCGACTCGGGGTTAATTTTAACTGAAAACTGCTTCAAAAGCATTAAGGTAAGCATATATGTAGGTCAGTAGATTGTCGATATACATAGGATTTAAAGAACCATATAATTCCAATATCAATACACTCTACCAAGCGATATCTTGAATGCTAAAACCAGTTGAGAATTGCAACTAAATGTAGCGAATTGCCATATTTATATTATTGTGATGTGCCTATGTGAAAATCTATATCTCAAGCTTTGGGTTTGTTAAAGATATATATATAAAATTTACAAAACCAATAAGAGAATTAGAAATTTATTGATTTTCTACGGCTGGCAAAAGAAGATCGCCTAATTCAAAAAACAATTCGTTTCGTGGAACGGTTTTTAAATAATAAATACCTAAGCAAACCAAGCATTTAGAGTGAAAAATTCTAAAGTCATCTAAGTCGACAATACCTATCACTATGTTAGGTTAGATTAGGCTCAGCCGTTGGACATCTATAAACCAATACTGTTGAAAGATTTAGCTGCATCCTAAAGCAAGATCAATAGATAGGTCCCCAGATGTGTATGGCTAAACGCTACCAAGGCTGGACATTTGATTAGAAGATCCGAAGTGTGCAATTGCGCTATTAGAAACTGAAATGTGTATTTTTGACTTAAACTATTAGCTGTGTGTCGGCCAAATAAGATCAAGATACCAAAAAATGTTTTAAGGATCAAGAAGTTAACTAATTAGGATTGCAAAATATAGAGTGTTATTCTTTGGCCCCCATAGAACACGGGGTTTACGGTCCCAGGAAACACCTAGTTAAGCGAATGTGTGTTAAACGATGCAAAATAAGAGGAGAAGTTTCTGAGAACAAGTCCATAGAGTCTAAAGAAAACTTTTTATTGAAAAAGAGAGATTCTCAGAGAGAGAATATCAGTAAGAGTGAAAGTTAAGGTTATATGAATAAACGACAATAACTCCTGTTCGAGCCGTTCTCTCCTAAATCAAAGTTTGACTAACCTGTTAACTTTAGCCATTTTGAAAAAGTTTACACTACAGAAAAGGCTAACACTGATAGAAAAGTTCAAAAGGCGCTTTTGATTCTGGATTGTTAAGGAAGAAACTTTAAAACTCATTTAAGTTGAGTTAACGAAAAAAAAAACAGGCCGAAGTTAAAGAAATTGACTAAAATCCAGTGAATTCTTTCGCTAATGAGTCTTTCTTGACATGTCCGCATCAGCAAAAGACAGGAATTTAGGAATTGTCCACAATAAAGAATAAACATGATCGAGGTACTATTAGGTTTAAAGTTGATTCAATAGTTGAACTTCATAAGTTGATTTTACCAAAACTTTCCCCACTAAATGGAAAACTTGCATATGTACCTAATATCTTGACCTCAAGTGTAGGTAGTAAATTTAGATAATCTTCCCTTCGAGCAGTATTCAAAATATTTCCCACCTCAGTGCCAACTGCCTGATGGCTATGAAAACGATGATAATGCTTCTTGATCATGATTTGCCACAAAAAAAAAGGGCAAATGAAAATGCACAACTTGAAGCCGCAAGTGGCAATATCAAGTCCATGCGAAAACCTTACATCATCATCAACAAAATGCAGGAGGCGTCAAGCAAGTCTTCACTGCCGGTTACCCAATTAAAAAAAAAGAGAGAAAGAGAGACAAACAAAAAAGACCAAAAGCGAAAGAAAAACGCAAAAAACTAAAACAGAAACAAAGATCAGGGATCTTTTTGCCAAACTGAAGTGGAAGTGGGCCGGCAACGATGACGTTGCTGCTACTGGTAATGGCTATGGCTATGGCTATGACTATGATGATGATGATAATGATGACGATGGTTAAAGTTAGCAAAGTTGATGGGGGGAGGAGTTGGAACGGAGGGTAAATTCATACGCACCATAGCCAAAAAGAGTAACTCAGCACGCGACATCTAGGAAATGACCAGAAAGTAAGAGAGAAAGAAACAGAAATGACAACCAAGTCAGTCAGCTGACTTGGTTAACTAGTTACCACCAGATCCAGTCATTTAGGCGTGGACCAGGTCGGTAGGAGTTTGCGGAAAAGGGGAGGGGGAAGGAGAGTCACATGCGTGTATATGCGTGACAGGCGGAAACTTGTAATATCATATGCACGCCACAATTATGTAATGCTCGAAATAACTCGAAAAAAGAAACAATATATAAACAAAATTCATACAATTGAGAAAAAAGTCTGTGCAGCCAGGCGTGATCTTTGACCATTTCTCTTCATCTCTTCTTAAAGGTGCCCGCCGTGTCGTTGTCTCGTGATTGTAATGTTGGTAATGTTCGTTTTCGACAAAGTCTCGGCTCGCCCTCAGAGAAATTTGCAGCACATTGCCGTCGTAGAGAATGCCGCCTGGGAGCAAACATTGCCGCAACAGTTTCAGAATCCCTTCTATAAGACACCACGTGTCCGAGATGCCTTAGCCCGTTCCAGTTGGTTCGGACCCGGCGAAGAGGTCGTAAGTTTCAAAATTACACACATTAAAAGAAAATACACTGAATTAACTTTGCTTCCACACTTCTTCTAGGTCTATGATCGTCAGGCCGAGAAAATTCCACGCATGGAAATTTACAATGTTTTGTCGCATGCCGGTTTAATACCACGTCGACGTTTTCTATAAGACAACAAAAGTTTCTATACTTAAAAACCATATTAAAATAACATTTGTGTATATCATATCTAGAATGAGAATAAAAAATTGAAGTCATTAGGATTAAGAACGAAACAAAACCAATCAGTCCCCTCAATTTCGTTCTTCTTTGTGTTTGCGTTGTAAAAATAGTTTGTATTTTTCCTCTTGCACACACACAAAAAAAAAAAAAAATAGATATATGTATATATAAAATTTGTTATAACAACTATTAGGTAAGTATTTATCGTCTCGTTTCTAAGCTGATTCATCATCTTTACTCTTAAAACTGCAAATGTATATCCAGGGCGGCAATTCGTTTCAATTTGGCGTCCAACTCCAAGTGGTCACCTTCCAGGCCAAGTTGTCTCTCGTCCAGCTTGGCATTTTGTTCCAGTAGAGTTTTACGCACTCGCAACGATTCCTGCTCTTGCTGCTGTTCCTCATCTTGGGCATCTTCTGCATCGCTTTCATCGCTGTGGGCCAGGCCATTGCCATTTAATTTGCCATTGGTTAGGCCGGCATCGGCATCGTTCCCATTGAGTCTTGTGTCCAAGCTATCGGCAGGCGTTAGCAGGGATTTAATAAACTCATTGCAAATCAGACTCATGGCAGGCATCGTGTGGGCAGACAAATTGACCAACTGTAATAGAGAAATTGAACATTAATTGGCATTGACCTTGATGAAGTTCAAAAACTGTGTTAGAGGCTTAACTCAGGAGCGGTTTAGTCAGCAACCCCAAAAATAAAAGTCATTTCGTGGTAAGACTAAAATACAAACTGTGTTTTCTAAAAGTCTTCAAGTCTCTTATCCCGAACCTTTATACTAATCCTAAAATTATGAGGTCGAGACCAGAATTACATCTTGCGTCAAGTTATAAAAGGCGGAAACATAATAACTCTTTCTAATTTCAAATTGTGATTTTTTTTAAAGGGATACCCCCTTAATCCACTCCTGCTTAGACCTTTTCAGTTTTGTTACTTTTATTTCATTTTTTTGGGTGTACTTGTGAGATTGCGGTTCAAGTTCAGAGCACGACATTGTTAATCACATGATTATATGTAGTTTCAGTTTCGTTTGATTTATTTTGTGGTTTTTCTCTTTTTGTCATTTGTTTGTTTTGCATTCAGCCTTAATAAACAATTCAAGAGCCTCTATTAACCTTCAGTTGCGCATGCGTCTTTGGTTTTTGGCAAACAGGTGAAGTCAAAAACAAAAACCGAAAACAAAAAACAAAAAAGCAAACCAATTGAATTGAATTACAAATCTGAACTCTTTATCCACACTCGACATGATGAACTCTTTGTGTGACGACTGGATGACTTCTCAAGTAAAACTGCTTAATTGATAAATGAGGAAGCGATGGATGAGTCAATATGAATCCGTGGAAAACTACAGACAAGTCTAAGTAGCAGAGCATTCCCCCACAAATTCTCAATTGCAGCTTGCATAAACTGACGAAAACTAGTTTATATTGGTAAGTTACTAAGTAATATTTTTGGAGGGGAAACTATATGCATATTTAGTGTATACTAACTACATAAATTCTATGTAATTAAGGCAACTAGTTAATTAATGGCAGCGCAGCACTAAGGCAAAACCTAATCAAGGGAATTCAACTAAGAGAATTCCCTATAAACTGGTTAAACTTCAAGTATTTTTCGTCAGCATAATCATCGTCATCAGCTTAAGTATAGTAAGTAAAGTGAAAATGTCAGAAGCACGCAACAACAATGCTTGGCACGCATAAACAACAAATTGAACAACAAAAGACCAAGAAGAAGGGGCAGCCAGTTCCACAATACCAAATCATCAAAATGCACAGTGAAATGAAATTTACATAAAAATGAATTGTCCGACTTATCTGACTTTTAAGCCTTTTTCTATGTGTTTCTATTCAAGTCAGAGTTAGCCTAAATACAAAGGTATAACTAAATGTAAGCCAAATCAACTAGATACAGTTGGAGATACTTCTTTTAGGGATCTGAAAACAAAGCAAAGGGCGCAAGGGGCAATCGAACACAGGAACCATTGAGTCAGCGAACAATTTAACATTTGAGTTAAAAAGAATTCAAATCGTAAGCGAGTCAAAAAAGAGTCACTTAAAAAAAAATAAATAAAATTCGAGAAGCAACCAAGGAAGTCGACAACTAAATAAGTCGGTTAACAAAAGGAAATAAAAAGGATTCATTGTACAACTGCACAAATAAATCGTTTAACAATTGAGAGAGTAAACAAGTGAAGAACCGAGCAAGTGAGTGATTAGAAGGGCGATCAGTGTACAACTGAACAAGAAAGTCAGTGAGCACTTCAATGAGTAATCAGTAAGCCCCCAATAAATAAAACAACAATTTTACAAGTAAGTGAATCGAAAAGGAATTAGTTAACAACCGGACAAGTAGGTGTGTGAACAAATGAACAAATGAGAAGAAATGAGTGAGTGTACAACTCAGTCATGAAACAAAATGATAAAAGAAGAGAGCGTAGAAAAGGAATTAGCTTACAACTGAACAAGTCAGTGAACAATTGAGCAGGTAAACGAGTGAGTCAGTGAACAAATAGGTGAATAAGGAACAAAACAAGTGAGAGAGTACAAAATGAATCAGTTAACAACTGAACAAGTCAGTGAATAAGTGAGTCAGAGCTGAACTAGTGAGTGGGTCAAAAAGGACCCAGTTCACAACTGAACAAGGGAGTGAGTGAAGAACTCAGTCTTGGAACAAGTAGGTAAAAAAGGGAGTAGAAAGGAATCAGCTTACAACTGAACAAGTCAGTGAACAACTGAGTTGGTAAACGAGTGAGCCAGTGAACATATAGGTGAATGAAGAACTAAACAAGTGAGTGAATAGAAAAGGAATCAGGTGACAATTGAACAAGTCATTGAACAAGTGAGTCAGTGAACACGAAACTAAAAGAACTGAACAAGTGAGTGAGTCAGAGAGGAACCAGTTCACAACTGAACAAGGGAGAGAGTGAACAACTCAGTCCAGTGTACCAGTGTAACCAGTGTACAACTGAACAAGTCAGTGAACAACTGAACAAGTGAGTGAGTCAAAAAGGACCCATTTCACAACAGAAAAAGGGAGTGAGTGAACAACTCAGTCATGGATCAAGTAGGTGAAAGAAGAAGAAAGAGTCCAAAGCTGAATAAGTTAGTGAACATTTGATTAGGAACCAGTGTACAACTGAACGAAGTATGTGAATTAGTCAAAAAAGAACCAGTGAAAGAAGGGAGTTGCAAATTCTCCTTCACTCAATCATGAATGACCAAACACATAATGGTGTAACTATGATGAGTTCTGAATTTCATCAGATTTAATGAATTTTTGAATAAATACGAATAGAAAATGACAAAACCGCTTAACATTTTGATGCAACATTTGCAAGCACTTGCAACCCACTGTGCAATTGTGGGTGGAAAAGAGGGCGTGTGGGTTATTCAAGTAATTTGGAGCTGCTGCTGCATCGACAACGACTATGCAGCACTGTTAGAAATGGAGAGAGAGAGAGAGAGAGAGAGAATGAACGATGAGAAGTTCTCCAGTTCTCAGCAGTTCTCTTGGCTCGGCTGACAATAACAAACCGAACTTTATGAGCAACTATTCGTCGTTCTGTTGAGAATTATGAGAGCAGGGCACGCACTCGGCAACGATGTGGAAGCGGCACATATAAATGCAACAACGAGCAGCGACAGTTCAACACTTTACAAACGGCAAGCAACCGGAACAGAGCGAAGCGAAGTAAAAAAAAGAGCGAACCAAGAGCCAATACAACAAACAAAATAACAAAAAAGAAAACACGACGACGACGACAGCGTTGAGAGTGAGCTGAGTGCCGTTTGCCGGAGCCGTAGTCCAATAAAAACGGAAGCGCGTGCCGCAAAAGTTTACGGAAATAAAAATATAACAAAAGTTCAGGGCAAGCACACACAAAGACAATCAAGTGTACAACATTCAGTTATTAAAACAAAATAAGGAACCAACAACAAAAAACCTATAAGAAACAAATAACAATTTAAACAATCCGCGGAGGAGTAGGAAGAGGAGCAGCAGCAGCAGTGAAAATGTGGCCCAACTTTATGGCTGTCATTTCCATGCTATTCCTAGCACTCTTTGGCTGGGCTCAAGCTGGACCCGTGCCAATTGTGAATGAGGTGAGTGAGCCACAAAAAAAGGAGAGAGGGAATTGGCACTAAAATTAGAGTTTCAGTTGGGGTTCAAAGTACAGCAAAGGATATTAAATTGGGGCAAGTGAAATACAAGGAAGTAGAAAGAGTGTAGTGTGCACTTGAGTCTTGCAGCATTAATTGAAGAAGTGGGCGAACAAAGTGCAAGCTTAATTAAAAGATTGCTTTCTAATTAAAAACACATCATCATCATCATCAGCAGCATCACCTTCATCATCGTCAGGCTGGGCAAGCATGTCTGGGGATCGTTGGGAGCGTTGATAACTATTTTTAGCAAGACAATTCGAAATTTCACGAAAATATACTTAATACTTTGCATTATTTGTCATCATTAGCAGCAGCTTATATTATATAATATTCAATATGTTAGAGCGATACTCTTATCAGCAATGGAAGAATTTAATACAAAACAAGGTGATTAAGATTACATTGAACGGCAACAAGTTTCAAAAGAATGGTTGTTCCAAAGACTTTATTTAAACCTATCCCAAAACCTTTCCAAAATTTTGTAGCATATGCTCGCTTAATCGTTTCACTAGACTGTCGTTGTTAAGTGAGAATGTGACAGTCATATGATTTACATAAAGCAATTGAAAGGCATCCAAAAATAAAAATAAATATGTATCCAGCCACTTTAACAGAATGACGTTATAAATTTGAATACAAAAAAATTATTTAAATTACCCTCGCAAAGTCGGGTGACAACGATAACAATTCAGGAGGCTTGGCCTGCCCAAAGAAGAATAATTTCCAATCTCTGTATCTCACTATCTCTCTCTCTCTCTATCTCCCTCTCTGTGTTTTCTTTTAGCACCAACAACTCATGCCCAAGGTACCACAATGGCATTGTCTACGTTACTTCAAACACGATGTCCTTATGATGCGACGCTGTCGACATTTGAGAGTGCCAACGGCTCCACGTCTCGGCGATGTCCTCATACGCAAACGAAAGAAATAGTTTCAGGCGATCAACTATCGCCAACAACTACAACAAGAACAACTGCACACGACTGAGCAACAACCAAAAGATGAACAATTATTATTATTACTACAACTACAACAAGATTTATAAGCAAACCAAAAAATCAAAATAACAAGACCAAAGCTAAAACAAACTCTTCGATATATATACAAGCATCTATTCTAATATACCTACTAAAAAAAATTTATGGTAATTTAAGTGTAAGCCTAACCAATTGTACTTCATAGCACGTAAGGTTTCAATAAACAACCAAAACAGGACAACGAAAAGGCTTTAAACTTTTTAACCCATTGAAAATATGTACGAACTTTTAATTAAATTGACGGATCAGAGAATCTTTGACGATCTATCGTTTTATAAAATTTCATACACAAATCTTTTCAAAAAACCAAAAATGAGATAAATGAGAGAAGTCTCTTTGACGAATCCTTCTGAGGACTTGCTTAGAATCACATTTTGTATGTTGCTCGATACTATTTTGAGTCTCATTTTAATCAAGTACAAAAAGAGTGATTTTTAGTGAGAGTGATTTTTTAAATGCTAGATAGGAAGTATGAATTTTCATGATTAAACACAAGACTTAAAGTTGTTGATAAAATTTTATCAAGCCGCAACAAAAACGGAAAATGAATTAATCATGCCAGAAATATTCAAGTAATACAAAGTTTTGAGGCTCGTTTTCAACCTATGTATATACATAGATCGCGATACTGTTTAAAGTGAAACCAAGTCTAATTGTACAGTCTATCTATCAACTGTAAGCCATCACGTTAGATTCTCTCCTAATAAAATAAAGCTAAGCAAACATCTGGATATCTATCCTTCAGCGTTTACAATACCATGCAATGCCTGTATTTTCATCAATCCATATAAATCCGATGGACAGGCAGGGAGACTTCTACCAATGCTTACACTATTGACGGTTAACAGGGACATTTTCATGAAAGCGATTTACAACTTTACAATATTGACGACATTTTCAACCTCATAATATTGACGATAGAAGGATAGGGTGAACCTTCACCTATGACAACAATACTGACGTTGAAGAAGAGATATTTTCATTTGTAGTTACAAAACTGACGTTAGAGCTGCGACAGTTTTATCTTTGCTTAAAATAATGACAATGGATAAGCGAAAGATTTATAGACACACAAAACTAACGGAGATCATCGTTACAAAACCGAGTAGGATCGATTAAAAACCAGAGTGTTTGACTAATTTCTGGTTGGTATTCGAGTCATTGATGTATTCAGATGTAAAAAACAATTACTCGGATTTGTTCATAATAAAGAACGAAAGCTATGGCTGATTCTTGAGCATTTCCTATCTATTCATATTTCGTTTTTATTTTATTTTTTATTCTTGATTACTGAACATTTGAAAGCTATTATTTTAGCTTTTACAAAAACGTAGAAAACGTTGTTCTTCTTCACGAACATCAAAGGACCAGGAGAACTTGGATCTTTGGGAAACTTTTTTTTATCCTATATTAATCTTTAAATCTCTGATATGTGCTAAAGATTGATGTTTTAATAGTAATATAATTTGAAATCACGTCTGAGTAGACAATTGTGGAAAAATTATATCAATTTGGCATACTCGAATGTTGGAGTGTTAAAAAATACAGCACTTACTCGTGGAAGTTCCCAATGGCAAATCCTCGAGAAAGGAAACGAGAATTCAATTTTGAAATATTCTTAGCCTGCTTATTAACGTCTGCTTAAAATTGTTTTTCGAAATAGAAAGATGTAAATGACTGACTCTAAACGCCCGTGACCAATACTCGTATTGTTAGTATACAGAAAGATATATAAATCCTTAAGGAATCGAAACATACCGCATTGACAGCACTATGTGTACCACGTCCCACTATCAGAGGACCGCTCTTTTTGCCGTTTGCTGCGTCCGTGGAATTGCTGCTTGCTTGTTGTTTGATTAGATAGCTTCCGAATGTTGCGTGCTTCAATTGGCTCTCCGTGCCAGAAGCAGCTGAACCGAATGATATTGGTGCCGGGGCGTCATCCGAAGGACTCTGGCCGGGTTCCGCAAAATAGACAATCTCCTGGTTTTCTGTAAGCATCAGCAAAGTGGATTGCGCCTGCCAATCCAAATTAATTGAACTCTGTCTGGGTTGACGTCGTGGCAACCAAACCAAACCGCTTGTTTTGGGTATATTGCTGCGCTGATAGATCGGCAATGGAACATTCAGTTGGAAGACATGCACTGAAAAAATGGAAAAAAATAAACGTTAAAAAGATTAGAATTGAACAAGACTGTAGACAGATTTTTACGGTTTTTAGAGTTCACCATCTAGTAATTTGTAAAAGAAAGCAGCTTTTCGAGAAATTACAATTTCTTTCAAATAACAACTTCTTTTTCCGTCGTAGCCAATCAAATTTTAGCTTTAAAGCATTCAAATGAATACTTTTTTAGAGTTTTGAAATTTTGAAATTAAATTTCATAAAATTTATGATTTTAATAATTCATTTCATTGAATTTTGATGAAGTTTCATTCAGGTATGTATCGAAAAGTAATCTAAATTTCAAAAGCGCTTTTCTCGAGACTATTTTCTTACAACTGTTCAACATGATATCTCGAAACCGACTTATCCGATCGTTCTGATCATTTTTATCATATATTCATTCAAAGTCTCCGATACTTATATGATACGTCTCGTAAATAGCCAAAAAAAATGGGTTTTTAATAAAATTTTGTTTAAAGTCGTTTGGAATTTTCGTTTCAAATATTCTAGACCAAATTTAAATGCTATTTTCATTTTTGATTAGATAACTTAGTCCACTGTAATAAAGTTTTCGACATTAACGATACTTCGATAATACGTGATTAAAACTTCAAACTTTAAATCAAAACAAAAACAAATCTCTAATGGGTTCCCCTAACTAGGCATAGCTTTGACTTAAAAACAGAGTCAAATGAACCTCTTATTCTCGGTTGACTAAGGCGCCGTTTTCTCTTATAACCTAATAAATTGATTCTGTAAATCCAAGTTAAACTTATTTCTATAACTTACATTCATCATTTTTGGTGATGACAGCTATTAGATTGGTGAGAGGATCAAAGGCCAATTGGGTTACTGATAGTTTTAGGCCCGCCTGAACACGCAGTGTCATTAGATTCCAGATGATTACTCTGGATTCTGTGCAAATGGCCACCAGATGAGCCTGAGCGCCGGCTCCAAATTGCACATGAGAAATCTGGGCTAAACCTTGTAGAGGAGCTGGTGGAACTTTTGGTGCTTTCCCTTTTTGTGTCTGACTGGCAGGCGGCTGTGACGGTTTCGCAGTTTTCGCTTTACTGTGCTCATCTAATTGCAAAGTGCTAAATAGAGGTAGAAGGTCCTGTTTGACCACCTTTTCGTATTTTTGGCGACGTCTGATTAGCTGGTCAAGTTGATGTTTCGCTTTGAAGCGATGTCTTTGCTGTAGACGCAGCAAACGTGCATCCATCTCTTTTATTCGTTGGCTGGGAGCCAGACAGCGTTGCAAATGTTCCACCAGACGATTTCGATGGGTCTCTGAGACGGAACATTGAATGTCAAAGCGGCGTAGAAGTTGCAACTTTTGATGCAAGCTCAATTCCGACATTTTCATGATGTACTTATATACAGACTCCTTGCGCGTGTCCTCGGGAACTTCAAGCCGTTCGGCTGTGATCTTAGGACTGGCATTAATCAAAGTCTTGGCCTGCTCTATCAATTCCGCATCGTTGCTATTTAGCAATGTTTTCAATATGGCCATCAATTGTTGCCTTTGTTGGGACAATTCTTTTCGTGTGCCATTTACCAAGGTCTTCGATAGCCGCAATTGCGCCTTGGCCAGAACACCATCATAGCCGGCGGGACAACTCAGAGCTTGAAGTTGAAGCAAAGAGCGACCATCGTATAGGACCAATGTGTTGCCATAGCCAGCAGCTAGGAGGGAACCATCTTCGGCAAAACAAATTGAACCAATTGTCATTTGCTTATAACTTGTCTGAGCTATACAATTCCATGTGTGTCCAGGTCTATAGATATTTTCCGATGCACTCATTGACCACAATTTGATAATATTATCCTTGCCCGCCGTGGCACAACGCAAGTTATCAACTTTGAACTGATTCGAAAAGACAATGACCTTAAAGCCATGCTCATGAGGCAGATTAATATCGGTATTAAGATTGTAACTAAGGGGAAAAAAACAGAGTCATAAGACTGAGCAACAGGATTGAAGGATAAATAGATTACCTCTGCAATTTTTCATTGAATTTCCAAAATTTCAAACGCACTTCAGCAAAGTTCTCCTGATCATTGTACACCTCACCGGTGGCCATCCAATCAATGTTAAAGGCAGCTCGCGTTACACGGGTATTATAGATGAGTTTATCTGCTTCCGGGCATTGTTGATTGCTTTGCACCACACGCAGCTGCAACACCGAAAGAAATAGATGACATGAATATAATGTCAGAGGAATGGTTTGTCCCACTTACATTGTATAGCAAATTCTTTGTATAGGCCGAATAGAACTGCAGATGACCCGTTCTTCCATTAAGGACTAAGGTATTGGTGCGAGGATTTAGCCTTAGACCAATGGGAAAAAGGTTCTTGCCCGTCTTATCTCTCAAGCCGTAGGTGAAATGTTGTAAAGCCGATTTGACCTCAAATTCCTGGGCACTCAGGAATTGCATGGCATTGTCCTCGGTGCAGACGAGAATATGTTCATTGCCATCACTGATCTCAATGTGACGTATTATGCTGGACATGCGTGGCACAAAGTTACGTTCATCTGGCCTTTCGGCATTCCATTTGACCAGGACTGCTTCACGGCCGGCACTATAGAAACTAGTGCCACTTGGAGAAAAGGCTATACTGGTCACCGGCGTGTGATGCCAATGGCAGATGGCGCTAAATACAGTATCCTGTCTATCGAATAGACGCCACAGGTGAATGCGTCCCATCTGATCACCACTGGCAGCCAACTCAACACCTGGACACAGACGGACACAGGTGATGGGCACAAAGTTCGAGTTACGAAAACGCCAAAATTTCCATGTCTTATAGTTAATGAAGTATAAATAGAAGCCTTGTGCTAGTATGATATATTTAAAGGCTCCTTTGCATACATCCACCAAGGGTGTGCGAATCCTAAAAACAAAATAAAAAACAATTAGAGCACTTGGTATAACCAAATGGTAAACGGAAACCTACTTTAAGCTAAGACCACAATTAACACTGTACTGCTCGCCTGTGCTGGTGTCCACCATAAACCAAGCAACTGACTGACCACTCTTTCGCTTGGCTGTGACAAATGCGCAGGCGGAATCACTCCCTCTATAAATGTCAAGCAAATTGCAGGTCAAAATCTGTGTAGCTTCATCGCCCAGCTGCATCTTTAGTGTTTTTTGAAGTACACCAGTGCGCCAATGCCAGCGTAGCAATTGTCCAGAGGTGGTGCATCCAATCAACAGCTCTGGTTGCCTTAGATCCACTTCCAGGCTAATCAATGGTTCTGTGGCATCATCCAGTTCCCTTGTCAATTCTCCTGTGCTGGTCACAAAAACTTGCACCTTCAGTCCGCATCGTACAAATACAAATCTGTAAGAAGTGTGCCAGTTAGTTAGAGTCTTAATCTCAATCTTTTGTACTAACCTTCCTTGGGCGGAAAAGACAGGCGGATGTTCCACAATGTTACCGCCAGCCAAATGCTGCAGTTCCAAGTGGTCAACGTCGGCAAAACTCATGACTGTCCAGAGGTTGTTCAATAATTGGACAGACTTTGCTTAGGTTTAAGCAAATTAATTTATTGTTATAGAATTTTTTAACTTTTTTTTAAACTATTTCCATATGAACCGCACGTGTAGCTACGACTGTGTTGGTAAGTGAGCGGTCTTTACTTAGCTAGTGTTGAACAGTGTTTGGTTTCTGCAGCAACTGCAGCCAACTTAACATTATTATTTGGCGCCATAAATTCAGATTTAAAATTAAATCGTCGAAAATGTCTTGGGAAACAAAACGACGCAATATAAAATATATTTCTGCATATATTTATTGCTATGAATACTTAAATTATTTATTTATTCATTTATTTTAATGAGCTATGTCGTCCCAGAGAAAATTAACAACAAATGTTATGTTATTTAATTTTTCGAATTTATTAAATATTTTTAGTTTGTAGATAATTATGACGAATTATGAACTTTATTGACTTTGCTTAAAAATAAAAAATAGCAAAGGAAAAAAATCTCAATCTTTAATATTATCAAGCGATCCAGTTCCAGTTCTCTCTTTTATTCATTTTTCATACTGCATCCCTGGTAGACACGCAGGCTCATCAGTTGCGTTAACCAACACTAGTTTAGCAATCTGGCAAATGAAAAAATATATAAATTAACGACAAATTGTTAATGGATAAAGAATTGCCCATCAAACGAGGCAAAAACTAGACGCTTGGGATTGGCGGCAACGACAACTTGAAGAAACGACTCAAAGGAGTTGATATCCACGACACCGCAAAGCAAAGGCCAAAATAAGACACCGGCGGCAACAACAACAAGAGCCAGCCATGACTTGGACCATGGAGAGCTACTTGCAGGCAAGTAGCCGGTTGTATATCTGCCTGATTGTGTTCTCGTGCTGTTTAGGTCAGCTGTTCGTACTGGCCGCCGAGCCATTCCACGACTCCGACTCCAATTCCAATCCTCTCAAGGTGGTTTATGCCGTTAATGCTGGCGGGGATGAGCATACCGATCGGAATGGCATCCACTATGAGGCAGATCCTTTGCGGAATGTGGGCATAGCTTCGGATTATGGCAAGCATCTGTTAATGATCGGCCGTGTTCAGGAGCAGGATGAAGTGCTCTATCGAACGGAGCGGTATCACACAACCACTTTTGGCTATGATTTTCCAGCGGATGGAGATGGAGATTATGCTCTTATTATGAAATTCTGTGAAGTCTATTTCGATGCTCCCAATCGCAAGGTTTTCGATGTGCTGCTCAATCGGAAGCATACTGTGGTCAAACAGTTGGATATCTACGATCAAGTGGGTCGAGGATCAGCCCATGACGAGATTGTCTACTTTAAGATAAGCAACGGACGCCTGCACTACGAAGGCGAGACATCAGATGTGCGAAACGGAAAACTACGCTTGGACTTCATAAAGGGAGCCTTGGATAATCCCAAGATAAATGCCTTTGCCCTGCTCAAGGGTGATATCTCTCAAGTGGCACGTCTCCATGGCACAGAGGCAAGTGAGAGAACATCGGGGCCTATCAATAGGGATGGCAATGCCAAATTTCGAGCAAATCAGAATCAACAAAAGGATCGCGTTGTACGCTCCCAAAAGGATCTGAGCTCCAAAGCAAATGACGAAGATGATGAGTATGATGACGATGAGGATCTTGATGATTTGGAGCCCGAGGAGAGACAACAACACCAGCACGACGAATCGGAGGATTCATTACATCAGCACCACCACCACCAACAACAACAACAGCAGCAACAACACCAGCATCATTCAAATGGAAATTCCAAACGTCCCATTAGTGGTCCACGTCAACCCAATCCATATTCCATGGATGATTCATCCATTTTGCTGCCTGTGTTCATTGCCATTGGCGCCTTTATACCATTACTGTTTTGCCTCTGCAAGCTATGATCCCCATGGGATCGATAGAACTTATAATTCTCTTGGTTGGTTCAGAAACATTTATGCATATACATATATATATATACATATATTGCTTTTTTGTGATTTTTATAAAAGACTTAATTGTATACCCCTTAACGATTAGTTGTGTACATGTTTAGGATCATTTATGTATATTTCTCTATATATATATACAGTGAAACCTCGATATAACGAATCTGAGGGGGATCGCAAAATTATTCGTTATATCTATTGATTCGCTATAGGTACTGAAATGTAAGACCTTAGTCCTTTCAAGGGACTTAACAAAAAATTCGTTATATTGGGTTTTTCGTTATAACGAAGTTCGTTATATCGAGGTTTCACTGTATTTGTGAATATTTGCTTAATATTGCCACAAAACGAAAAGAAACTGAAGCACAAATGTCCTTTGTTCCTTTTTTTTCCCCTTTGTATCCTAACTTTAACAACGGCTATGTAGGCTCGAGTTACTTAAACTTTAGAAAAATGTTCATTAATTTTCAACGAACGGCGATACAATTGAAATTGCTTGAAAAAATTTGTTATTTTTGATTTGGTGAGAAATGAAATAAATAAATAAAAAACCTTGTTTGTTATTGACAAATTAAATTGGTATTTTTAAAATGCAAATTGGGGATGAGAATCGTAAAAACAAAGAATTTCGAATTTTCAGAATTATTTTTCATTGAAGATTGGTAAAATTTCACAGTGTGACAAAATTTTCAAAAATTTATCAATTTTCTTTACAATCTAAGAGCTATAATGTATAAACAAACTAAGAAAAACTATATATGTAGTCGATATTGTAAGGACATCTGTAAGTATCCTTCTAAACTTTAGAATCTAAAAGTCAAACTCCCTTCTTCATGTACAAGGGTGCTCAACTAAATAGGCTTGACTTTCTTTGGGTTTCAGCCTATTCAGTTCCTGCGAATCGGACTACATTATTAGTTTTTTAAATTAAGTTTTCATACTAAAGTTTTTGGGTGTTTTTCATCAAAGTTGACCATTTTCCGAAAAGGGTTTTGTTTTTATTTGCTTCTAACTTTTAAAATATATCATTTCTTTTACAACTTTCTCAGAACGGGTTACAAATGTTAGGAAGACATCTATACCCTATATCCGTCCGTTTCGAAGATTTGAGCCAAAATGTCAAAGAAATCGAGTCTTGACCCATTTTTTTTTACGTTTTCTTTCTCTCATGTTCGTGGAGGGGCGGAAGGATCCAAATAAATTACAAGTGGTTTGCTGGTGCCAATTTCTTCTGGGTGAGCGAGGGATGAAATAATAACGCGCGATAACTTCGGTTAAAAAACTTATGCTTTATTAAATGCACTGGTGGCCGACACACACGAAATGTTTCGGGTTAAAAGTATACAAATTTCGAGATAGAAAATTCTGAAGAGAAGGAACGGGTGTTCGGGTGAAAAACTCGGATTAGATTGAATATGGCGATTTACAGGAGAACCCTTCGTCACCCTCCTCAGTATGACCGAATTCGGTTTTGGGAAAAACCCTACCCCTCACTCTCTGAACATCTCATTTTATTGTTTTTTTTTTAGAAATGGTAACAAACTTAAACTAATATTTGTTTCATTTTTTAAAAAATATGTGTATAGTCTATAGAATATTTTAAAAACAATATTAGCTTCTTTTATAAAACTCTAACATAAATCAATCCCGAAAGATGTAAAAATTTCAATTGGAACAAAAAGGAGGAAAAAATATAATAAAGATTCCTCAAACCTATCCAATTGAGAGGCACTGTACAAATTAGGCATATCTTAAAAAATTGTTAATACAATTTTAATAATTTCTTTAGGTTTGAATAGAGAAATTATCAACACATCAAAAAATATACTCCTTTTTTCTGATATCAAGAGCTAAAGAAGTTAGAATCAAATGAACTTTGAATTTCAGATTTATTGTTAAAAATTTTTGACTTTAAGGCCATTTTACGGCCTTAAATTATGCGAATGACTTTTTTTTAAAAGATTTACATAAAAAAGTACACTTCTTCTTCCATCGAAAGAAATATTTTTATATAAGTTTAGGAATTTATGAATTTTATTTTATGTTCCTTTAAATTTGCTCCAGTATTCAATTTGGAGCCGATTGAAAAACTAAGTTGAATGTTTTTTTTTTGGTTTCTCTGCTTGGCGACATTTTAATTAATTTATTCTACGATAAAACTACACTTGAACTACGATAGATAGTGAATTTAATTTCCCGTCGAATGAGATATTATTCATTGAAATCGGATAAAAATTTAATAATAACAGGTATTTTTCACTTCTCTCCTTTCTTTTGCATAGAGATTTCCGCTACTTAGGTAGAAAAGGACGAGCATATCTAAAACCTTTTCTCAGGGTCCGAAGATGTAAGCTCAATTTTTAAAGATTTTAATCTGTTCTATTTCTATTTTTTGCCAGATCCGAATTTCAAAACATCATCTCAATGGAATGACCAACTCAAGACTTTAAATTAACACATAAAAACTTTTTAAGGTTAAAAAATTTATATCTGAAATTGTTGGCCGCCACTGTATGTACATATATTTAAACAAATTTTGTGCTTTTTTCAAAACTAAACATTCGAAAGATGATTATAAGGGAATTTCAATATATTCATGGTTTTTATTTTGACACCAATACACACTGGTCCATTTGTCAAAAATTTTGGCAGAAATTAATTTTTTTTTGAAAAGTTCGCCAAAAATAAGTTTTTTCTATAAGCCTGGAAATTTACCAGATCCTTAAAGTCAGCTATTGGTTTATGTAAACTTTCAAAAAAAGGCAGACTTTAAATTGCTATATCTAGGGACTTTCTTCAAATATTTAAGTTAATCAAAATGGAAAATGATCTTGAAGGTATCTAGTTTTAATTTGTTGTATCGCAATTATTGCTTCCGCTCATAAAGTTTTGTTTATTTGCGTTTTTTTGTAGTCATATTTTTTGCAATTGTAATCTCAAGTTTTTGTGTTCGTGGAGTAAAAGTAAAGAGGATTGTTGTAAAAAATTGCGCAGTCTTATTTGTCAATATGTATATTAGGCGATTGTATTCATTTTTTTCCACTTTTTTGCACAATTTTGTGAAAATCCACTTTATTCAAGGAAAATAGATTAAAACCATGCCCAAATGCTTGAGTTTTGGCCGGAATTTTTCAATTTTTGCCAAAATCTAAGACTTTTAAGACTATACTAAAGAATTTTAGTTAACGTTAATTAATTTTGGATCGTCTATTATCCATTTAATGCATCGTAATTTTAATGATAAAAGAAATCGACTCATTGATCAATTACGATCAATTGAAAATAATATTAATCAAAAGTTAAAATGACTTGTTACTTTCTTTAAACTATTCTAAATTTAAACTATTTTTAATGCAAATTTTTAATTCTATTTTAAAAACTATTTTTAATGCAATTTGAAATTCTATTTGGATAAATAATTTGGTTTATTTGGCACAAATGGTTTTGGCTTAAAGATAAAAAATTTGTTTTTTTATTGTTGCAGGATATAATTAAAGATTTCTCATTTAAATTTATTTATTTTGTTTCTTTTACATTTTTCTTATGTTCTATAAATATGCTTCGAGATTAATACGACCAAAAATAAATGTCTTATTTATACCATTTCAAATAATAATTTAAACAAAATGAGAAATAAAAAAATTTTAATTTTTACTTGATTCACTTTGCATTAATATACATATGTATATTAAAATTTATTTTCAATAAATCAAAAATTTATAAATTTTAAATGTATTTTTTTAAGAAATCATTTCATTTAAAATATAATTTATTTTGTTTAATTTTCAAAGACAAAATCAAGCTAAAAATTCAACAGCGCTTCAAATTTATTTTAACAGAGGAGCAATTTTTGTACACGTTTGCTCAGAATGCGTTAACAGGCTCAAGGATATTTTAACAGTAACGCAACGTCTGTTAAGTTTTAACCCTTGATATGGAAATGTCTTTTCGTGAGGAATTTTCAGTCATTGTCATCCAGTCGTCCTCGTCGTGTATCCCTCTGCAGAGGGATCGAGAATCGGTCATCCAAACATCTGAGAAAATGGCAATGGCCCGGCAGTTTTATTTTAGCAAATATACAAATTTTCACAAAAATCACATTAAATTGTTTGCTGTTTATATGAAAACGGCAAATCTAATGCAAAATTTCAACGTGCTGAAGCGTTCGCTTTAAAATAAAGACGAGACGAGCGAGCGAGAGGAGGCGAAGAGCAGGAGGAGTAGTGGGAGTTAGGCCGTCGTCCTGCTGCTTCCGCCGCCGTTGTGCCACCAACTTTCCTCCCCACCCATCCCCAAAAGACCCTCCCCTCACCGCTCTGAGACAACAACTTGCGGGTCGTGTGTGCGTGTCTTTGTGTGTGTGTGTGCTTGTGCTTGTGTGTGTAATAGATAAAAAAAAAAAAAAAAAATTTCTATTATTGTTGGAAAAATGAAGAAAATAAAGACTTTACCCACTTTGTAACTCAAATTTGAAGATGGGAAATTAACGGTTACTAAATTCATAAAATTAATCCACAAATTTCGCTTACTAAAGGCGTGTCCTGCATAATTAACAATAACAAAAGGCAAAAACTATTGGTAAGTCTACAGCTCTTACATAATGAATTTCCGCTATCTGCTCGGCAAATTCAATTGCATAATACCGATTTTAACGACAACTGGACCATAGCCACATACACTTTAGACTCACAGTTCGTCAATCAATTGAAAGCCATAAATCTAATGAGCCAAAAAATCAAAGCAAGCCAAGAGCGTGACATAAAATGCAGTGCAAAAAAAAAATAAGGAAGATTTCCACTCACTATCAGTCTTTCTCGTTCTCTCTCTCTCATTTACTCTCTCTCCCTCTCTCTCGACAAACAAAAGAAGTGACAAACAGATGTTTTGGCCTATCAGTGCGCATGTCTTGCCGCAAAGGCAACGGTCTACGCGGCCTACGCTAAACAAAAACAAGTTGACGGTGACTTTCAGGCCAATTTACACTACAACCGACAACTGGGTAATCACTTTGTGGTCTAAAAATCATTAAGCAAAAGCTGTTTTAGTTTAATTTGCATTTTTAAATAAAAAATTTCTCTTTAAATTAATGTATTTATTATTTAATTCAACTCAAATGAAAGTGTTAATTCCATCCATAGTACATTGGCTGCTGCAATTGCATTTGACGCTTAAAAGTATGCTATGATTTTGTATGGAGCTTGCAGCTGACTGCATATAATGTGTGTGTGTGTTTGTGTGTGTCTGCGCCATTTTAGATAATGATGACTGAAACGCCACAGGCGCCATCTCTGTATTATGTATTTGCTGTTTGTAGGTCCTAGTAAATGATTCTGTTTTGTCATGTGGACAATGCTCAAACACATAAAATGTAATCTATTTGCTCAGAGTGGAGATTCGTTAAAAGCAAAGATGAAACTAAAACTCATAACAACTCAAATGACAAGGAAAAAGATTTAAAGAAAATTGTTGTTAATTCTGTATCCTTCTGAACTAGGTGGATCTAGGTATATTTGCCTCTTTAGGTATGCAATGGGCTCAAAAATTAATTATTTTTTTCGAACAATTTATAAATTTTCAGATCCTTTGTAACTTAGGAATTCTATATTAACATTTTTTGCATCCAGGATTATGTTTTATTCACAGGACATTCTGAAATTACTTTAAATGACTCATTTGGACTTTAGGAAGTAAATGTCCCTTATTTTACATACTAACTTCGGCTTATCACATGGTTAAGTCGCCTATGAGGTACAAATGTCGTTTATTTTTTTGCATTATCGGAAATTAGACACATTTTAGTATAGGTATTCACTGAAAAAATAAGGCAAATATGATAAATATTTATAAAAAAATCTTCTGAAACGTTAAATGTGTTCTTCTTAAAACACTATTTTTTAAATCGGTACTTAAAATTTATTAAGAACCTATTAACCGACTTAAGTATTGTTATCTTCTTGTTTCTTGATTTTCTTTTTTCGTTCAATATTAATATTCAATTTTTAACCAAAAAAGTATAATATTTTATGTTCAAAAGCGTTAATTTTTTCAATTATAGGATTTTAACTGCAAATTGTTTAAATTTATTATCATTTTGAATCGTTTTAAGTAAAACAAAAAAAAAACATTCGTGACATTTGATAAAAGATTTTTAAAAAAGGGTCGGGGATGCCTCCGAAATCGACTTTACCTAATATATTCAATTCGATTTTGAAGTATTTGATACTTTAGACTTCTTCTATTCCAACCAACTTGCTGAAGCTTCCCTCTACATAGGATAACTCCAATAGAAGCATTTTAAGTTTCGAAAAGGCCCTCGTTTCATGGTTCCCGTTGTGTTAGGTACATAGATAAACAGATAGATAGATAGATAGATACATAGGTACATAGATATGTATATTGATTCAAGTGGGGCGAATTTCTGATTGAGTGTGTTCGCCATTCTAAAAATCTACCACTATGGCTTCAACGGGTGCTGATATCCTCCAGCAGAGCCAATAGTCCAAAATGCAGCCTAATTGAGCATGGGACACTCACAAATTAAGTGGTGTATCCTTTTCTTACAGCTCCTATAAAATACGTAAAAGGGGAGTCCACTCAGTGTCCATTCAAAGCCCCAGACAGTCTAAAAGGAAAATTTTTAGACTTGTGGTTGTTATTTTAAGTATCTGAATGTTTTGTCCTACCTCAAACATGATTTTAGTGCAGTTATGTTAAGTTTAGTACTTAATTCTTAACAAAACTCCATAAATAACAATGTGTATACAATTTCTAAATATTTTTTCAATTAGCTACCTGATTAGATTACGACCTGTTTGAAATTAAAGTCAAACCCTTGCATTCATGCCAGCTCCAGGTCAATTTTCAAAAGGAAGAAAATTTCAAAGGCAAGACAAAAAGTGAACAGGTTCTACCATTAGTAGAACTCCAGAAATATAATGATCAAACCATATTTTCAATGCAAAAACTAGTTAAAAATTGCAGACAAATTGAAAAAGCCTTCTATAAGAGAGTCCACCTTTTGGTCAATATATAAACAAAGGCTTTTATAAAAAAAACAAGTAGAAGTAGCTGTGATTATTAAGCATTAAAATATTCTTTAAATATTCAACATAAAAATACTTTGTTATAAAAAAAAGAAGTATTTATCGTCTTCAAATAAATAGTTAAGGGAAAACCATTTCAAGTCATAACCTTACGTCATTTGGCTTTCGAAAAAGTATCGATTTGTATGCCAAAGTTATTGACATTATTGAGGCCATTATAGTTTGGCTTGACTGTAAATGGTATTAGTTTCAGTACAAGTTGTAGATGTCGTATTACTGCGACAAAGCCATAACTATTGTCTACTTGTCACGCCCCATGCAGCTCGAAAAGTTATTCAATTCGGTTTTGTTTTCCATTTTTGTGCTCTTTCTATTTTCCTTTGATTTAGAATACTGTGTGTTGGTTTTATTTTACTATTTGGTCCTGGCATTATCCTTTGTAACATTGGCCATTGGAGAAACAGTAATAAATTTGTATTCTTGTTGTTGTTATTATGGTTGTCAGACAGACAGACAGTCTGTCTGTCGTTGTGTCTATCTATTATTATTTTTGTTGTTGGATTTTTTGAAGTAGCAACCGTGGCTGGTTTGTTTGGTCTCCTTCACGCTGCCGTTCGCTATTTTCGGTTGCCTTTTGTAGGCAAGCATGTCCTTGAGCAACACGCCTGAAGCTTATATAACATGATGGTAATCGGCAGCGCCTTCATTTGCCACCCCTCCATTACGTCTCAGACATTTCATATACATACATATCTATGTATATATTAAGTGGGTGGCTGTTATTATTATTACAATGTGAACATATATATATGTATATATGTATATGTATATGTTGGTAAAACTTTTTTGCAGCTTAAGATCTAATGAACCAGAATACGCAGAAATTGTCAAAAAAAAAAAAAAAAAAAACATTGGCACTTTGGGAAAAGTTTCATTATGAGTTATCACAGCATGAATAATGCCAACAGTTTTGAAACGAAAGAAAGATTTCAATTTAGTTAAAAAATGTAAGCTAAATGAATTCCTTAAAAGCAATGTCCTTGAAATGTAAGTGACTATAAATTTTCTTGGATTCAATGTTGCTTTTCATCCATCTCATAAAAACCTCGTTAAGACATCCAATCAACTCAGACAACAAATGACGACCCTCCTTTCTTCTGTTGTGCTTATTGTCCTTTCGATTCAATTATGTGCACTTAGTGCATGCTGTTCAAGTGCAAGGATAATACACATACCCACATACATGAACACCCACACACTGACTCTCTCATAGACATAGACTAGGCAAATATCCAACGATCGATATGGAAAATGCCACGAACCTAAAATATTGAAATGTTTGCAATGAAAACGAACACAACACAAACAAAGAACCCAGGCACCGGGTACAACACAATCACCTCCTCTCACACTCACACCCCCTCTTTCACTCACTTTCTCTTGTTCAGTGTGTACTTTGTAATTACAAGGGAATTACAAACGTGTAGTTATCCTTGTGGCTGCCATTGGGCACTAGGCAAAATAAAAATGCAAATACACTCCAAAGCAAAACCACAAAAGGAAAAAACAGAAAATCAATTTCAACTTTGCAGAAAAATGCAATATCAACCCATGCTGGCTGTCAGTTTGCAGATTTTCAATTATTTATTCCAATTAACAAAACACGAGGCAACAACACGAATCCAAAAAAAGGTTTTTACTATATCTAATGGGTTATCAGATTTAATATTAAGGCAGAGCTAATAATTTATACAAAAATTCAATTAACTTTCACCCTCTAGAAGACAACTTTATTTTAAGAGTCTTAAATTTTGTTATTTAAAAAAAAAATTTAATCACCTAGTTTAGATATAAAGCCCCTTCCCCTACAATAAATTGAAGCTAATTTACTTTAGTTTAGTTTAGTTTAACTTCTTGATGTCTTATGGTGTTAAGAATACCTTGCAAAAAAGTTTTAATTCCACCTCAACCCGTCCACAGTGGTTAGACCTTTTTTTTTGACAAAAACTCTAGCAATAAAGGATCAGTCTTTAAAGTTTAGCAGATCCATTAATTTACAGTAGAATCCAGTATAAAGACTCCGTTTAAAACGTCCGTCCGGTTATAGCGACTAAAGTTCGATGGGTGCTTGATTGGTCCGAATACAAAATTATACTACTTCCGTATATAATATATATACCGATACTCAAAGGTTATCATTAAGAACTTTTGAGTATTGGTTTTCTGATCGTAAATCTTGACAGGAAATAAAATAAGTAAGTCCCAAGTATAAAAAATGCTCTTTAAAAAAATGTGTGCTATTTAAGTTGGTTAAACTAAAAACGTCGTGAATATAGTTGTGTTTTAGACCTGATGAACAAAATGTTTAAAAAAATATTTAATTTTTTGCAAACGTTATTTTTTGAACACTCCTTTTATTCTATTGAACACACCTATTTTATATGATACTTCCACTAATCATTGGAAATACTGAATCACATTAAGCCTTACTCACTCTGAATACTGAGCCCCTGGACTTCAGGACAGCCTGTTTTAGAATTATATGGCGAGTTCTACGATCAGAAAACTGAAAACCTATTTTTGTGTCAATATGTGTATGTATGTACATGTCATGGTTTTTAAATTTGATTTTAGAAAATGTTTCATGACTAAAAATAATCTAATCACTACCACCTTTAGTTTTTCACAAGGTGGGTCATAAGGGGCAAAGTTTACGTAGTCTGAAAAATTAAAGTTGTTTCCTTTAAATTAGCAACTTTTAAGCTTTTCCAGAAATCACAAAATGAGAATATATTCTGTAAATGTTCCAAAATTTATTAGAATACTTTTTGTTTTTTAATTCTTTTACTTTTTGTAATTTGAAATAAAAATTAAACTTTATCTAGTTCAAATTTGGCAATTTTATTACTGATTCTGAGTGAAATTACAATACAAACCTTTAGAAAACTAATTCTCTCCATATTTTCGTATTTGTATTTAGATAAAATATATCTTTATCTTTTTGGAACAGTTATTCAATATTGAAATAAATTTAATAAATAATTCAAAGCCCTTTCATGCATGTAAAGCTAAAAAAATTGTGAGTCTTTTTGACAATATTTTGAGTTCTTATAAAGTTCCGATACGTCTCAAATATTATTTTTTTTTTGATTCAGTTTGCAACTTAAAGTTAGATGGAGTGTCTATTTTCTGTCTTAATTCACAAAATAATATTTAACAGCTATTTTTTGCCTTCAACTATTTTTCCTTATTTTTTTTAATTTAAACAAAAAAGTTTTTTAATTATCGTTGGCATAAAAAGGCTCAAGGTCTATTTCAAGAACTTTCAAATTTCTCTTATCTCTTTCTAGAATTGTGTGGCCATAAAGTGGTAGTAGTGACTAGCAAACTAAAACCAGTTGCGAATTGTAACTGAATGGAGCGAAAGAAGGCAAGCATAGCTCCAAAAGTTCATTTTTAGTATTCATAGTCCGAAAAGCGGCAGCAGATCTTTCAGACCGACTAAGCACTACGCTATAATATTACTTGTTTACAATAAATATATTGTCCTTCAAAACAAAATTGGTCTTTTGGAAACAAAGTTCCAAACGTAAACGTTTCTTACAATTAATTTGTAAATGCCGTGACTTGCGTTTGATATGTAACTTTTATTTTAGCGACCTATGTATTTACTTCAATCGTTCTAATAAGCAGGCCATTTCGAAGTCATTTTCGGGGGAAAAAAAATGTTTTTTAATTATATTATTATATTTTTTTACTTCATTTCTTTTTTTGTATTGCCTAATATAACACAACTCGTAGGTTTCACCATAAATTTAAATAGTTCAATCCACAAAGATTACCTCAATTTGCACACTAATAACTTTTTTGAAGTATTGCAAAGTGATGTTTAAAATTTTAAGAATAGTTGGGTGAAATGTTATAGAAAGTTGGCCACTATGCAGCAATATAGAGACATTTTAATTTTTAAAATAATTTGTTTAGTTCTTGTTTTTCAGAAGATTTTCAAAACTTGAAAGGTCCAAAAGCAAATTGAAAAGTTCATCCTTAAAAATTCGTAAAATTGTTAGAGGTTTAAAAAGTATATTGATATTAGTAAGGAATTATGTATAAAAAATGTTTTAAAACTAATAACATTTAGAATTGCAAATAATTTAAAACTTTAAGAACTTATTCAAACCTTTGACCCATGTTAAAGCATTGATTATAATCATTCTAAGTAATTTTCCACAACTTTTCGAACATTTCACTTTCACCCTCTCGGTCTGTTGAATGCGCTCATGACTTTTCTATCCATTTCCTATGACATCCAAAAATGTATCTGAACAACACACGAAAAGTATCTGAATGCGTTTCACTGTTAACCACTTAACAGAGCTGTTAGCCAGCAAAGAGCTGGAACACTGTAAATTTTCTTGTGTTTAGTTCTCAGCTGCAGAGCTCGGGCGGCAGATTGTTTTTTTCTTGCTTTGGCGGTTCATTTTGCAAACAAAAGTACACAAAAAAAAAAAGCGAAAATAAAAAATATACAGAAAATTATTTACAATATTTTTTTGTGTAAATAAATGAAAAGCAAACAGAAATATCTTGTGCTTGTGTGTGTGTGTGTGTGATTAGTGTTTTTCATAATGTTGTGATGTAAAATTTTGCGCCCTTTTTCAATGTTGGCGTCTTTTGATGGAAATTGGCATCTGAAGAGAAAATATTGCCAATGAATCAAATGAAAAATCAAAAGAAAATTTCATGCCAAATAGTGTATAGCAGCTGCCGGTAAAAATTTATTGCCGGATCGGAAGACCAAAAATAAAATCTATTTACGTAAAGAGGAAAAACCATTAAAATTTTCGAAGGTGAATGAAAAATTTAAAAACGTGTTTAACTAGGAAAAAAAATATTTAAAATTTCTATATATTTTTTTGACAATCATTCTAAAGAACAGATAGAGACATTAAGAGATAAACAGAGAGCAGAGACTGGGAAAGAGAGAGAGAGCGACGATTCTTAAAGTATTTTTAGCTCGAATGTTTAATATATTTACATACCCTAACCGTAAGAGTATAGTTGAAACATTGAGTACCATTCTGATCAGCATGACGCCCACGTCTGAAAGTCAGGTAGGGACAAGAGAGGATCTAGGATCTAGGACGTAGAGTATATTGAAATACGAAAGATTTCATTGCACTTGGGTTTATTTTGGTCTTTACTTTGGCTATGAGCCGGCTCTTCTCTTCTTCATACAAATTTGTGTGTATGTATGTGTGTGTGTTTTATTTTTTCCATTTCCATCTGCTCTAGTTTTTCTTGTTGCTCATGTTCTCGTTTCGCATTCCAAAATATAATTGTTGCCGCTGTTTTGTGCCACTGCCAGGTCATTTGTCTTCGTCGTTGCTGCTGCTTCTGTTGTCGTTGTCGTCAAGCTGATAACAAATGGCAACCCATAACAAAAATAAAATCTACCTACTCGGAAAAGAAACTCAACCAGGCAGCATATTTCACATCTTTTTTGGCTCTGGAATTCTCGAATCTTTTTGGTTACATTAAGATCTTAGATTACAATTGCATTTATTTGTAACGGAAAGTTCCTCTTGTCAGTCTCATTCCAAGATATTCAGAGTTGAAACGATATACTCTAAGAAAAACTATTCAAAATCAGTTGCAATTGATAATTTTTTCTAAGAATTTAGCTAATTTACTTTATCGTGACTTTT
Organism: Drosophila tropicalis; assembly: GCF_018151085.1. NCBI lineage: Eukaryota > Metazoa > Arthropoda > Insecta > Diptera > Drosophilidae > Drosophila > Drosophila tropicalis. Next base: position 958,409 of record NW_027172753.1, on the reverse strand, counting down.
ATACTCTGCTCTCGTTTAGTCAAATGGTATATTAAAGACAATGAAATGTATGTAACAGGCAGAGGGAAGTGTATACGATCAGTTTAAATCTATGTATTACTGATCAGCAAAATGGATAAGTCAGTCTGTATAAACACCTAGATTTTCGAGCTAGATTCCATTTTATTTCAGATTCGTGCCATGGAATATAATTTTCTCCCGCAATATTCTAAATATGGCTGTAAAATTTGGAATACTAATAATACTAATGAATATCTATTGGTGTACCAAATTTCATAAGAATCGAATGGCAAATAGCTTAGTTTTTCCTACGAGAACGAAAGGGCCAATGCTTCCAGAGTTTACTTATGTGAAAGTACCTTCATGTACATGGTATTGCGAAGTTGTCACGAGGTTTTATGTAACCAAGATGAATCACATTTGAAATTTATTACAAATCAACTGAGTATTAATGGCACGATGAAATACTTTAACAATTTCAACTTAAATCGTGGATAATTATCAATCGAGGCTAGGCTTAATTTGCAAACCTAATATACCCTTTAATCTTACATCAACAGAGGAACTCTATGACTCTATAATTCGATTCGAAGCGGAGTCAAAGTCGAATCGATGTCGAATCGCTATATAGTCATCAAACACGTTTTGTTCAATACAAATGCAAAACAAAATAGGTAAATACATACATATATGTATGTATGTAGCATGTCAAATTTGATTATGACTCGAGATGAATTAAGTCGTCTATCAAAAATTTGAGTTCATTATCAAAGTAAATTTAGATATGAGGTTTATTTGTATGAAAAATATAACATCGATTTCCATGTAATTTATATGCCTTCAGCTATCTAAACATTTATAGTTATCTATTTCCCTATTGTGAAAAACATCAGTTATTTTTTTTTTTTTTCATTGTTATCTACCCAAACTATTAACACTGTTGAACAAAGTATCAGTTTTGCGATAGAAAGCGTTTCTATAAGGAAATTCTTGTGAATAAATCTTCTGTTACAAGGCTTTAATTATCTAATCAAAACTAGAAAATTAATTTGATTTATTGATACAATTCAAAGGCACCTTCAATTCTATGTTTATCACTTATCTATTGTAATTACGCATTGGTCATTTTTATTTAAAAATATTTTAAATTCTTTCAATCGATTTTTAAGCTTTTAATTGAGTCCAGTTTTGTTTATAAATATTTTTGGTCATTTTATCAAACTAAATACTTTCCAATAAAAACATGATCTCATGCTAGTCACGTTCGTATGTGACTACTAAAAAATGTTAAAATACTTTAACCCTTTGCTATTAAAAGTTAATGCAGTATATTAAGCTAAATTCATTTCTATAATATTTTGATCTTTTGGGTTTCAATTTCTTAGAAATTGGAGGAAACTGAATGAGTAACAGATCTCTCCCCTTAGAAATATTTGTTTATATTTCGCATAATTTGCTCTATGCTGTAATCGGAATATTTTGTTTCTTTGGGATTTTGCTTTTTAACAAAGTTTGCCCTTCACTTCACAGCAGAGAAGCTCCGTTTGTTTCGTTCTTATCGCTTTTTTGTACATACAACAATTTTATATTTCCCGCCCGAAATTGTTTACACAAACTGTATAAACTGAACCCATAATTTATAATTTCTTAATTATTGTATGTGCGTATTTTGAATGCTCTTTTAACAAAAAAGAAAGAGCTAAACGAATTATCAAGGGAGTTGCAAAAGAAATCTTAAACTTTTTTTTCGAAAAACGATAAGGCAAAAGATGTTTTCAAAATATTTTGATTGATTGAAGTAAATGTTCTTAATATAGAAATAAATTTGAGTTAACAATGAATTGAATGTTCATTCAAACGAAACAAAACGAATTGAATAAGTTAGAATAAGTGTAAGACGATGAGTTGTGAATGCATTCGAATTCCAATTCTGATTTTAGTAATTACTATATATTTTTATTGTATATTTTGATTACTATATGATTAAAGTGGGGATCTACTCCGACTAAATAAATACTTAATAGGGTTGTTATTGGGTTCTCAAATTTCCTACAGAGACGAATTCTTTTTCCAAATCATAAAGTTATATCTAAAGGTAAATCCATCGAGTATATGATGGATGGATTAGCAAATAATTTTAAGTACTTTTACTTACATATGTACATTTCATTGTGTAGTTGTCTTTCACTTATTTGAATTCAATTCGAAAGCACGTTTTTTGCTCTCTAGTATATATTTAACAAGGGGAACTTCAGGTATACGATTTAGTTTTAGAATATCCAGTCATTTGAAGCTGTGTGAAATATTTCGGCGCATTATTCTATATTTTCCTGAAAAATCGCGTTTAAATCAATTCGAAAGCATTTTTGTAATTGTAAGAAATATCTTAAGCTTTTTTTTTTTTTGTGAATGGAAGTGAAATGCATACAGGAAAAATATATTAAACCTCTTTAAAGTTGTTTGCTGGACTTGTGAAAGTTACTTAAACAAGGAAAAGTTGTAGTCTGCTTTTCTGTATTAAAAGTTCTTTTCTAAATGAAAGTTTTTCAAAAATTTGTTTGAAACAAAATCTGCCAATTTGACATTGCTTTTTCGATGGGCTTGGACAGACAGTCTGTGTTGATTGGAACATACTTGTAGATCGTCGTTTTATTTTTTAAGAAAGTAAACTGCAAAGTATATACATAGTAAATTTCAAAATAACAAGGTATATCTAATCCAATCTGGGAGATCCAGATTTTAAATTTTTAAAGATTCTAACTCTCCTCTCCACGGTTTAATAGGCAAGAACTCGCTTAAAACTTTTTTAGACAGTTTCGTTAGTGTTTACAATTTTTACAATGGAACATACATTTTGCATTAGCTGGAACAAATTCCTCTGAAATGACGGAACTAAGTTCAATTTTCCTAGGAGTGACTAAAGAGACAAAGAGTTGTCGAGTTCGCCTCCTCAAATGCAAGGATTTTGCCAATAATTTCACTGAAACATCATGGATTGATGATATTTCTCCTGGTCTGGCCTTGGTTTGGTCGGGCAGATTTCCGTTTTAGGAAAATGTCTATGTGGTGGATCTTCAAACAGGATAATAACCAAACACATACAACTAATCTCTCAAATAAATGGAATAACAAACATGTCCATGTCAATCTGAGGACTTAAATAGATTAGAAAAACTTTAAAACGAGCCAGCCAACGCGTAGAATTCGGTAACATAATGTCGCAACTAGGAATGAATAATAGGATTTTGTCCAACAAAACAGACCGTTCCGAAATACCTATTAAGACCTGTAGATGTGTTATGGTCATAACTATGCCGAGAAGAATGAAAAATTAAAAAAAAAATAACTAAGTATATACTAAAAACTTTTAAAATATTGTAATTTTCCATTTAACTTTTTCAGTCCAACTGAATGTACTTAAATATGTTGTATTATTTCTTAATTTTTGCGTTATTACTTTAAGTAATAAGTTATTTATGCCATGAAACTAATTTAATTTACTGTTAGGCTAAGGCATGAGGACTCGTTTACTTCACCACAACTTTTTTATTTAAATGAAAGCTGTGCTTATGTTCTTATTATTATGACCAGTAGTGCTTACATATATTTTTGTTAATGGCTTTAAATTTGTACAGTGGAGTAATGAATTTTGATTTCATTTGTATAAATTAAGGCTAAGCAAAAAAAAAAATTATTATCTACACACAAAACTGACAAATTTTATTGGTTATATCAACGATTTGAAAACGGAATCCCCGATTTCCGGGTTGATTGTATACAGTTTTGTAAAAGATTTACTGTTTGTGTATTCAGAAACTTTGTTTAAATTTAAGTAATGTAACTACATCTACAATGTTGAGTTATCTGCAAGTAATTAAACGAGGGGATCTATTAAAATAGGTAGACCTGTTTTGTTCTCCTTGAAATAAGTTAAGATAAAGTCTACACCCATGTATTTTTGTTAGTTAAAATTCATATAGATGGAGATAAAAGATTATAATAATATTTAAATGAATTGTTAACAATTTATAAGTTATCTCAAATGTAAATACTTTTGTAGTCAGTCGAGAGACACGATTATATGCGCGGTCAGATATTTGAGATATTCAAATACAGCAAACTGACTGGCAATTGCCATTTTCCGGCCATAAATTGTAATTTGTTGGTCAGTTTAGTTTAGTTTTTAGTTTGTTTTTTTGGCCAACTAGTGAACTAACTCAATTGCGTGTTTGTTCCTGGTGTATCTGTATCTGTTCCTGGACCTGGCCAACTGCCGCATACCGGTTAAAGTGGATTTATACCAGATTTCTATAATACATATGTATCTATCGTGTGTATCGTTCTCATTGACTGCACTGAGATTGCATATATTTCAATTGATTTTGATTTGTTTATAAATAATTCCGTATACCGTGCTGCTGCTGCTACTAATGACGGCATTTGCCAATGGCTTTTGCTTGCGTGTTTTTTTTTCCCCTACGCTTTTGCCATCGATTAACCATCAAATAATGACGACCACAACGTCAAATTGCTGTGGACAAAGTTCAAAGACATGGACTTGGACATGAAGTTGACACTTTAATGGCTGTAAATAAAAACATTTCCCTGACTTTTTATCCATTGCATAATCCAAATTGAAAAAGAAAATGCAACTCTGTGCGAGTTTCCAAAATAGTTTTGAGAAATATTATTTTTTGTTGGTCATTAGCCAAAAACAACTTATATCGCTTATATGCAAATGGATCTACATACAGTGGTGGCCACAAATTTATGACATTTTGTTTTATGGGCGTTAGTTCTGATTTTCTCGGCTCTCAAGTAACACAATGTAAAAACTTTTTATGACTTGTTAGTCTGATCATCTTTATGAGGTTTTTTCTAATATCTTTAGTGTTACAGATAGAACTACGAACATCTTGATTCTTCAAGGAACTTCTGCTTACCACTACTTTATTTAATTAAATGTTTAGTTAAGGATTAACAATCGGTTCGGGATCAATTGAAGTTCTGCTTTTTCGAGTATTTTTAGAGTCTTTTGGTCGAGGCCATTCAACGACACAAATTTATACTACTTTTTATTACTTTTTTCATTGAACTACGAAATAAAGTGAATAGAATTCCCCGTCGAATAATACATTTTTTATTAAAATCGTGTAAAAATTAGATAGGTTTTTTTTATTAAGTTACTTGTGAGCCCAGAATATCAGAAATCAAGTCCGTAAATCAAAAAGTCCTAAATTTGTGGCCGCTACTGTAGGTACAAACTCATCGTTGTCGTTTTTCTCTTGACCTTTGAATATTCATATTTTTGCAGAGGTATATAGATATATACATATCTGTGTATGTATATTTTTGTACATATATATGTATACATATATATTTTTGTTGTTGTTGTGGTGGCTGAGTAAACTTGAACTTTTTACTCTTTGCTGACGCAGTAAAAATCCTTTACTTAAATAATGAATTTTATAAAAACCCCCAAGGAAAAAAGGGTAGATACATTCGGTTCTTCTTTTACATCATTTAAAAATATAAACATTTATGGTCTCTCGTTGTCTGAAAATTGCATTATTAGCCCACAAAATATTTGTTTATCGATTTACAAATTTGTTGCGAAAATATGAACACATTTCAGCTTATTAAAGAATAATTACTCTCAGGATCTTTAAATATTCTATACATTCTTATTGAATCATTTTTATTTTAAATTTCACGTATTGCAATAGGACTTTATTATCTCAAAGGCAGCATCCACATTAGAATGTCTTCCAAAAGGGTATAGGGAAACACTCGAAGTTAAACTGTTTGGGAATTAGTCGTCCGGTGGCCAAAGTAAACAACAAAAGTGGATGCCCATCAATCCAATTCCAATTTGCGTCTATCCATCCACAGACTGCCCAGACGAAGCGGACCATAAAAGTAAATTCAAATTAAATATTAACACATTTTGGCTGGTTGCCTTCTTGTTGCTGCTGTTGCTGTTGCTGCTGCCACGGTTACCGCTTCTTGTGTTGCTGTTGGCGATGTGCGAAGAAATCAATTAAATGACGCCAACGTCAATCTTGTCTCGTCGCTTGTGAGTTTTCAGGGATTTTGGTTTTTGGTTTATTTAGCCCAAAATCTGAAACGTGTGAAAATTTTTGGCGCAATTAGATTTGTGCAGATGGGCATAAGAGTTAAGGGTTAAATTCGCATGAAATGAACTTGTAACCTTAGAAAAACAAACTTGAGTTCTTGTTATATCCAACACTAACGACACGAGATAACTAAATCCAAGTTGTATTTCAAATACTCGCTCAAGAGCAAGAAAATGTTATCATATTTGTGTTCCAAATGAGTTATTTCCTATTAAGAAGTCAATTTCAGCTTTATTTTAAGGACAAGTCATGCAGATCCTAAATAGTATATGAGCTATAGCACCATCTACACTGTAGCCAGTTCACCCGTATCCAGTGAAACAAATATTTCAAATTTATAAGAACGAATTGAGGGGAAAAAGGGGCGTGGCTAAAATTTGAAATAAACTCAATCACTTTACATACTACACGAACCTATATACCAAATATAGTGGCTCTATCTTTTATAGTCTCCGAGATCTACTGTTTCATACAGACGGACAGAATATACATGCTTAATGGGGTCGGAAAAGCTTCCTTCTGCCTGTTACATAGAGTTTGGCGACTACACCCTATGGGTGTATGGTATAAAAAAGGAGGATTCCCCGCATGGAAAAGTTGTCGAAAGTTTGTAACTTTATTGCAAGACAACGGTTTTAGAAAATCAAATGGGTATATCGATTATTATGGAATTGAATGCATTTTTATCTGACTGAAATGAAATAAAAAGTTAAAAACAGCTCTAAAACAATATTTTTATACCCTTGCAGAGGGTATTATAAAATTGGTCAGATGTTTGTAACGCACAGAAGGAGACGTTTCCGACCCCATAAAGTATATATATTCTTGATCAGCATGAGAAGCTAAGTCGATATAGCCATGTCCGTCTGTCCGTCTGACCGTCTGTCCGTCTGTCAGTCGGTGCGTACGCGTTTTACTCAGCCATCTTAAGAGCTATCGGGATGAAATTTTTTTTGGGAGCTTTTTTTACCCGGGTGAGATAAAGTATGAAAATCTTTGGGATCGGACTACTATATCATATAACTCTGGAACAAAAATTTTTGCAAAAATTGGAGTATCCCCATGAAATTTACCAATATAATAGAATTTGATATAAAATCTCAGATCCCAAAATTTGACCCTGATCGGATAAATAGAACACAAGTTACAGTCTATATAAATCGGTTCAATCGCTGCCGGCAGCTCTGCTTGCTGCCTACTACGTCATCATCAAATCAACAGAGCACATGCATACACACACAGACGCAACGCTACATAAACTGTATGTGTATGCGTGCGTTGCTTTGCTTAGGGAATGAGGGAAGAAGAAGAACAAATTGTACATAGTATGAAGAGTAAAATTGTTTTGTTTGTATATTAATGAATTGAGTTGCAGAAAACAAATTTTGAACATGTGAAATTATTATTGTCAAGGACTGCAAGGGTATATAAACTTCGGCATAGCCGAATTTAACTTCTTTGATATTTGCATATAATTTCTGTCTTACTCAAAATAATTCTCTCCAGACTAAGCTTGAATCCGATCAAAAGCAGTATTTATTTTCCGTGCCTTAAGCCACAATTGTCCCACGTATTCTATTAAATTTTCTTTAATTAACATTCCCTTTGTAACTAATTTTTGAATGGCAATATAAACTTGTTTGAGTTAATGACTCAGTTTAACCTATCGGTACCATGTAGACAATCTAGGCATTCGTTTATCCCTCTAACGTTAAGGCGATGTTATGCTCACTTATCCTCTGTCCTGATTTTACACTTTTATACCCTGAAATCTGCTCAAAGTCTTCTCTTCATCTGCTGAAAATCATCTATCCTTTCCTATTTAGCTTATAGATGACTGTAATTTATAAATAAAATCTATCATTCTGTTATTCTTTTCCACTTTTTCCAATTTTCGCAATTCTTACTGTGTGATATACAGCTGCTTCCCTCGATCGGGTCGGAGATGGTTTATTTAGATTCGGGTGTAACTCACTTTAGTCCTGAGTTTTAAGGACCACTTAAACGTACCCAGCATCGGCTACTTACCCCTAGAAGGATCTAAAAAGTATTCTCAAACATTTTCAAGTTTCAATTAATCAAAATTTCGCTTCACTAAATGCTTTAATTTTTGATTTAGTCATTTTGTTAGAATGAGAATTCAAAAGAATTCAGAATTCCAGACTCAATCCATTTGAATGCGTTGATGCCTTATAAGATTCCTGTAAGTTTTATTGGGAAAATTTAAAAAATATCTCTAAATCTTCAATGTCTGGTGTACTAAAAAACTTCTTTTGTTTATCGAAATATTTGGACGTTTGAAATGGAAAATATTCTCACTTTTAAATGATTTATGCTTTTAATCAACTTAATTGTTGTTGACAGAGTTACATCCCCTCGCCTTAAATTAATTTTCTAAATGTTTGCTAATAAGTTTTTAGTAATTTTCTTTCATTTGATGCAAAAATCTTGATAGCTAATTAAGATTGTAATGACTTGTAATACAATTTCTTTTTTTTGGAACTTTATTTTTTGCTACTTTTTACAATATTTTTGACCTAAATTTAAATTCCAAAAAATACTAAAGAAAATATATAATAATTGTTTTAATTATTCATTGAAAGTAAATGTACTATTTATAATTGTCCGTCCAGTAAACTGATTGGAAAAATGCTTGTTTCTGCTTGTTACTTGAAATCGATTTGATTTCTACATATTATAAGAAAACTGCTTTTATAAGATATTCCCATCGAAAATATCTATAAATGTGCGTGACAATGTAAATAACTAAAGTAAATTGAATTTTGTTTATATACATATATTTAGTTGGGGATCATCTTAAATGCACTGAATTCCTAGTGAAAACCACTTGACTTTAAGAAACTTCACTTCAATTAAGATAATTAATTGGTTACTAAAAAAGTAAATGAATTCTAATGAAAATTTGCCTCTAGTAAGCAATAAATTGTGAAAAACCAAATTGATTTTCCCACTATGTTAAGGCTTAAAATCTTAAGTGAAACTCTATGAAAGTTCATGAGCAATTAATCAATTAATCAGCTCAGACTAATGCCAATTAAAAGTGTGCTAACACTTCAATTGTTTTGGTTTGAGGCCAGCTTAACGGTTAATTCAAATAGTCTTGAAAAGGATTCAACGAACTTGAAAATCATGGCCATGGCAATTGAAAATTTAAGTTGCCAATTTGAAATGTCAGAGACAGAGAGAGAGAGAGAGAGAGAGAGGGGGAAAATTTTCCAGACGACTGACGCCTCAATGATGGAATTGGGGGCGATAAAATTGCTTATCATTTATTCTCTTTACGTATGATTGCTTTAGTAGTATTATTGTTTATACTATCTATGTATGTATAATGCAGCTGCATGACTGTTGAAAATATTTGTCATATAAACAATTTCAATATTTACAATGCGAAAATAGTCGTAAACAGCAGCAAATTGAAGGCAAGCTATTCGTAATAATTATATTTGATCAATTGATTGGGGGGGGACTCAGTCAATTTATATATCAGCCTTACACTTGAATTGGAGGAAGAGGAAAACAAAAAGGAATTGTGTGGGTAAATTCCATTACAAGTATTACACTCGAATGTAACAACAAATTTATCTCTACTATCTCTCCCTGTCTCTCTCTCTCACAACACTTTAGTTATTAGATAAGCCAATTCACTTCAATTAAAATCAAGTCTTATCTCCACCAACTATAGTATATGATCTACTTGATATGAGCTCTGATTACACGGACTACCGACCAACAACTGGCCAACTGCCCGTTCCAACTGGAGTCACTTTACGCCTTTTGAAATTGTTTGCCCAATTTCATTATCGTCTTTCGCATGGCGCTAAGTGCACTGGATCTATCCAGTTCGAAAAGCAAATATATACACAAGATCTGTTAATTCTTTGTGTTAATTTTATATTTAACTTGATTTTCAAAATTAACCGCAAATGGTGCGCAAAAAAAATAAAAGAAACACAAATGAATGTTAATCGAATGGACTAACAACTTATTTGCAAATAAACTAAGTCTGATTTCCAATTTAATTTATTGTTATAAATAATGTGATTACAAATTAACAATGGAAAGCACCCACAAGGAAATGGGCTAAACCAAAATAACAACAATCATCTATAGAAGGGTTCACTTTGATTAGGCCAATTCTTCACTTCACTTTGCTCCTTGAAACATTTTTTGAGATTTATCTATTTATGTTGTTTGATTTCATGGCAAAAATTGTGAATGATGAGATCTCACATTTCACCCACATATTGCGCCATTTGTTTAATATTTTTTTAGTCACACCCACTGAAGTCTGGATCCTCCAAAAGTAGAAATGGATCACGTGAAATGGATTTTAGCACATTTTCTGCCTATTTGTTTGATTAAGAAACGATTCTCAGGGGTTTATTGTTGATTTATTTAATTATTATTTTCGATTTGGCTAACTAAAACATACCATAAAAAAAAGTCTTCAAATTGAGTGAAATTTCTGGAATTTAACCAGTTTCAATTGGTTATTGTGGCAGGTCGGTCGACTAACCACAGTGGTATGGAAGAGATAGCAAAAAGTTCAATTAAAAATGTACAATCTTGACTAAATCAACATTTGTTAACTCCTTCCTTACAGGACACAACTGGACACAACCGCAGTAATAGCAACAACAACAACAACAGCAACAACCAAGGGGGAGGAGAGAAAACTACAAGGCAAATGTCCGAATCGATAGGCCAGGTCAAGCGGCAGTTAATAGAAACCACATAAATCAATATACCACACACACAAAGGACACAATGCGAATCCTTACGGAGAAGGATTATGACAGTGCAACGCCAGCACTTGAACAACAAATGAACCTTGCCCGCAGAGCCTGCTGGAGCAGGAGCCGCAAGAGCTCAACCAATGATGAACCTACAAATGGTGCTAAATTAGTGTTTAACTTCAGTCAGCAAATTGAGAAAGCAGTAATCCGACCACTGGAACAACCACCGAGCAACAACAGCAGCAACAAGAACAAGCAGGAGCAGGTGTACACATCCTGGCGGCCCAACAAGATGACGATGCTTCTTTTCTATGCCATTTGTGTGCTCCTAATGGGCTCGAATACCATTGAGGCGCGTCCAAATATGAGTATCCTGGGAGTGGCCACTAACAGCAAGGCTATCGATGCGGATGTAGTCAGTCAGCTAAATGTAAGTACACCCACACACATACACACAAACACTTACACACAAACTAAGCAATTCATAGACATCCTTGGAGAGGCCCCATTCCTGCCAATCGACTACTTCTTCCGGCTCTTAACTTGATTGCAGAAATGTGTAGAAATGTGTCCTACCCTTACCTTATCCATTATAGTCAAGAGAAGACCTTCTCCTGTCACCTTCTCTTCAATTTAACTGCAGTTGACATAATTATTCGAAATGACAATCCTCCTAACCCCACCATCAGGCTCTATAGCGACATTCCACTTTGATTGTATCACATAGTATTTAGCTAGATTATCATTACCGGTAACTTTCCCCACACTCTTGACCGGAAATAATTGAGACATTAAATCGCAGGGCAGTGCTTAGATAATCACAGCAAATAAACACTTCATTAAGAAGTAAGAATATGTGTCCAGGCATAAGTACATACATCTACAGTTAGTCAATATATGTACGAGAATTGATCCCTAAAAGGTGCTTTGTCTATTTATATGCAATGATCTAAGTGGAAGATATCTACTTTTAGATGTTAATCATCATAACTCGCATCATATCTAAAGATACAATATTATATTGTTATCAATATGTCAGTTTTCAAAAACTATATATAATCTTGAATTATATCTAACGTCTCAGACAAACCTTCTTGATAAAAATCAATATTTGAAATATCTGCTTCGTGATTAGTTAAAACAGTCATTAAGTTTAAATTTGATTGACCTTTACCCTTTTTATAAACATTTCCTTTATTTCCTTCTATCCTTCTATTTAAACTTGTTATGACTGATTTCCGAGTGATTTCATATGCCAAAAGCTACGTCTAGATCGGCTTTAGTTAATAGAAACGAGGTCATTCGGATTGTGATATAGTCATTCGGATTTTAAGAAATTTGGCAGATTTTTAGCTAGTTATGATTGTGCATCTGTTAATTATCCTATCTGCTAATAATCAAAAAAGTGTTTCTAACCTTAACTATTTTGTTTGGTCCGTTCGCTTCAATGGTAGATATATGATATAGTCGCATGATCTTTAAGAAATTTAGCACAGTCACTAATTATTATTTTAAATTTATATATTTTATGTTTAAAACGAATTGATCTAAGAATAACAAACTTATTTAAGTAAAACCTCATCAAAAGTCGATATATTGTTCGGATCCCATTACTCCAATCCAATTTCATTCAAATTTACATTGATATTTTGTAACTTTAATAGCTAAACAGGGTAGGGATTGCTTTGATTCAGATGTACATACATATGTACTTGGCCACATGAATCATTTTGTCAAGCTATGTATCCACACTCAAATTTGTATGACAAACAAAGCAGTTTCGTCAAACACGTCGAAGATAAAACCTGTTCTATTTTCGTCAAACGCGCACTTCAAACACGAAAATTACTGCAAACAACACTATCCACGTTCAAAATTTGCTTCAAACACGTTTGTCATACAAATTTGAGTGTGGATACACAGCTATAGGTACTTTATGAGGTCAGAGAAGGCGCCTTTTATGGGTTGTTTGATAAAATAGGTGGAATAATCGGCTTAATCCGGCTTTGAGTATTTAGTTTCTATTTCTTTTTAAACTAAAACTATAAAAGTTTAAAAAAAAACAGTCAAAATAAAGTTTGGGTATTGCCAGTTGCATGTTGCTGAATGTCCTAAAGGACAGCTCAAAAGTCTATCTCGAGACAGTTATCCATTTATTTAGTTTGATTTTGTTGCTGAGCCTTTCTTATTTTGAAAGCTTTCTCTACATTATGAGCCATTTCTCAAAAAGTCAGCTTAAAGAAGATTTTCGTATACTTCTACTGAGGATATTTCTAAACAAAGTTGGCTTTTCATGACAGCTGAATGTTACAGTGGATCCGATCCGAAGAATTATTAAACTTGATCTAAATCTGGCAAAAAAAAGATTAAAGTACTTGATTCCAGTAGCCTTCAGAAGACCAGCAGATAGCCATATCACTTCGACATTTCACCCTGATCAAGAATATATATAGTTTGTGAGTTCGTAAGAGTCTCCTTCTTTGTATTACACACATCTGAGCCATGATATAAAATAGGGCTAGAAAGGGGTATAATAACAAATAGCTAAATTTTAAGATGTGATTCAGTTTCTATTTTGCAATTTGAAAACCTTTTTGAAGACCCAAATGTAATTTTATATAAACAGAATGAATTTAAGAATCCGTTATAAAGATCTTCGATAAACTGAACATAAATTTATTTCTGTTTCAATATATTTTTAAACATTGCCCATTAGTATTATCAACAAAAAAAAACATTTAAATTTTAGTCAAACACAAATTTCACTACCGAAAAAAAAAAAAAAATAAAAGCATTATTATAGAATTATATATTTAGAAAGAATTCATTAACTTTGCCAATTTACAAGTATACTTGATATAAAATATATGTTTTTTGTTGAACTTCCTAATTGAATTCTAACCAATTTGCCTCTATGGCTCTTGACTAAAAATACATCTTGACATTGAGTTCGATTTGTGGGAAGCCAACAAATCAATTAATTATCACAATGATTCTGTGACGTCAACGGAAATTTTTTGAAAATGAATTAATTAATTAAAACGAACGGGAACAAGTAGAAAAGTTCAGTTGAGATTCGTAATCTCAATAGCTTGATTCAAATGTGTCCCAAAACTTTAGTCACTGACCTAGATCAACAGAATTTATGTGACAAGAATCAACTTGGAATCATAATTTATGTATATACACACACACACACACACACATACACATTGCCATTGTTTCATTCACCGGAATAATGCTGACAAAACAATATGTCGCCACCTGCCAGTCCTTAGGAGGAGGAGGACAATAAGGGGGCGTCTCCTTGGCCCACCTCCCCATTTTCACGTTCATCCCCATTCTGACTCCATTGTCTCTGTGTCATTTGTGGGTCGTATGCGTCATTAATGGAAATGATTGTAATTTCGATAGCGTGTCCGTAAACGTTGGTTAACTGGGATTTGATGCTTAACCTAGTTGGGGGAGATCCACCTTTGCCCACCTTCATGAACTGTCTAGACGGAATGCGTGTGTGTGTGTGTGTGTGTGCGTGCCTATGTTGAATATTTATTGTTTGCTTTTTTTGGTTCAATTTTACACCCACACAAACACAAGTTGCCAATTATAATTTATTTACTTCTTTTACAGCTGCCATCGGCCAGAACCACAGCGGATACAACAACATCATCATCATCATCCTCGATGCCGCCTGCACTGCCCCAGGCGGAGGCTTTTAAAAGCATAGAAGAACGTGATACAGAGGATGGCCATCACACGGACCGTTATCCACTCTCCCAGGTGGATTTCGCACGCGTCAAGACTCCCTTTATCATTGGCATTTGGATATTATCGGCCAGCATAGCCAAAATTGGTGAGTCTATATAAAGAAATATTAAGGAATTTGGCACAACATTTTATAAAATAAACGACACGGGCTTAAACCTTCTGATTTAGGGCAAACAAAGGCAAGACAAATAAGTGATATCAAATGAATTTCTATATACTGTCTTTTTGGGATACTTGTTTTTTATTAGGACACAGTATTTATTTCTCAATTAAAACGAAGTATTAACTTAAATAGAGCCTTACTTTAAATGCCGGATTAATCCAGAGCAGGGGGCAGTTATTAGATTCATAATAAGAATAAGAAAATGTCTAAAGGGTCATCTTTAAAAGTTAGAAAATAAATGAAAATCGGTCAAAAACGATTCGCAAGAAATTTGTTATTTTTTATTTTAAAGATTTAACAGACAAAAATATTAATATTATTTTTGCAAACTACGAACCATATTTAAAGGTGGTTTTTATTCAATTTCAGTCTTCTTAAAAGATTGCTTGACTTTATAACACGACGAACTATCGACTCACAGTCTTCTATACCTAAATCGGACCTAATTTTGGCTGCCAAGTGGCGATAATTGGAGGCTTCTCTTGAAACTGCGCGCCTGTCAGTTGGGGTAGTCGCCTGTTTGGTCCGACTTTTAATATTTTTTTCGTATTCTTTGGGAATTCGAAGAACTTGAAACACTACAGTAGAGCTCCTTCCAATTTTTTTTACAATTTCTCCAACATTTTTCCTCTTTATTTGGTGGTCAGCAAATTTTTCGACCCATAGTGCATTTCAGTTTATAGAAAATATGGTTTTATTGTAAAAAAAAAAATAATTAAGTGAACACAACTCAAGCGAACGTTCACGAAACACTAATAAGTCCACTGTTCTTATTCAAGTGACGCATAAAAAGCTCTATTTTCTCTGACTAACTGAATTCTAAATAATAAGCGAAACTAAATGTAAACTTTTTCGTCCTTTTTTTGGGTTCTATCAATAGTCAATGAACGGTACTTTTAAACGATAAATAATTAAAGTTTGTTGAAATAAAAACGGAACAGAATGAAACAAAGCAAAATGAATACAAGAGTGTTTCTATTCAAGTGGCTGGCAGTGTATATTTTAGTCAAATTCTAAACGATTTCAAAAGTTAAATAGCAATTAAGTTTACTTTAAAGTCAATTCAAACTTGGAGTTTTGAAAAAATAAATTTTGAAACGATTTCTCAAAAAACAAAACATTAATTTATCATTAATTTTTTATAAGTAGTTCTTGCTGACTAAAACACATAGCTTAAAACTAAAGAAAACAAAGACAAACACTTTAAAAATTGACTGTATTATGAAATTGACATTTGGTTCTTCGATATTTTTGTGTCGTTTGAAAAAAAAAACTTTAATTATAAAGATTTCAAATCAAATCAAAGCATCAAAAAATGAGTCAAAGTTACAGAGTTGCAAAGAAGAATTTTTAAGAATTTTTAAGAATTTTTAAAAATTTTGGTTGAATCAACTTTTCAGTATTGCAAAAATTGTGATAACGCTTTGATGCGCGGCCCTTAAAGGCGTGTTGATTTTTTTACTAATGACAAAATATAAATTTAATTTGCTTCGTATTTTTATACCCTTGCAGAGGGTATTATAAAATTGGTCAGATGTTTGTAACGCACAGAAGGAGACGTTTCCGACCCCATAAAGTATATATATTCTTGATCAGCATGAGAAGCTAAGTCGATATAGCCATGTCCGTCTGTCCGTCTGTCCGTCTGTCCGTCGGTGCGTACGCGTTTTACTCAGCCATCTTAAGAGCTATCGGGATGAAATTTTTTTGGGAGCTTTTTTTACCCGGGTGAGATAAAGTATGAAAATCTTTGGGATCGGACTACTATATCATATAACTCTGGAACAAAAATTTTTGCAAAAATTGGAGTATCCCCATGAAATTTACCAATATAATAGAATTTGATATAAAATCTCAGATCCCAAAATTTGACCCTGATCGGATAAATAGAACACAAGTTACAGTCTATATAAATCGGTTCAATCGCTGCCGGCAGCTCTGCTTGCTGCCTACTACGTCATCATCAAATCAACAGAGCACATGCATACACACACAGACGCAACGCTACATAAACTGTATGTGTATGCGTGCGTTGCTTTGCTTAGGGAATGAGGGAAGAAGAAGAACAAATTGTACATAGTATGAAGAGTAAAATTGTTTTGTTTGTATATTAATGAATTGAGTTGCAGAAAAGAAATTTTGAACATGTGAAATTATTATTGTCAAGGACTGCAAGGGTATATAAACTTCGGCATAGCCGAATTTAACTTCTTTGATATTTTGATTTAAAGCCAAGTGAAAATCCATTTAAGAAGATTGCACCACAAAAATTTTAAGAAGAATCGGTTAAGCATTTTCTGAGATATCGTTGACCTAAGTGTAATCTATCAAATTCGCCCATATCTCTTAAAAAACACAAGAAAATCGAAAGCCTGTAAAAATCGATCAGAAAAAATCCTAATTACCAAAAGTTTGACTGTCTTTAAACCATGTCTGTCTGTTTATGAGCCTTAATCTGTCAATTACTTGAATGATCTTCCTTGTTGAATTAGGGTGTATTTGTAGCCACTTACTTTTAATGACTAATCCGATGGGGATTCTAGTAAATCAGCTTAATACTCTTTCAATATTTGGTCAAATTACCATGTAAATGAGATTGTTTAATAATCGTTGGCCCTGCAAGTTCTTTGCTGGATATTTCTCCTGTGTGTGTGTGTTTAAGTCAACTTTTTGGTTAGACGCGTTTTCTTGATTTTCCTCTTGAACGTGGGTGTGTTGCCAGGCAAAATCAATATATGTTTTATATAATTGCGACGCCGACTACGATGTCGACGTCGACATGCAGATTTACGTCAAGTTGCGCGTGTGTTGGTTTATGTGTATACGTGTGTGTCGGTATGTCGGTGTGTAGGTGTGTCGGTGCAGGAGAAGCTGTCCCAAGTGAAGGACATTGCATAAGCCCTAACAGCCAGCCAGCCAGCCAGCCAGCCAGCTAGTCTCAGAGAGTGCCAATGCCAGTCAAGTGTGCAACAAGCGGGCGGAGCCTTGAACCTGCTGCATCTGCTGTTCATGTTGCAGCTTCTGCTAAGCAACAATTGGGGGGGAATGTTGCATAAACCAAGCTCATGCAATGATTTCGATTTTTGTACATTTTTTTTTCTTCCTTCATTTTCGGCCTCCATCCTTTGTATGTACTTGGCCCCCCTCCCTCTCTGGAGGCTTTGTTGGCAACCTTAAATCAAAACCCAATGGCATCGTTATACAATTTTCGACAGGCAGCCAAATGGACAGAACCGACATCGAGAGAAAGGCAGAGAGAGAGAGAGAGAGAGAGAGAGAGGCATTCAGAGTTATCTCTTTGGTTTGTCCCTGGCCTTGGCTTTGGCATAGAAATGAATCCATTTACACCAAGGATAATGGCCAAACCTTAAAACTTGTGGGCGGACATTTTAATTTTTCTTTCTGTTTTTCGGTTTCCTATAGAGGGTCCCAAACCTATTGGGGCAATTGAATTAGTCCTTTTGGCCATGTTGACTATCAGGGACAGGTTTGAGTGCAGTTAGCCAAGGCAAACAGTAAATAATAACTTAGTAAGCCGAAAATAAACTCTAGTGGAAATTTAAAGCAAGGTTAATTAAATCAAATTTAAAGACATTTGATTTGATAACGGTAATGTTATTTCGTTTCCTCATTAAGCATTTAATTTATTAGTATTGGATACTTTATATAACTTATATAAATATTCAGTCAATGAAATAATCAATGTTTATATAGAGGTAACTATTTTAGTTCCAAATGTAAATTTACTTTCCATACAATTGTCCACATTGCTTATGACCCACGGCAGTTGTCCTTGATTTTAGTCATTAACCCGAAACGGCAGAAACTCCAACAACAACAAACACACACACACAAAACGGTCACAAGTCAACAAAAGGGGAAAAAAAAACAATGAAAATTTCCATGCAAATGGTTTTATGGATTAATATGTAATTCACTTTTTTTCTTTTTTTTTTTTTTTTTTGTTGCGAAATTGTTAGAAATTTACATATCTCTAGAAAATTGTTATGTTGAAATACTAATTACAATTTTAACATGACAATGATCAATTTTTGTTGTTTTCTCTTTCTTACAGGTTTCCATATGACACCGAAATTGCATCTAATATTCCCCGAATCCTGTCTATTGATCGTTGTGGGTGTGGTCATTGGGGTTGTTCTTTATTTTTGCACGGATGTCGCTGTCTCACCACTGACACCGAACACATTCTTTTTCTACATGTTGCCACCGATTATTTTGGATGCGGGCTACTTTATGCCCAATCGCCTATTCTTTGATAATCTGGGCACCATATTGCTCATGGCTGTGGTTGGAACCATCTTTAATATTGCCACAATTGGTAAGTTACATTGATAGTCACCTTAGTATATCAATTACCTCCAACCTTTTTGGGTAATACTTCAAGATACAAAGGCTTATATCATTTCGAACCCATTGTAACGATTTAGTTTACTTTTAATATTAACTCTCCATTACTCAACATTAAAGCTAGGCTTTATATTTTAAACTTTTGTATACTTTATTCACTACAATCTGAGGCTAAGGTCTTTTCTATCTCTTATAGCACTCAATTGCATTCATTTCTCAAGAATTCATATATGTTATAACTATTCGATTGATTTGATTCGTTAAGGAAAAACTTAAGTCCGAAGTTTCGTACAAATATCTCAATAATTGAAGGACTGGTTTGTCTAAATGAATACATTCAAATGATTCGTTCGGTTTTCAAAAGGTCTGCCAACTCATTTTACTCGTTCATAGAACAAAGTATTTATTATTTGAAATGAAGACATTTACTTCTTAATCTTTTGAGAGTTGTGAGTCAATGGCTTCTCGCAACTAATCAGAGAGCAGAGGACTCTCAAATTAACTCAATAAACGAATACTTTGTTTGACAAATATTTACAACATATTTTCAAAGACTTATAAATAACAATATATTGTAATTAATTTACTTTTGATACTCTCAAAACATTTGCGTTAACTGCTCAGACATTCAAATGAGCTTTTCTGTATTTAGTAAACAATTTATAAGTACTCATATTTCTTTAAAAAAGTAATTAATGGTTTTCCAATTGCCAATTAGTGCAATTAATAAGTACTTAGACTGAAAAATTCGATTACTTAGATGGTAAACTCATAATTTTTTTCGAATTCGAGTTAGAATTCAGCATGATTATGTTTACATGTGAATAGAACTCTATTGTATTCGCTTTCATTTGCATTACAAATAGGAATTATTTTATTAAAACCTGAAATACGCTTAGCTCGTTTGAAAAATGTAATTTGTATACAATTTTTAACCAGTTAGCCAAATTTTTTATATTCTTTGGAAGAGTTTTCTCATCTTTGTGGCCAGTTGACCAAGTTTTTTGTATCCTTTGAAAGAGTCTTCTCATTTGTGAGCTTTGATTGCTCTCTCTCTATGAAATGCTCGACTCATTTTACTTATTTTTTTGCAAATAAGTTATAACATTTTTTGAACTCTTGAATTACATTTTAATATATATCTTCATGTTCGTGTTGCTAATGTTTTTCTGCCTTTGTTGATATGTATCAGCAGTTTAGATAAGGCCTTCATCACTTACTATCAATTACAGGCTAGTACCTACTAACAATTGGACACCTCCCCTACACTATGATTAGAACAATAATGCTGAGTCATCTTCAACTACAATTCAATTTCACGAATTTCACACGCTTAAACAAACGAAAACAAAACAAAACACAAATACTAACGAAATGCCAATTCAATGCAAGTTTTTTTTTTGTTGTTTTACCCCTCCATTTCATTGAAAGTATTTTTGCGGCACGCGAGCAAACAATATAAATTTACTAGCATCTCATATGGGGGATAGGGGACAGGGGATATCCGCTTAGACGTGATTTACACGAAAATGTAACAAAACATGCAATTGATGTTGAATAGCGCACCACAGTGCGTATGCTTTATATCCAATAGTAGCAGCAGCAGAACAATAGCCATTCGGTCAGATAAATGACCCAACCAGTCAGTGGGATGGAGTGTGGGAGAGGGGGAAGGGAAGCTAGCTCATGGCTAGCACACATTGCAATTACTTATGCTTAACAAATTTGATTACAAATGTATGTTCCACATGGTACTTACTTACTTGGATAGCGCCAAGCAGACAAATGAGAAATGAACATCTCAGACAAACATATCAACTTAACTCAGCCAACTTCAGACTTAATTTACAAGTACTTAAGTTGAGAAGTTTTACTACTTTTACATTATATATTTTGTATCCATTTTCTGCCTTGATAGTTTCATTGGGTCCTAACCATTTCATGGTCTCTACTTTGCAGGTGGTTCACTATATGCGTGTGGTCTTTGTGGCATCTATGGGGATGAGAGTGCCACTCCCGAGTTGATGGACATATTTCTATTTGCCTCGCTAATATCCGCCGTAGATCCGGTCGCTGTTTTAGCCGTATTCGAGGAGATACACGTCAATGAAATACTGTATATTGTTGTCTTTGGCGAATCCCTGCTTAATGATGCTGTCACGGTGAGTGAACTAAATTGATGGGCAAATTATGCATAACATATGTAATAATCTGTGACATTCTCTCAAGGTTGTCATGTATCATATGATGGAAGTGTACAATGAAATTGGTCTGCCCAATATAATTGCCCAGGATATTGCCAGCGGTGTTGGTTCCTTTTTTGTAGTGGCTCTAGGTGGCACTGCCATAGGTAAGTACTTTCTAGTAAGTGTCTCTCTAGCAGATTAATCGATGTGTTTAATTGCAATTAGGTATCATTTGGGGCTTCCTAACTGGTCTGGTGACTCGATTCACCGATCATGTGCGTGTTATAGAGCCTATTTTCATATTCGTTATGGCCTATTTGGCCTATCTGAATGCGGAAATCTTTCACATGAGCGGCATATTAGCGTGAGTAATAATACCCCTAAGTTCCATCAAAGTTCTATATCTTTAACCACTTGCAGCATAACTTTCTGTGGCATCACTATGAAAAACTATGTCGAATCGAATATATCTCAAAAAATCGCACACAACTGTTAAATATGCCCTGAAAATGTTGTCAAGTTCGGCGGAAACCATTATCTTTATGTTCCTTGGCGTGGCGACTGTCAATAATATGCACGTTTGGAATACTTGGTTTGTGGTCCTAACCATAGCCTTTTGTTCCGTATTTCGTGTCATAGGTATGGATCAATCCATTCAATCCCTATTGTCCTTTTGAAATGTGTTTAAACTCTAACAATTTTCAGGTGTCATCTTGTTATCGGCTCTGGCCAATCGTTTCCGTTTGCACAAATTATCGCGTGTCGATCAATTTGTTATGTCGTATGGCGGTTTACGTGGAGCCGTTGCCTTTGCCCTGGTCCTTCTGGTCGATGAGAATGTGGTGAAGCAAAAGAATATGTTTGTTACCACCACCATAGCTGTGATCTACTTTACCGTATTCCTACAAGGCATTACCATAAAACCTCTGGTCAAGATACTCAATGTGAAAAGGGCTAACAAACGTAAGCCCACCATGAATGAACGTATTCATGAGAGGGTAAGTTCTCCAGCAATTTTGCTTATAAGTACTCATTAATTTCTATTCAAATGTAGTTCATGGACCATCTTATGGCCGGCATTGAGGATATCGTGGGCAAAACAGGCAATTACAATGTGCGGGATAAATTCAAGCGTTTCGATAATCGCTTTATACGTCCTCTGTTGATAAGAGATCTCAAGGTATGTTATCATTTTTTTTTTTTTTTTTTGATATTTACCTAAGAAGAAAGAATATGAGAGTATGTATGTATTTTTGAGTATGTTACATATGTTGAATTGGGCCGTTTTTAAACATCTTTTCATAAAAAATTTTTCTTTCCTAATAAGTCTTTTTAAAAACCTTCATCCAGAAATATAATGCATTACATTTTTTAGATAACAATATTTAAAGAATGATTTCTAAAACTTGAATGAATGATAGAAATATTCTTTCAAGTGGACAATGTTCAACATGAATTGAAAAAGAAATAGTATTCATTTGGTTTAATGAATGTCAGCTCAGAAAAGCTTCCACAACATTCAAAAGAAATGAATGCATATTGAATGAAATTGAATATCACGAATGGAGATGTTATATTTTGGAGTGCATTCGAACGGCTATTCTAGATTTTTTAAATATTTAAATACTATAATTGAAAATCCGAATTTTATTCATGATTTTCAAAGTTTTGGCAACGCTTTTTCTTATTCAGATTTCGACTATTCGAATACAATGTGTTATTATTCAAAATAATAAATAATTCGAACACCTTTTCAAAACATTCGGTTCGGAAATTAATTCATTGCTACTCATGTAACCAAATTAAATAGTTTAATACATTTGACAAATACTTGAATAGAATCAAACTCATTCGTTCCTCTTTTTAGTTTAGATTTATTTCATTCAATTCAGTTCAAATGGACTCGAATAGAACTCCCTACACTGTAACAGAAACTTTAATTGAAAACTTTGACACAGCAGAAGATTGTTTCATTACTCATGACTCACACATTCGATTTGGTTCAAAAGTATTCATTCGAATTTGATTTTGTTCAACTTCCTAGTCTCTAACAGAATCTTTAATTGAAAACTTTAACACAGAAGAAGATTGTGTCAATACTCATGACTCACACATTCAATTTGGTTCAAAAGTATTCATTCGAATTTGATTTTGTTCAACTTCCTAGTGCCTAACAGAAACTTTAATTGAAAACGTTGACACAGAAGAAGATTGTGTCAATACTCATGACTCACACGTTCAATTTGGTTCAAAAGTATTCATTCGAATTTGATTTTGTTCAACTTCCTAGTCTCTAACAGAAACTTTAATTGAAAACGTTGACACAGAAGAAGATTGTGTCAATACTCATGACTCACACGTTCAATTTGGTTCAAAAGTATTCATTCGAATTTGATTTTGTTCAACTTCCTAGTCTCTAATAGAAACTTTAGCTGAAATCTCTGACACAGAAGAAGATTGTGTCAATACTCATGACTCACATATTCAATTTGGTTCAAAAGTATTCATTCGAATTTGATTTCGTTCAACTTCCTTGTCTTTAACAGAAACTTTAATTAAAAACGTTGACACAGAAGAAGATTGTGTCAATACTCATGACTCACACATTCAGTTTGGTTCAAAAGTATTCATTCGAATTTGATTTTGTTCAACTTCTTAGTCTCTAACAGAAACTTTAATTAAAAACTTTCAACTAGAATCTTCTTTACCGTTGCTAAATAAACTTTTTATGAATCATATTGAATAGGGTGCTGAACCGAAGATCATTGAGACCTATTCAAAGTTAACTATGCGCGATGCCATGGAAGTGATGCGTCGCAATCCCTCGACAATTGGACAGATGACCGGAACTGAATCGATGAGTGCCCTATTCAGGAATTATACCAATAACTATATTGGTGGCAGGTGGGCACCGCCAACCATATATACCACCTGGTAAACGAATTTTGGATAATATCTAAATTGACTGTGTAGTGCTATATACTCACAAGAATTCGTATCGTATATAGCATGTGTACGACAAAAATAATAATAACAATTAAATTTAATTTTTTATAAATTTGAATTTGCATATGATTTGTAGCATGATGATAAAACTATGCACTAAAAAGAATACTTTTATCTTGTCTAACACAAAACACTCGTACACGTATACAAAGTAATCTCTATATTCTAGTAATTGCTGTCGAAAATTCGTTTAACCACTTCTTCTTTCTCTAAACCCTTTTGATTTGAAACTAATTATAAACTATTGGTTTGTTTTTTTTTTTTGATCTTTAGTCCCAGTCTAACTAATCTAGACAATACTTGTTCGCGCAATTTGGATATGGCTGAACTGGACTATAATCCATCCAAAAAGGATTTGACTGATGCCAGAATACATCATTTGTTAGCCGAAGAACTGAAGCCTTATAGAAGGGTATGTATAACCTCGATACTGAAAACATATATAGATATATATAATCAAATTTTCAATTTCAATAAACTTAATATAAGCAAATATATAGCGTAAAGAGTATCTATCAATCTATCTATGTATCTAATTCACACACTGCCCAAAAAAAAAAAAAAAAAATGACCCCGATTTTCAAAACTATTTTCTGTCTATGTCACTTCACTTCTTTTTTATATATACAGAGTTCAACTTCACCATATATATATATATCTATAATTTTCATATATATAATTTTCTTTTCAAATATTTGGGCTTTTAGTTTCAACAAAAACTCTTTTCGCTTATTGCTCTATTTAAATCTGCTGGCTATATATATATATATTAAATATATACTACAATTATATATCAATATTTGTGATTAATGATTAATTTATTTAATTTCTTTCCCGTTCAACATCAACTTGTCTCGCCAACCAAACCAAAAAAAAAAAAAAAAAAAAATGACCAAACAATGATAAATGCTTAAAAAACAAAAAAAAAATACATTTTTATATAAATATTTCGAAAAGGCTTCAATACAAATGGTACGAAAGAATTGGTTCATTAATTTGATTATTTTTCAATTTGTTTCATTTTTCTGTTAAATGTTATTACACAATCTAATTGTGTGTGTGTATTATGTCTATCATATACTTATAAACGTTTCTTTGGATTGCAACAAATTTTCTTTTAAAATATTCCAATTAAAACAAAAAGAATATAAAACTCTTTTTTAAACAGTTTCTACTAAAATACTCCTAAATTAATCCAATTTGGTGTCTATATTATAAACGAAAAAAAAAAAACTTACCATAAACAAAGTACTAAAGCCAAATATGTTTAATTTTATTTTTAAACTTTAATTTAGTACGAAAACGCTAATTGAAACAATGCAAAAAGAATTTAAGATGAAATTTTTTTAGAGCTGCCTTTTTTTAAATACTCAATAATAATATTTATGAACAACTTTTACAAATGTTCAAAAAATAATATAAATATCTATGCATAAACTAAATGTTAATCGTAAAAGTTAATGTTGACACTAGACAATTTTTTTTACTTTTTATTAACTTTTTTATTGTGCAAACCATATTTTTCCCCCTTTTTTTGTTATTTTATTTTAATATTTGCTCGTAAAATAACTTTGCAAAGCATTTTTTCCAAAATGTCTTAGTAAATAATAAATGTCCTACAGCAGTGGACACAAATTTAAGGCCTTTTATTTTCGAACTTGGTTTAAAGTAAATTTTATCCGATTATGATGAGTAGTATGTAGATCATGAGATGGAGAATTCAGTTCACTTTCTGTTTGAGTTTAAGAAAAAAGTTTAAATTAGTTTTGTGAAAGGGCCTAGACCAAAAGACCCACAAATTAGATACATAATTCAGAACGAAACGAAATTTTGGGCTAAATTGAATGAATGAATTGTTAAA
The DNA here is from genome assembly GCF_018151085.1 of Drosophila tropicalis. NCBI lineage: Eukaryota > Metazoa > Arthropoda > Insecta > Diptera > Drosophilidae > Drosophila > Drosophila tropicalis. The sequence continues at coordinate 932,160 of NW_027172753.1, read as the reverse complement.
CGGAATTTATTTTAATTTGAATATTTCTACAACTCTAGATCTACAACTTTTTTATTAAGTTTATTCAAGTATCTGTATTATAAAATATAGGATCTGACCCATATTCACTTATTACAGAGGTTTTCAAATTTCGTTAAATTTTTGGACCCCGATACGGAAAAATGTTTTTCTGTGTATTTTCTCTGAATTCAAATCCGTTGCCCGTTTTCCGCCATCAGGTCAGGTTTCAAAAAAGTTTATTACCTACTTGCCTGCGAAACCTTGTAAACCTGTGTTAGTCCTTCATTCTTTACTTCAAAAAATTGACCTGATTAAAAAAAAAGGATTGCTGATTCGCGTTCAGCACCAAAAATTACCTGAAAAAAGTTTTTTACCAGATTCTAAGCCTGTGATATCGGAAAAACCAACAAAAATCTAAAGAAAACTTCAAACTTAAATCCGAAAACCCAAAGGGATATAAATTCATGGCCACCACTGTACATATATGAGATAATAAGCCTAGACATCTAGTTAATATTAGATGCAAAATCTGATGAAGCTTTAATGACATTAATGACTCAAGTTAGCTTTGCAAGTTTATAAAAACTTTGCCAGAACCAAAGTAAGCCTTGCCTGATTTCTTTTTAAATTTAAGTTAAAATTATTTAAATTTTGCAATTCCATTTAATTTTGTTTATTTTCATGTTGTTTTTTATTCCACAATTAATTAATCACAAACACCATGTATCCATTTAATGTTGTTTTGTTGAGAATCTATCTATATCTATATATTCAGTACTTTTTCCATAACAGAGAGGGAGAATATTGTTTGAAACTTCTTAACTGAAGTTTTTTCTCTATGTCATGGAATGGGTATTGATAATTCGGCTAACCGAAGTCTTTGGAGCACTTCTACTATAAGCATTATTGAACTTTTATCCCCTTCAATCACATACTTAATTAACTATAATCAATTGTAAGCTGTATAAATGTTATGGAACGTCTTTGTTCACTTTTCAAACAGTTTTATTACATGTTAAATGCTAAAAAAAAAAGAAAATAACTTAATGTTTGTCCCTGCAAAGTTTTCTCGTAACTACGTAGAATGTCTTCTACTTGTCCACTGTCTAATTTTATTCTACAATATAATATACATATATGCGAATCAGATGCTATATCATATACATACATATCATATATTTTCAATTCTTATGATTTTAACATATTATTTGCCTTCATCCACAATTTTTTTCAGCACCGTCGTCTTAGTTATAGCCGACACGCAGTAGATGACAGAGATTTGTCCACCCAGGTAAGTAATGCAAAAGCAAATCTCTGACCAATTCGAGCAATATATATCCTATATAAAAACAATGAATGAAATTCAAAATGATTCGATATTGAGAAATTTCATCTTGAATATCATTACAGGTCAATTATAAAATGCAAATGAATTTCCGACGAATGTTTAATGATCGGAAGCATCATAAGCGCAGTAAACGTGGAGCCAGCAATAAGGTAAGAAATAATTTAAATCAAGGGTGGGCACGAAAATTTAACTTGGGAGCCAGAGCATCAGCAGCAGAGGCTGGGCAGAGAAAAAGGTCATTTTTTGGTCTCGACGCACACAAAAATTTGTGTGTCTCGAGTTTTATGACGGGTCATAAACGACCTTTTTTGGGTCGAGCGAGCGATCGTCGTCGAACTTTTAGGCAGAGGGACGGCCAAAAACCGAATTTTGCGGGGAGGGAGAAAAAGGGTCGCGATCACGAGCTCGCAACTTTTAGGCAGAGGGACGGCCAAGTCCCGAATTTTGCGGGGAGGGAGAAAAAGGTCGCGATCTCGAGCTCGCAACTTTTAGGTAGAGGGACGGCCAAGTCCCGAATTTTGCGGGGAGGGGGAAAAAGGTCGCGATCTCGAGCTCGCAACTTTTAGGCAGAGGGACGGCCAAGTACCGAATTTTACGGGGAGGGGAAAAAGGTCGCGATCTCGAGCTCGCAACTTTTAGGTAGAGGGACGGCCAAGTCCCGAATTTTGCGGGGAGGGGGAAAAAGGTCGCGATCTCGAGCTCGCAACTTTTAGGCAGAGGGACGGCCAAAAACCGAATTTTGCGGGGAGGGAGAAAAACGGACGTGCGGGTTGTCCTTTGTCGAGTCGAGATGTAATGCTTGTGTACACTGACAAAAAAATTTATTTTTATATGTATATATGTACCCGCAGCAAAGGGGTAAAAAATTAAAAAACCCCAGGAAATGCCAAATTTTCAGAATGTCTACTTTATCCCTGACTTTCCAATAATTTTAATAACCTGTATTGGGGAAGCTAGAAAAAATTAAATGATTTGAAATAAACCTTTTTTGTCAGTGTACACAAGCATTACATCTCGACTCGACAAAGGACAACCCGCACGTCCGTTTTTCTCCCTCCCCGCAAAATTCGGTTTTTGGCCGTCCCTCTGCCTAAAAGTTGCGAGCTCGTGATCGCGACCCTTTTTCTCCCTCCCCGCAAAATTCGGTTTTTGGCCGTCCCTCTGCCTAAAAGTTCGACGACGATCGCTCGCTCGACCCAAAAAAGGTCGTTTATGACCCGTCATAAAACTCGAGACACACAAATTTTTGTGTGCGTCGAGACCAAAAAATGACCTTTTTCTCTGCCCAGCCTCTGCCGGTAAAGAGCCACGGGAGCCAAAAGAGCCACTACGTGCCCACCCTTGATTTAAATCAATTGAAAACCATTTAATAATATGATTAATTGTTTTTTTCCTGCAGGAGCCCAAGGAAAATGTGAAACAGAATCATGTATCATTTCATGATTTTCAACAGAATGGCACTACAAAGCAGCTCTCCAATGGTACGAATTCGAGTTCAAACCATTCACGAAAAAAATCTTACAGAAAAAGACATACTACTCACAATTCACTTAACAAATATCGTAGATTAGACCTAGGTAAATGATGAAAGCTTAAAAACGAAAAGCAATTCAATTTGAACCAATTCAAAACAGATAATTCAAAAATCAAAACCAACCAAATTTTAAGTAGAAATCAAATTGTAGAAATATTTTAAAATATGTTTTTCTTATATTTTCTCTTTTAAGTTGAAATGAGTTTACTCTAGATCTAGAATTATAAAAAAAAAAAAAAACAAACGCCTCATTCCAAACACACACACACAATCTCATAAAACCAATAAGAAATCATCTACCTATACTACCAGCACCTCACACTAACAAAATTGTTTATAATTTTTATATACATATGTATTAATTAATTATATTTTAAGCATGTCTTGAACTCGCAAAATGTTTTCAAATTAAGTTCATTACCGGCGTATCTAGGGATGTAAAATGGGGAAAATTTGCCCCTTAAAGTATGCAATATTATTTTATTACAACATTTTGCGAGTTTAATAACAAATTGTGCTAACAATTAGAAAAGAAGCAAATTCTTCCCATACCAAAAAGAAAATTAAGTCACTTACTAAATTATTTTTCAACCTTTGCCCTATTCTCTGTTTCTTCCTTCCCGCTCACAAAATATTGGCTAAAACACACACACACCCTCACACAATTGCCTGTCTGCTAACACGAATATCATGTGTACTTAACTTACAATCATCCATATGCTAAATATACTCACTAAAGACTATATTAACAATGTGCTTAATGAAACAGCCGAGGAGAACCAACAGAATCCAAACGAGATCAATGTTGTTGGTCCCAGTGACGATTGGGATGATGGCCTAACTTTCACAGCAAAATCATCACGTAAGTCATTCTATCTACATATATATATGTTTAGATATATGTTTTCCGTTTGTTTCTTAATAAACGTACTTGTACTATTATTTTTACTAATCCTTTTTGTAAGAAAGAATAAGAGAGGGAGTTTGAGGTTTGTCTACCATACTGAGCATAGGCAGACCCATTGAAAATGTTTTTTGTTTTTCCTTTTTGTCCAAGTGGTTTTTGTTTTCTATACTTTAAAACCTTTTTTTTTCCTTATGATCAGCAGTTTTATAGCCTTGACTGATAGAAAGTGAAAAAAAAAGCAATAAAAATTGCCATTAATACTTATATATATATCCTCATGATTACACAAAAATGCCATATCAGTATCTAAACTCACTTAATGCATAACAAATAACAGAACAAAATGAGTTACCGTTAAAAAAATGAATGTTGTAATACTGCAAATAAATCTTCAAAAGGTTTTCAAGAGTTTTGTTGTACATATTGAAATAGTGAATAGAGAATCATAAGATTTATGTAAAGTAGCATTGGATTTTTCGGGTTTTTTTTTGTATGTAGGTTATATTCTAAGCCACAAGCAGAATTGATTCGTCTCATTATCCTGCAAAGCTTTGCTAGTCCTTTTGATGATTTCATTTGTTTTTGGCACTCTTAACTCGGTTGAAATACTTATACAAATTTTAATTCTACTTTTGCCATTCCAATTGTATTTTTGCATATGTTTTTTTTTTCGATTTTTTTGTTTTTGTTGTTCCTCAAAATGATTTCCTCTGAATAAAATGCCTATAACAACGACAACTTTTTCTATATATTTTTCTTTTTTTTCCATTTTATGTGTATATGTATGTATACCAACATATATGTATGTACATATATATGTATGCATATAAAATTTTTCCTTCCCAAACTCTAATTTAAATCCAATATAAAATCCTAAATTGCTGGGCGCAAAAATATATAAATAAACAACAACAACAAACAATACCTTCTCGTTAAACACCAACAATGAACAACAACCAAACAACGAACAACACCAAATTAGCTGACTCGGATCGCGCTAATAATAATTCCCTGATAGCCCATATACAAAACCTGCCCGGTTTTGATGTATCCAAGGCTCGCATTGTCCAGCATTATGCACCCAAAGTGGATGACGACCAAAGTCCAGAGCAAGAGTTAGACTCGCCGGATCCATCAGTTGGACCCACAGCGGCTGAATTGATTTTGCCATGGCGACGGGATCGTTCATACCAGAGCATTGGTAAAGCAAAATCATTAAAAGAACCAAAAAAAAAAATATATATACATATATATAAATCAATCAAAAATCAATTCATCCAGAAACTTCTAGAGTGCTTCATACATATATTCAAATGTATATGGCAATAATCACACAGACACACACACACAATCACAATCACATGTTGCTTAGAGTAGATTAGAAAGAATAACAACAAATTAACACACATTCCATATAGACTTTCATTCACTTCAGATCAGATCAGTTTAAATTTTCTGTTAGATGATTAAAAGATGATTAAGATCGATAGAATTTTAAAAGGTTAATGTTAGAAAAGCTTTTTCTTTGCTTTAAATCATTCATTTCTGTACGATTTCAGGAAAGACATGCTGTTTTGCCCCCTAAAGTAGGCAATAATAAGTAAAAGCATTGGCTATGATCAATGTTTAGCTAACAGACATTACGACAGCCCATTAGGATTTTTAACAATCAATTTTTTTCACCAGTCTTCTTACACTTTAGGAGATAAACTCGGCAAGGGATATTAGTTTTTAAAATTTTTTTCGAAAAATGGTAAACGAGAAACCATTTAACAAAAGTTATTAATAAACAAAGGATTCTATTAAAACCCCAAAATACTTTGTTTATTCATAACTTTTGAACAATTTTAAAAACATTTAATGAAATATATGCATCTTTTTGCGTTATATTTGAAACTTATGAAACTACATATATAGAAAACTTTAACAAAACATAAGAATTTTTAAGCCATTTAAAGGTTTATGTATATTGGCCACCTAGAATTCCATTCCATGCACTTCCGAATTCCGGGTATAAAAAGAAATGGGAAAAAATTTACAGAGAATGCTTTAACCAGTTGTGATTCGCAACTAGTTTTAGCATTGGAATTGCCATTTTTAGAGTAGTTATCACCGACAAAAGAAATTATTTCTTAAATAGGTTCACCAGTTGTGATTCCCAACTCGTTTTAGCATTGGAATTGTCAATTTTAAAGTAGTTATCACAGACAAACGAAATTATTTCTTAAATAAGTTCAAAAGACGTGACGTGATAGAATGTTTTTAGATCACTTTGTAGGAGTTTTCGAATCCATTAATATACACACACACACACACTTACATATACATACACATAACTAGTCCATCCACATTCCAAAGTATTTGCTGCCTTATATAAATACATAATGCCAGTCCCATAAACTACATACATTATTATATAGTCTAGCATAGTGAATCTTAAGCATTTAGATGGCATTTTGGCCTTTATGCAAAAATAGTTAATCGTTTGTGCTCAGCACTTTGCGCGACTTAAGATATCATTTTAACTTTATACCCATTTATGTTAAGTTCTTTTTATCGATTTGTTTGCGCCAACAATTCACTTATCCTTTAAGTTTAACCTCAATAGAGCTTCACTTCATTAAATGCGATTTGTAATTATATGGTAGAAAGCATTCGAAAGAAGAGCGAGAGAGAGCGAGAGAAAAAAGAGTCCTGAAAACTATATTCATCTTAAAAAAAAAAAAAACAACACCTTAAAAAAGATGTTAAAATAAAAAACTAATAAGAAAATAAGCAAACACCAAATCAGCATGGCATTTTTGTGCATGACAAACGTTTTCCTCCTTTGCGTTGTTTTTCCTTAATTTTTTTCAAAAAATATTATTTTTTAAATTTACTGAAAATGGGTTAAGATAAATAATTTCAAAAAAAAGCTAAGCATAATACTTCAGTCGAAATATTGATTAACTCTCCCAAAATGTTTAGTAATTTTTTAAATCGATTTTTTAATTTGACAGTGGAAAAATCAGCGATAATAAATAAAATCTCTTCACTAGCATTGAAAATAAAATGTATTGAAGATTTTTGTTTAACGTTGCATATTTTTAATATTAGCATTAGCATTGGAAAAAGTTAGTACTATAAAGCAAAATTAACAAAAACATTTTTTCAATATTTAGTTTTAAAAACAATTACACCAAAATTTTAAACACTTTTTTAAAAGTTTTTAAAGAGTGGGAAAAAAAGTTTTGAAATTTGTTTTTAATTTTTTTTTAACTTGTTAGTTTTTTAAAATGATATTTTCGAAAACTTTTAAAAACAACATTTTTAATATTTTTTCAAAAAAAAACATTCTTAATATTAAAAAAAAAAAACATTTTTTGATATTTTAAACAAAAAAAAAAACCTTTTAATATCTTTTTTGATAAATTTCTAAAAAATTCAAAGTTATGGTTGACAAAAAATTTAAAAACAATAAAATTTTTTAATCGAAAATGTTTTCAAACAACTCAAAAAAAAACCTTTTTTTAATTTTTTTTGTTTTGTCAAAAGTAAAAAAATAGTTTTTAAAATGTTGAAAGTTTTCTGATTAAAAGAAATGAAAAGCAAAGTTTGGTGAAACTTTTGTTTTAAGACAAATTTTTTAACATATTCGGTTTTTTTTTTTAACAAAATGTAAACATTTTCAACATTTGTTTTTAAGTTGTTGATTTGTGTTTAATTTTCCCAAAGATTTTTGAACTTGGAGAAGTCGTAATTTGCTTTTAAAAATGGTTTTAATATTTTCCTTAATACTTTTCTTAATTTTTTTAATTTTTCTGAATTTTTCAAGGCATTTATCTAATTTTTTTGGTCATTTTTTTTTTATTTTACTTTCTTAATTTTTCTAAAAATTTTAAATGCTGATGCTAATTGGCATTTCTTTTAATAATAATAAATAAAAATGTTATAAAAATTACTATTTAAAATACTAGTGAAGAAATATATTTTGTTAAAGGTTTTAAAGATTTTAAATAATGATTGTAATTGGTGAAATTTTTCAAAGACTTTTGTTATTTGTCGTAATTTATCGGAAAAGCTTTACTCACTAATAAGTTTTATTACGAAGGATGAAGGGACCAGTTCCAATTACAATTGAAGATATTTTCAATATATTTATTTCGTTGCTTTTTAGATTATTTTACCTTTGAACTCAGTTTGGTTTGGAATAATTTCTTTGTTTTTAGTTCATTTTGCACTCTGTTTGTCTTATCCTTACTTGAGTGTCCTTTTGCTGCGCCTTGAAATTTCCCCCCCACCCCCACCAAAATTGGCATTGCAGCGTAGAGTTTAAGCTGAGCTGCTGCTGCCGCTGCTAAATGCATGCCCTTAGCACCAAGAGACTTAACCTATTCTAATAGTTGTTATTACTATTTTCCATTTCCATTCAAAATAGTTGCCGAGCATCCCATTCCCGAAGAGGATCGCAATCTGTCGCGCGAATCAGATGGGGAACGTCGTGTGGCCACGCCCACAGCCACAGAATCACAATTGCCATGGAAACGACAGGGTGACGAGAGCACAGATGCAGTGCAGCAAAATGAATTTCCCGCCTGGGCATCGAATAAGGAATATTTGGCCTACAATTCACCAAGTGCCACATTCCTAGGTAACGTATCCTTTTATGAACAGAATCCTTATTCTCCCGGGGGGACTAACCAAACAGATACTGCTACCAAAGATCCAAGAGTTCTCTGTATAATTTCTCTGTGAATTGGCCATGTATATAAGAAATCAAACAGTTCTATATCTATGTATATATCTACCTTGTGTTTGTTTTTTTTTTTTTTTTTTTGTTAACCAACTTTAAATGCACTGCAAAAAAAAACTTAATTGAAACGTACAAATTCAAGGAAAGAAATCAAATTAAAAATTGTATTATACTACGACACCTGTCTTAATATAGTTTATGACTATATATTCTATATGTTTCTGATTAGTTCTATTTGTTTATTCTTCTCGTTTCTTATTCTGTCGTTTATTTTTCCTTTTTGGTAACTGTTGGCTCCACAATAATACAACCCACCACACACAATGTCCACCACTCTTCACCACAATCCACCACACACTACACACGGATGTGTCAAATGCTCTCTCCAACCCCCTGCCCAAAAAAGGTGGTATAAACAAGCCTAAACAACCCAAGTCCGTCATAGGTCTCTTTCGACGTGAGAGTTCCAGTTCCAAAGCTGGCAGCGTTGGTGGCATTGGAAGCTCTAATACCGTGGACGCCGGCTCCAGCGGCGATGCACGTGGCTCGGATCCAATGGTCGTTGTGCCTTCTTCTACTAACACCCTCAATCCAATGAATCCGGCCAGCAGTGGCATTAGCACCAATACCACACCAGTGCCGGCCCACAATCCCCGACTGGACAAGCGCTCGCAATCGATATCGTCAGGTTCGTTGGGCACCCATCTAGTTGGCCCGGAAGGCCATTCTGGTCCATTTCCGGTCACAGCCAGTCATCGACGGAATGTGCGACGTGGCTCCATGCTGGAGCTCAGCGGGTAAGTTTTTTACTTTTCCTTTTACCCCAACTGTTTTCACCATAAAGATACACGATATTTGATTTGTGTTATTGAATGTCCTTCGTACATTGATTCTTGTATTTTGTGGGCCTCTTTAACTCTATCTCTAAGCATAGATTTGTAAATTTTGTATTAAATGAACGCATTTTTAGTTGTAGCTTAGTTATTGACTAACCCAAAACAGAACATTTAAATCATTTAACAAAGTTCATCACTTGAAAATCACATTAAACTTGTATTTTAACCCAAGGTTTTGTTTTTTAGTTTTCTGTTCCTTCAACTTTTACTAGTTTTTAAGTTAATTTATTAACAAATGAGGTTATATCTGTAGTCCTTTGAATTTGAGATTTCTTTTTGAACCTTCATTTCATTTAGCAGTTTTTTATTTAAACAATAACAAATAACTATTAAAATGACGCCAAGGTTAAACAAAAAAGTGAAATCACATTTGGTATGCTTTTTTAAGTCTGTTTTTCTTCATTTAGTTATAATTCTCAGCTAGTTTTGGCGTTGAAGATGTGTGCTAAGGCCAATTAAGTTATGGTGTTCATAAGCAAAGTCTCCCAGTAACAGAACCTCATAATTATATTAATGTTGGGCCAAAAGACTTACTCACACTTCACTGACTCATTTAACTGATCACTCACTGACTCACTTGTTTACTTTAATTATTACTCATTTGTTAAGTCTTTACTTACTTTACTTTCTGAGGCCCTTGATCAGTTCTTACATTTATAATTTTTATAGTTCTTAAATTTTAATAAACTAGTCAGCGATCTAGTAAGTCAATGAACAAGTAAGGTTCTGAAACCCTAAATTAGTGAGTTACTAAGGCAAAAGACAGTCAATTACTTCATTTTGGGGAACTGGTTCGCTGACTCACTCCGCTGATCACTCACTGCCTCGATTGTTCAGTTGACTCACTGCTCACTTGTTTAATCTGTACTGACTTTACCTTTTGAGGTCCATGATCAGTTCTTATATTTGTAATTCTTAAATTTAAAGAAACTAGTAACATGAGAATGAAAATACAAGTGAGTCAGCGGTCTAGTAAGTCAAATATCCATTTGGTGAGTGATCTAGTAAGTCAAAGAACTACTAAGTGAATAATTTAACGAGTAAAAAAACTAGTGAGGCATTAAGACACTAAATAAGTGATTACTGAGTTACCTAGTCAGTGCGTTAGTCAATTACTTTATTTTGATAAATGTGTTCACTGACTCATTCAACTGATCACTCACTGACTCACTTGTTCACTACAATCACTGTTCATTTGTTCAGTCAGTGATCTAGTAAGTCAAAGAACTAGGCATTAAGGCACTAAATAAATGATTACTGAGTTATTAAGTCAGTGAGTCACTAAATTACTTCATTTTGATGAGCGTGTTCACTGTTTTATTTAGCTGATCATTCACTGACTCACATGTTCAATTCAATCACTGCTCATTTGTTCTGTCAGTGATCCAGTAAGTCAATGAACTAGCGAGGCACTAAGACACTAAATAAGTCATTACTGAGTTACTATATCAGTGAGTTAGTGAATTACTTCATTTTGATGAATGTGTTCACTGACTCATTCAACTGATCACTCACTGACTCACTTGTTCACTACAATCACTGTTCATTTGTTCAGTCAGTGATCTAGTAAGTCAAAGAACTAGGCACTAAAGCACTAAATAAATGAGTTACTGAGTTACTTTCATTTGATTGAGTCACAAGGGAACAAATTTACTAAATGTATTCACTCACACACTGAAGAGAGACTTTAGATTCATATTTGTAGATGAATCTAGACTCTAGGTCCTAGAGTTATCCTCTGCCGAAAGTTTGATTCAAAAGATTGCCAACTGTGTAGTGTAGAAAATACAAGATCCATTTCCCAAAAACACTTCGAATTTTATTTAAAATTTCTCTTAACTGCTTAAGTCAATATCGCTTCTCGGTTTAGATGCAGTGGGTTTCTATTTTTAATAATGATAAATACTGTTAATATATTAATAGATCTTGAATATTACATATATTTTGTTTTTAGCTTAATATTTTTTTAAAGTTTTGCAAATTTGTTTTTACACCTCCACCAAATTTTTTCTTTCCCATTTAAAGCACTTGAAAAATTCGTATCACTTTTTGCAATATAACGAAGAATTTTGTGCTAATTTCCTCTTCTTTTTATATATTAAGTAAATTTCTATATTTTCACTTAATTTTCTTGTTGTGTGTAGGCAATTTTTTGTGTTGTATTTTTTTTTTTAGTTCTTTTTTGTTTTGTTTGGTAGGCGTCTTGTTTTGTCTCTGTGTCGTATTATTGTGATAAATTATTTTGCAGACTTATTGTAACTGGACGCAGGCCCAGTAGAGTTTTACAATGTAGTCCAGGAGCAACTAATTTGCTAGAGTCAACCAAGATCACAACAACAACAACTTCAACTCGAACAACTCCTACAACAACTTTAACTCCAACAACTTTAACAACATCCACCACCACAATCAACAACAAGAACAACAGCCACACAAATAATTCAACAAATGCAACAAGCGACAATTCAACGTCAACTTCCCCCTCATCGGAGAATAGTGCAACATATCGGCTAAAGTAAATGATCCCAAATCATATGATAGTGTAGAGATAATGCCAGTATATCTGCCAAATGCAATCTATACCGGCCATTGACGAATTTCAACTTTAAGAAACAACAGACGTTCAACCTACAACAACAACAGCCAATCAACATAATTTTTCTATATACATTTATCAAATTGTATATAATGCTACAATTCAGATGCATATCATTGTAGAATTGAGAATCAAACGAATCAAATATAGGTCTATATAATGCTAAATGAATAGTGATTTCTCCTTGCTCCTTTAACTTCTTTGTTTTTGTAATAACCACATTGTTCCACATCGATCATTTTCAAAAAGAGAGAGAGATCGAAAGTTCCTGTATAACATTCCTAAAAACTATTAACAATTTGGCAATCATTCTCACACGCATACGCATAAGCAGAACTGTACATTAGTGGGGAGTCTCTACTGTATTAAAGATGTTGTTTCTATTGGCATAGCTCTTGGTTCGAATGGTTTTCATTACTAGGATTGATACACACACCTAAACTGGCCTGTTGATCTTGTCTATTATTTGCTAATTTTTTTAGTTAGTTTCTTTTTTCCTTTTGTTTGCCATGACCTCGCAAATGTATAACAGTTTTCAGTATTCAAATAACAATCTCAAAAACCACTTGATAACTATTAGAACTGTTAGAAGCAATAATATAAAAGTTTTAAACTGTTATAAAGCTATAGATTTGAGAAGCAAATGATTTCATATCAGTCAAAAATGGTTTTACCAGTTATTAAATTTCATATGGCAGTTGTAACTGTTATACGGCTGTAAAAAGACAGCTGCAAATGATTTCATATCAGTTTCAATCATTTAAAAAAACAGCTTAATGGTCATACAGTTAAACACTTCAAGTGTTATACGACAGTTCATAACTGTTATACAACTCTTATAAAAGAGTTTAAGTGTTATACAGTGTTGTACAGTTACACATGTGAACAGTTATACGATAGTTTCCAACTGTGAAATGCTTTTCTATCAATTGGTTCCATTTATAACAGTTTAAATGTTATACAGTTACACAGAAAATGATTTCATATTAGTTTCAATTATTTTCAACAAATATTTAGTACTGTTCAGTGTTGTACAGTTACACAAGTTAAGTGTTATACGATAGTTTCCAACTGTGAAATGATTTTTTATCAATTGGTTTCATTTATAACAGTTTAAGTGCTATACAGTTACACGGCAAATGATTTTATATTAGTTACAAACTTTTAAAACAAATATTCATCATACCACAGTTCCTAACTGTTATACAACTGTAAAATGACTATACAGTCATTATATACATCAATTGTAGTCATTTATAACAGTTTAAGTGTTATACAGTTACACAGAAAATGATTTCATATTAGTTTCAATTATTTTCAACAAATATTTAGTACTGTTCAGTGTTGTACAGTTATACAAGTTAAGTGTTATACGATAGTTTCCAACTGTGAAATGATTTTCTTTCAATTGGTTTCATTTATAACAGTTTAAGTGTTATACAGTTACACAGCAAATGATTTCATGTCAGTTTCAATCATTTAAAACAGCTTAAGGGTTATACAGTGGCACAATTTAAGTGTTATACGACAGTTCCTAACTGTTATACAACTGTAAAATGACTATACAGTCATTATATACATCAGTTGTAGTCATTTTTAACAGTTAAGGTGTTATACAGTTACACAGCAAATGATTTTATATTAGTTCCAAACATATATAACAGTTATTCAGTGTTATACTACAGATTCGAACGGTTATAATTGGTTTTATAACAGTTTTCACAGATTACACCAGTCTAAATGTTATAAGACAGTTGTCAACTGTTATAAAAACATATAGTCACCGTTTTCTAACGGCTTTAACTGATTAGAATAGTTTTAAAGTTTAAAATGAAATGGCTTCCGAATGTTTTGTATTATATAGAAGTTCAAAAATCATTATCCGCTGTCTTTTATAACAGTTTGAAACTGTCATATGTTAATACCATTTACTAATGTTTCGTTGCTGCAGCCATTTTATAGTTGTATAACAGTTTCAAGTAGCCTTGTAATAGTTATAAATAAAACCTTAATACTTAATAATAATTATTATCTGCTTATTTTTATTATATTTTAATTCATTCATTTCTTATTGTTAACCGTCTCCTGCTTGGCTTCATATAGCTTAACCATCCTTCTTTTTAAGCCAAATCTTTCCCCAGTAATCCTAACAAATGCAATGCAATTTCTCAATTTAAATTGATTCTAATCGAATGTCTGATATGTGTTCCGTTTAAGTTTAACAAAACTAAAATCTGGGCAAATTACAAATCACAAAAATATACAATTGGTAAAATCAAAAAAACAATCTATAAAAATTTACTTTTAGCTCCGTGTCAATTGAGTCTCTATAGCCTATATGCTTACACCCCTGCACACACACCAAACCACACCACAAAAAACACACCAACATCTACTTAATGCACTCAAAACTGTTATACAGTTGAGCCTGTGATATATCACCCTACTACCACCTAAAAAAAACAAACCAAAAACCAATTCTTTATATCATCAAAACACCTTTGTGTAAGTATTTACGTATTTCCTGTGGCTAACTTTTCAAAAACAAACTCTAATTAAACGAAGAGAGAAATTCTAAAACCAACTTTTGTCAGATGAAAGGGAATTGTATTGTATTTATAGTGTTATATCGAAAGAAATGTTATATTATTTTATGTTATATCTATGGCTTGTATTTCTAGTTACTATACATTTCATTTCTCCTTTAATCTCTTGGCTTTGTTAAATAAACGATATAGTAATGTTTAATTCTTCTTTGCTTCTGTTGAAATTATGTTCTGTTCTCCTAGTCCATAGATCTAAATTAGTTGTAGACTCATGATGACGTAAAGTTCATAAAACTCAAATTTGATCACTACCCAAAATGACATTAACTTTTTTACCACTTTTCTTCACATCACTCCAAATCATACAAAACAAAAAAAAAAACCAACAACCAACACAACTACGCACAATCATGCACTCCAACTGTAACTGACAATAGTGACACAATACCAGAGGAATCCTCGTACCAGCATGGACACTCCAAGTCGCTGTGCGAGCCAGCCGACACCGATGATTGGGATGGTGCGCCGCTTGCCACCACCAGCGGCTCCAACAGCGAGAAAATGATGCGTCGCGATGGTCGAGAGCCGCTCCTGCCGCGTCTCTCATCGACTCCTCGAGCCCAAATCCGGCGAATGAATGCTGGTGCTGTAGGTGGGGCGGCAGTGGGTGTGCCTGGTGGTAGTAAAAATCAAGTGACCACGGCTCTATTAGATTATCAAGATAGCGACAGTGAGGACGATGACGACGACGACGAGGATGACGATGATGAGGAGGATGATGATGAAGGGGAAGATTTTGATTTATATGATGATGAGAATATTGTAGTCACAACATTCACCACGCCTGCCACTCCACGAACTGCACACGAGATGGGTCGACGAGGTGCATCATCGACAGGGGCAACAACAACAACAACTACAACCAGCATTCGTCTCACTAGAAAGAACGATGAGAGCATCATTTGAGTAGCGGATGAGGACGAAAAGGAGTCACTTCAAGCACGGCGAAAGAGCCGCTTTCAATACCAGATGTTCTACTGAGCAGCAGATCCTTCAGCAACGATATCTACATATGTATGTGTGTGTGTATATGCTGGTTATATATACCTACATACCTATATAGTTATAGGATTACAAGTAACACTTAAGAACCGCAAATGATTAAACAAATTGTTTCCAAATGGTTTAAAACAAAAAGCTTTATGAATTAATTATTAAACATATTGAAGAACAAGAAAAATTGTATATACATATATTATAATAAAAAAAAAATTAAATAGCATATTGTTTAGTTATTAATTTACGTTCTTACTTACTTCCGCAATTTATGTTTTAGCGAGTGGTGTTAACTTAGTGATTAAAACTAATGTGTTCCAGAAAAGAAAACAGTTTATATTTGTAATTATTAAAACTAAAACAAATTGTCTATGTAATTATATAGCCAAAAAAAAAAAAAGAGAGTTTAGAACAAATTTTTTCTAAATTATTTAATTAAATTTAATTGTGTATATAAAAAAAAAAAAAATGGAAAACCAATTGGTACTTAAAGGCGTATTTAGCAAATGTTTCTATTTAGTTCAATTGTTATAATTTTTCTTTTCTAAATTAGTTTTTATTTTGTACATTCTAAGAAATAGCCGCAGAGTCAAAAATAAAAAAAAAAAAAAAATTCTATATAGCCAGAGTTACATATATATGTAAATTATAAATTATTTTTGTACACATTTTGTGGATAATCTAAAAAAAAAAAGAAGAAGAAAAAAAAAACAAAAACTAGATATAAAAGTGCTCAAAACAAAATACAAAGAAAATAGAATTGAATTTGAATATTAAAAAATTTATAGAATGGGCAAATTTTTTCTCAATTTCGATTTGAGTATCTACCAAATTCAAATTTAAAACTATTTAATTCTAAAGATTTTTCATTAAATATAATCTGATTCTGATTCATTATTTCCTTACAAGGAAGTAAGGAGAGGTAACCCCTTTTTTCAGGATATGTAACAAGTTTAAATCGAAATTGAGAATCCGCCTTAAATTTCACATCAAAAAGTTATTAATTTACTGGAACAACCTACCTTAAAAAAAAAAGAAAAAGAAATACATACAGAAATTTATTCATGTGGAACATCAAACCTACCTACAAACGATCTACATACATATATATATATAGACATATGTATATACCTATAAATATAAATTAATTTGTATGCGCCTAGTACCAAAAAAAATATTCTAATTTTATTATTTATTTAATTTACTCTACCCAAGAATTGCCTTCTAACCTGCATATGATTATATATGCATATATATATTTATGATATGCCTACAACTGTTTTCCATTTAGTTTTGGTGTTTGTTTTTGTTTTCTTAGAAAGACAATAACAAAAAAATGTAAAAAAAAAAAAAAAAAAAACCAAATTCTGCTTGAAAATTGTCATTTGATAACCAACTAAAAACGAAAAAAAAAAATAAAATAAAACAAATCGGAGCTGTGTTACCATGTGAGCTAATGTGCTCTATACATAAACTAATTGTTCTTTGAACAATTCGAAAATCTTGGCTTAAAACTTGATTATTTGCTTTAGAGCAAATTTAGGAAAAACCAAAAAAATTAAAAAAAAAAAAAAAAAGGAATATTGAAAAATGTAACAGAAAACGTTTGCAATTTTTCGTACTGTAGGCCTTAAGTTGTGCATAATTCAATTAAAAAATAAAAATAAAATTCACCAAAAAATTAATTTAGCAACGCAACAAAAGAAGCATTAACAAAAAAAAAAGGAAACCAAAATTAAAAAAAAAAAAAAAAAAAAAAGATTGTAAATTGTTAAACTGATTTTAAATAACTATATAATAAGTGAAAACAATTTTACTAAAAATAAACCAAAAAAAAAAAAAAATTTTAAATTGTATTTCTTTAATGTGGCTACCAACCACCAAATCGCCAAGAAATGGGTCGGACAACTATGCCTGGTCTTCTTCTTTCCTATTTTCCTTCCTTTTTTATAGGCCACAAGGTGCAACCACTAATCACACAACCACTAATCAACAGGGACATTCCGATCGCCAAGCGAACACTCTATCGGCACAGCCACCTGGATATAGGATATTCTTTCCACAGGGGCATATCCTATTCGCATGCTATTGAAATGCGATGTTGTACAACTTTACGTCACACACACCCTACGATCTCTGAGCATGTACCAACGAGTGTACTCATACATAGACAGAACGAAATCACAAACGACATACATAGGCAGGCCTCCGTCGTTCGTAGCTGCTTGGCCCTCTCCCCACTTTACGCTCTCATTGAGAGTACAAAGGTTCGGGTTTTTCCCGAAGTTATCTGGGGTTCCATGACTAGGCTAGCGTTTGCAATCAAAAAAATCATGATTTTGTCCCATCTATGAACTCTACTGTGCGGAAAAGTATTTGATACTTTGAAGTACGAAATCCATTCTCACTTTTGTATCAAAGATATCGTTACTTCTTGCTTCTATAACTCCCACCTTGTTCCAATTTGCACTCACTGCTCACGAGATATCGTGATCGTGTTTTGACCAAGATAGAAAGCGTTTATTTTCAAGGACTTTCGACTACAACTCCATATTTCGAGTGATATTCCCTTCAAATATCATCGCCATCATAACATTGAATTTTTGGCAAAGTTTGCTGATCTAGTTCTATGATAGTGGTTCTTAAAAAAGTTATACAGACTGGGTGACTGTTCGTGCAGAATTCGCGGACAATGTTTCTTAATTATTAAGAAATCATTACTGAGTATCAAATCGTTCCCAAATTAAGACATGGTAGATAATCAATAGAGAAGATTGGAAACGATGATGGCCCAAATAGGATCAACACCAAAGCAGAGTACCTAAAGATGTGGTACCCATCATTCGGGACAAAAAAGACTGTAGAATGGCCGAATGCGAGAAAACCCCCTAAGCAAATCAGAATACCCATAACGATATAAGTTAAAATATATCGATAGGTAAGCCATAGATCAAGATAGAGGTTTGAGCTTGCCTTATAAATCTACTAATATAAAAGTGAAGTGGTGCTACGATTATTTATGTCCAGTGGAATCAAACCCTGCATAACTTTTTTAAGTCGGTAGCAAAATGGTTTAAATACAATCTGATTAATACAGTTGGTGTTTTGGTCAACTTTTTCAAATGTTTCTCATAAGGATTGTAAATTTTTTTAAAAATTGAGTCAAATTGCAAATTTTTGATGACGTTTTCAAACATCCTGAATGGCTATTTAATTGGTACATAACTTTTTGAAATCGGTTAGCAAATGGATTAAATATAGCCTAAAGAATAAATGTTTTCCAAACTGGAGTCAAAAACAATTAACTGGAGCTATAAACTATTAAGAACTCATTATTGAATACGTGAATCATTAAGGAATCGTCAACGAATCGCTTATGAATCATTCATAAATCTTGAAAGTATCTTCAAGGACTTCACTTAGGAATTATTAAGTCATCATTAAATAATCAAACGTTAATGAATCATTGAGAAATAAATAAGAAATCATTAAGGAATCATTAGGGAATTATAACGGAATCATTGAGTAATCATTAATAAATTATTAAGAAGTCATTGAAGCATCATTAATAAAACATTAGTGTGAATCATTTAGAAACCATTAAAATCATTAGGGATTTATTAAGGACTCTTTTAGGAATCATTTTATTTTAAAAGAAGAAGGATTAAATGTATTAAATGTAACGCCTAGGACACTTTTTTTCAATGCATCTCTAGTTTAGATGGAATTTTGCGACTCATATTGGCCAAGCTTTCGTTTTGATTACACTAAACCAACATGACGTATATAGAATTTAAGAACTCATTCAATTTAAAATATTCATCGAAACGAACTCGAACTAAATGTATTCAAATATAACTTATTATAAAAAAATGTATTGACTAATGTTCCAAATCTTTTTCGAAACCTCTTGCTGATATAATATTCATAAATGAGCTGATGCTCGTATAATCCCTTACCTTAATGCGACAACTTTTAAGGTCACAAATTTAATAGCACTTCATTTTACTTAGCATTAAGACTTTTAATAACTTTTGAGTCTTATTTTAAGGATTAAAGGCAATAATCATTTTTCTAATCAATAAGAGGCCTCCGAATTGAATCATCAAGGAGATTTCTGTTAAACCAATCTTCCAATCAGGTTGCTTCAACCCATCTTCCGGACCACCCTAATGAGTATATTTTGAGTGCTTTTTGCTCTGCCTACAATCTATATATATAATTTTTGATGTATGGGGATATTGGTCAAAACACCGTGATCTGTTTTTAATTGGTTAGATGTCAAAAAGCTCTTTCTAAACTGAAAGCAATTTCGGCGAAGGGATTGTTGTGAAAAAGATGTTAGCTCTAGTTTGGATCGTAACATAGAATCCTTTGTTAAGTGTAACCACTAGGACATTTTGTTGCGTGAGTTTTGATTAGTTTTCAAATAAATCCGTTACACGCAAAGCTTTTAGCACAAAAGCTTTATTGAGCTTTTAAGTTCTCCAACGGTGTGACCATATTTTAACCGCTTAAAATGGTAATGAAACGGCGCCAATTTAAAAATGTAAAACTATTTTTAACTTTTCCTCCTCTGCCTATTACTTTTTACAAAAGCTTTTTGCGGTTTTTCGCAGCTTCAACCACCATTTTTTTAATATACTTGGGTCTGACAGCCCGTTCGCGCTTTTTAATAAAGCCAAAATCCTTGCATACTCTCCGGCCAACATCAGAGCCATGGATGTGGGGCATTCCTAGCCAAATAAAATAAGCTATGACAGGGTCCTCTATAAACTACCAAACTTAACTCACAGCTTCTTTATAGGATGGCTTAAAGGGTGCTTGGGATCTTTGGCCTGCTTCGGTTCTGATATTATCCCTCGGAATGTAGGGCTCAGCCTTGGACCAATCTTTAAATATCGACATCGAAAATTTAGTTTTAAAAATTCAAACAAATTATTTTGTCATCCCTAAAAAAGAATTTAGAATCCTATTTTATGCTCCTATATTTTTATTTTGTTTTCATAAAGTTCTGCTTAGCTCGAGGCCTTCTATGAGGCCTTCCTCACATGAAATATTACCAGCTAAAAGATCATTTGTCTAAGCTAAACCAATTTTCCAGATTATGTTGTTGTTGTATAATTTTCGTTGTAGAAAGGGTTTTGTTCAGAAGTCGGCAACGCACTACCAGACGAGCTCATATATCAGCCTGTCCGTTTGGATCACAGCAAACTCCTCTTAGACCATTAGAGCTATAAAACTAAAATTTGGTGTATGAGCTGTGTATACTCGGATTCATCGGAATCGGATCACTTGTTTCTTATACCTTAATATACCAACTTCAAAGTCATGAACAGCGTTTTTGCTCAATAGTTTCGTTGTGTTCAAAGCTATTGCCAAAGTTTTTATACCCTGTAAGTTGTTTGTTACTCTTTCCTTACCTTTAGCCGACAAAGTGGAAAAATGTTTTATACAAAAGGTCTAAGTTTGCGAATGAACGGCCTACAATCCTTCAATTAGCATAGCAATTAACAAAGTTATTGACAAAAGTCACTGTATTTGACCGATGGAAGCTATCAGTTATCAGTTAGCCACCCGATCTTAATCAAATTTGGCGGAGTCATTAATGGGTGTAATAAACTTACCTATAGTAAATAGCTTAGAAAATAACAAAATAACAAAAGTCACTATTTGTGACTTCAACCCTGTAGCTCTAATGGTCGAGGAGGACATGGCAATAAGAACTCGTCTGATCAAGAATATATATACTTTGGTTGATCGGAGATGCTTCCTTCTATGCATTGCACCCTTTTTGCAAGGGTATAAAAACTTGACAAGGTATTCAAACCGAAATTAGATCCGGCCCTGTAGTTTTTATTTTAATTTATTATATTTGGAACTAGTTAACTAATTTAGAAAACTTATAAAAGTCTAGTTTTTCCACTGGAAGTCCAAAAGTTTAAAATTTTTCAAAATTTGCTTCAAGCACAACACGTTTGTCATACATATTTGAGTGTCGATACACAGCTTTAGGTAAGGTTTTTTTAGAATATAAGGAAAATTTTGTTTAAAACCTCTAAATTTTACACAAACTTGCTTTAGAACTTTGTAAAAACTTATCGAAAAACTATAACAGAAACTGTAAATAAATTATTAATTATAAAATATTCTTTTTTAATAATTCTTCATTATATTTATTGTGAATTTTCCACTATTATTTGACATTTTATTTTTCATTTTATAAAAAATGTAAGTAATAATATCTGCAAATTTTGAGAGCAAAATCAATTGATGAATCATGTGCCTTTGCCAGATAGATAATTAATTAGATAATTAATGTATATATTTAGATCCAATTTAATATTTTCAATTGCAAAAATTTTAAATAAACCTGATCCCAAAAGCATCCTACAGAAGTCTATATACTGAAACTTATATAGTACATATATCATGTGGCCTGCAATACATTAATTCACCGAGGTCTAGTCTAGTCTAGCTTTTAGTAGTATGGTTTAAAATTATTGGCCTTTTCTTGGTTCTTTAATCGACCAGACATAGAAAGCATTTCCATTCGGTTCTAGAATTCTTTGTGACATTTCGAATAATAGTGGAATACATATTCAAAAATTTTATGTAGCATACTTATATGGGCTGGTAGATGGTACTTTGTGATGATGAACAAGAGCTAATGCTAATATTTTTAGAGATGATATCAAGGATACATATAAGTCTATTAATTCAACTGGGTACAAAACGGAACCTTAAAACCTAGACCCATAATTTCTATAGTCGATCGATCAAACTAGAATCATTATAAGGTAAGTGGAAGTCTCATGGATAATGAAGGTATATAAGTTTCACCTTGTTTTGTATATTTTATAAGTTGTATATAGTCACCCAGCAAGTTATTTGTTCATTTTTACCTGTCTGGTCAATCTAACGTCCGATGCGACCTCTGAAACTTTTGTTAAAACAAAAACAATAAAACAACAAGAGGAAAAAATTCCGCCCCAGAATAAACTTACTGAATTTTTACTCTGTTGGGGACCGGGACCAAGCGGGTCGCCCGCTAGCCCCCGCGTCAATCCCGGCCATCTTGGCATAGAGCAAACACTCTGAAATGTTTTGGAAGGCGTTTCCTTCATGCAATAACCAACGAACCTGTGCAAGTAAAGGACACTGAAAGAACTGCAAACTGAAAAACAAGAGGAAGTTGAAGAAACAGAAGAAGGTGGCGCAGATGGAGACGGAGAAGTAGGAAAAGACAAAAGGCAAAAAGAAGTATAACAAACTTTAAGTCAATACACCTACAGAGAAAACAATATAACAAAAAAAAAAAAAAACCCAAAGACGAAACAACAAAAATAATACAAAATTAAGTAGGAGAAGAAGATGAAGAAGAGAAGGAAAACAACAGCAAACTCAGTCAAACCCCCCCAACCCCGCTGGGCATAAGTAAAACAAAACGTTTTGAGGGGGTTGGTGGTTGGGTGGGTGGTTGTGTTAGGTGGATAGAGTAGAGTACCCTAAGGTAGGGCAGTTCGTCGGGCGAGAGGTGAGGGGTGAGGGCCGTAACTGGGTTGGTTCGCTCAGTGGATGGTACGACCAAAACGTAAATCAAACAAAAATAAACAAAAATAAAACAAAGCAAAACAAATAAAATAAACAAAGCTACGCACAAGTAACAGACGATAGACGATAACGATGACGACGACATAATAATGATGATGATGATCATGATCATGATAATAATGATGTTGACGATGAAAATAACAGAGTGGAAAATCAAACAAAAAGTAAATATGCCTCAAGTAATACTCTATTCAAGACCAAAGAGTCTCAAAAACTTCAATCGATATACATTTCAATGCATTTCAATTGAACAAATTCATCCTGTTTGCTCCATTTCCAAAGAAAATGAAAATGTCCAAAATTTGTTAATCAAAGTTAAGGAATAAATCTCTAATCTCTCAACAATTTCATCATTCATAGTTTCCTTGAAAATCTATTCATTTTCATTTCCGATTTGATATTTAAATCGATTGGGTTGCAGTAAATTTATTCGGAATCGAAAACCGGAACAAGAAATTCGAATCATTCTTCATGTTTCTAGTAAAGTAACTTATAATTGTAATTACACATACCAGAGTCCTTTTGTTCTACAACCAGGAAAGAAAGTGAATTGAATTTCTTTCGAATAATACATATTTTTTATATAGTGTATAGTGGTTCGATCCGGATGATTTTCATACTTCATCTAACCAATGATAAAAAAGACATTCTTATAGGTTTTAAATTGACTGACGGACATGGCTATATCGTACGGACAAAGGGATATGGCTATATCGACTCAGCTTCTTAGGCTGATCAAGAATTTATGAACTTTGTGGGATCGGAAATATCTCCTTCTGTGAGTTACAATTTTTTGACCAATTTTATAACCCTATTAAAAATTCTTTCTTTTTTGTGTCTCTACCACGAAAAAGGATTGAGTAATCGATCCTGCAAGAAATTCTGACCAAATCGGCGTAAACTGTTAACTGTTTAAAAATTTGATCATTGCATTCAAAAAATATGGATAAAATTCAATAGAGCCGTGTGAACAGTCAAATTTTGGCACCAAAGAGTTGGTAAGTGGCACTCACTGAAAATCTGGTTAACAACGTGAGTGGTTAAAATTTTAGTAGGTCAAACTATATTGACTATCCAAACACGAAATGATGATACTTTATTGGATATTTTATCAATATTTCTCTCTCACTCTCTCTCTCTCACTCACACACTCTCTCTCTCTCTCTCTTTTTTTTTCTCTCAGATGAAAATGTGTGTTATTCCAGATTAAGTTTTACATTTAACCCATGATAATCTAAAAAATTTTAGTCTTCCAAGGTCTAATTATCCATACTCTTCCTTTCTAGGCATGTAGAGTATAAATATCAAAGGTATTAAGTAATATATGATTTATAATAATAATGAGCCAAAATGGCAAATTTTGTTAAGAGGTTTTTGTCCTTAACAACCCAAAAGGGTTGCATCTATGTATGTATGTATATGATATAAAACTTCGATTTAAAAGAAAGTTAATGAAAATGTGCAAAATATAACAATATATATTTCTACAAGTTAACCCTCTGAATTCTAATAATACCAATAGATCCCGATCAAAAAATCCATTATCATCCAGGGCAACATTTTTGAGGTAATGAAAAATTGTTTTAAGTTGAATAAGTTTCCTATAGTAATTGAGAGATGCTGATCACGGCGTCTGGTTTTCGAGAAAAATGTATTGAAGTTATTCAAATTGACCGCATTATAATAATGAAAACAGTTTTATTTTAACCTATTAATATATTAATATATATATGTATGTCCGTCTGTCCGTATGAGCACGCAGATGTCGGAGACTATAAAAGCTACAACCACCAAATTTGGTATATAGACTCGTGTAGTATGTAAAGTGATCCAGTTTATTTAAAATTTTTGCAAAGCCCCTTTCCGCACCCGAAATTTGAAAAAACTCGTGTGCTCATATGCTTGGGTGAGCGAGATAGTACTTAATTTGCTATAATGCATAACATCTGACACTTTGGATTTGCTTCCAAAATGAATAAAATTTGCTATAACGATTCGAAGAAATTTTTATGTTTTAATCATTTTAATCATTATTTTTGATTTTCATTTTTTTTGGATCAAAAAAGATTTTTATGTATAATTCTTATTAAATTACTCAAAATTAATGATCTTTTTTGAAGAAAATTGAAATAAATTGAATTTTTAATACAGGATATTCTAAAGTCTGAGTTCATACTCGGAATCACTGCACCCGAATTAGTTAGAAACCTCTCAAATTAACCTCTCGCCAAAAATCAGGAAAAAAATAATAAAATGAATCACCAAATGTATATTTCAATGTGGGCGCTAAAACTAAGAATAATCAAATATTATGATTTCTAAAAAGAATTTTTAAAAAAGATTTTGTTTTTGATTTTGAATTCAATTGTTAAGAATTTAAAGTGATCGAAATTTCAGTAAAATATTTCGCCTCAAAGGAATTAATATCACTCCCGATCTCATAAGATAGGCATGACTATATAGAATCGACTTCTCATACTGATCAAGAACATATATATATTTATATATGCAATATATGATTAGGTCCATCTTTGCGTAACAAAGTTTTTGAACAATTTCATAATACTCTCTGGCAGAGTATAGAAATGAATGGCTAGGCGAAATCAAAAATACTTTCCCTAAAGGGCATTCGGAACAATGCTTAAATACAGAATGAAAAGAAAAAACAAAAACATAGAAATGGGCATATTGAAAGAAGGAAGCCAAAGTAAGAACATTCACACACACACACACATACAGACGGCCATCTAACGAAACCAGAAACACCCACCCACCCACACAACGAACGAACGATGATGATGATGATGATGAAACAAACGAAGCATTTTCCGTTTTCTAAAACAAACATTTGCAAATGTTCTCAACAAACTTTTTTGGGCCAACAACAGGAACAACAACAACAACAACAACAGCAGCAGCAACAGCGGCCAACAACGAATAAAGAAAGTCGCAGAGGAGAAGAATGGAGGGTGGGAGGAAAGGGAGGAACAGGAGAAGCAGTGGAAGGAGCAAACAGGAGAAAACTGGGCTTGGTTGGGCAAGATGCGAAAGCGAGAAAGAGAGAGGGGAGAAGTTGGGTTGGAGTTGCCAAACGCAAACACACAATTACAGTTACAGTTGTGTTTGTGTGAGTGTGTGTCTGTGTAAGCAAACAAAACTTCCTACTTTAGTCCAACACACCGCACTTCTTCCCCCTACACCCAACACAATGTGCATTGCCGCTCTCAGTCTCTCTCTCACTCTCTCCCTCTCTCTCTCTCTCGTCTTTCGCTCACGTGCAATTGTATGCGTAAATAAGCATTTTACTCTGTCCTTGTTGTTGTTTTAGTTCTATTTGTTTATTTCAAACGCTGTCACGAACGACGTCGACAATGCCGTTCGCTGCTGCGACTCAGCGGCTTTCCATACCTCCCTCCACTCCCACACCCACACCCACACTCACCCACCCACACTCACCCACCCACCCACAACCACCCCCACCCCATAACCACTTCGCCACGACTCCTCTTGCCATTGTCGTTGTTGTTCTTTCAGTGCTCATTAGTCGCATTCGGCATTGGCTCCTTGTTGTTTGTATGTTACTCTCTTCCATCCCCTCCACACCCTCTACCACTCTGTGTCTGTGTGTGTGTGTGTGTGCTTGTTTGCCTTTGTTTGTTTTAAAATTTCATTGTATTCCGTTTTGTTTCAGTCGCTGGCCTTGCCCTGCCCTCCAATAACCTGCAATCCACAATTCTCCTCCATCCATCCATCATCTTCATGGGTTTTCTTTCATATCTTCTTTTATTTATGACAATAGAATTCTACTTCCGATTGTAACATTTTCCAAAACGCAAATTTTCCCCCCCCAAAAAGCATTTCTCTTAGACCAAGTTTCAAAGTTCTCTAAATTTCAATATTCAACTTCAGGGAACAACAAATCGTGGCACGAAGAGTCCTGTTACAATTAAAACATTTACTATTATTTTAAGTATATAATGCAAACTCTTTTCACAAGTCCCTATATCATATATCCTTTTAAGATCCTTTCCTTATCCTTTCTTTCTTGCCAATACTATTTCAAAAACTTTACTATTACTCTATGAAATATACGTAAATATCTTCAGCTTAGCTCATTCTTTATATAATACCTCGGAAATTTCACCGTACCCGAATTAGTTAGGAACCTCTCAAATGAACCTCTCACCAAAAGTCATGTCGAGAGTCTGAATATCCTCGGAAATTTTCTGATAGTAGATCACTTTTTTCATAGCTTATTTCAACGAAATCCAACAGAGTTATTTCTTCAAAAACTTGTTAAGTTTCTCAAAAAACATAAAATTTTAAATGTATGTTGGGGATAAGAAGCCGAAAACCAATTGTAGTTCTTTGAGTATAACAAACAAATTTAAAATTTATAAATTTACAATTCGATGAACCCGCTCAAAGTTCAAAGAATTCAAAACTTAAATAATTACGTATACGCAACGTGCGCCACCTTAGCTAAAACATTCACAGAGATTAGAAAGATCTCATTGATAAAGGATGCTAAAAACTTAAAGATTTCAATTAGACAAGCAAATGCTATATAATTTCAACTTTTTAACACATGAAAGAAATAATAGATTAGAAATATATTAAATATTATATGTAGGTACATATATTTTAAACAACATTCCAAAGGTGGAGAAATAGTTTATAGAGCTTCCAAAATCAACTACCTACTTGAAAATTATAAGATAAGATCAAACAACAAGTCAAATTACCATTGATATAGACCATAGGCCATAAAGAAACTTTGTGTTAAGTAATTTATTAATTTATATTTTCTATAGAAATGCCCGACAACAATTTCCTAATTGATTGGAAGGGAATATGGAAGGGTTCGGTTATCAGATATCCAAAAAAGCTAAAAACTCCAAAGAACTGATTTCAAATGATTTGGGGGATCAGTTTTATTATTTCATAAGGGAATATTTTAGAAAAAAGAAGACATTTTTCAAAAACAGCGGATCAAAAGTCATTAAAGTTCCTTATTCAAACAATTTAGAATTTGAACTAACATTTTTAATTGCTTGAAATGTAAGTAAATTCATTCGTAACCGTAACTGTTGCATTTATACTCTACATATTTCGAATTGGTTCATAGCTTTTAGTAGCAAAGAAGATCTTGAATAAATTAATAAATCTTAAGTTGCATCATCTTAAGTTAATGTATCAGAACAATTACATCTGGATCAACGTGTCGATAAAAAAACATATACATACTCTAGCGTTTAGTGTTGAATTCGCAAAATATCGATAAAAAGGCCTATCGAACCGCCTGAGATAGGAACAAGGAAAGAGTTGGTCGCCTGTGGAAATCAGCCTAAAGCTAACGGAACTCCAATGGAGATGGTTGATCCAAAAAACCTTAAAAGAAGTTAAATAGGGTAATAAAAGAATGTACATAAGCAAGAATGAATAAGAACAAAAAGAATTTAAGAAAAAAAAAACAAAATTTAACGACTCTTTCGCAATTTGGAACGAAAGAAAATGAAACAAACAAGATGAAGACGAAGGCGATAGCAAAGAAATAAATTATTTAAAAGGAATGTGAGAAAGATGACTATATAAAACAAGAAATTATTTCTCTACATTTATGTATTTACTTATATTTCCACACTCCTCTCAGCCGTGATTATTTATACTTGTGCATATATACAAACTTATGTTTTCCAACAGGAAGCTATCCAAATCCTAAGAAAGCCAAGGAGAGAAAAAAAAAAAGAGAAATCAACAGAATTTCTGTTGCTTTTCTTTGCTGTTTTTCATTTTCTATATATAATTTTTTGTTTTTCTTCTTGTTATGACTTCCGCTTGACAATTTCATAGCAAGTAACTATGCAACACTTTTTCTTGCTCAACCAGAGGCAACTGTACTTAAGCTTGATGTAATTAGGGTTTAAAATGATATATATTCATTTGTATGTATCTCTAATTTTGAATTGGAATTTCATCAAGAGACATACTAGTTGAAATTATATAAATAACTTTTATTATTTTGCTCCTTTTGTTTTATGGGGATCTAAATAACAATTTACATATGTTTATTAAGTATTTTATTGTTATTGTGAGTTGCTTTTGTTGAGGTTACATTTGTTGTTTTGCTTTCGGTGTCTTTCTTTAGCTCTCTCTCTTTCTCTGTCTCTGTTTAACTGTATGCATGTTGACATTGTTTTGACGAAAAATACGGTTGTCGCATTTATTTACTAACCCAAACCCAGCTGGCCAACTACAACTACAATAATATTTGAACCCAACTCCCATTGCAATTTCACATTCGGTTGGGATTTTTGTGTGCATTCAGCAAAAATTTGTTGTTCTTTTTATACCCTGTAATCCATCAGTCATATTGGGTATACATATGTATAATGAAAGTTAGAATTCAAGATTATAAAAGTAAGTATTAACTAAGTCCGAATCCTGTTTTTGGTGTAAGGGAAGATTAGAGTATGTGCATAAGGGATTCAACCTGTTGCTTTTGCCTTTCTGTTCACTTATTGGACTAAACTTCATGTTAAAATGTTTGGAATATCTTTCTAAACGTTTGCCACTTTTGACCTGCTTCTCTTCATAATCTGTCAACATTTGTTAAAGTTAATAGGAGACTTAAAGATAATAGAAGGTTTATACGTAAAATTGTTTGGCCAATAAAGATGTTTTCGTTGGATTCAAAAGTCCAAAAATCAATTTGTATTATGAACTTACAGTCCACCAGGACGAAGGTTTTATAACGTCCAAAAAGGGATATCAAACTCAAAGGATATTAGACAATTTTACTTGTTTATATAAATGTAAAATATTTTTTTTACAATATGCCACATTACTATTAAGATCTATGAAATGGTAAAACTTTGCCCCTTAAATTATGCAATAGGCTATAAAAGTATTACTATTGGCAAACAATTTATAACTTTTAATTTGCCTAATAACTTAAAAGTTTTTTACAAGGAATGTTTTCTTTCAGTATATTTTTTATCCACAAAATATATAAAATCTTAATATGTTTTAAAAAGTAAAGTTTTTTTAACATACTTTTGGGAGCAAATTTACCTGAGAGAAATGCTCCGCTTACTGTAGCTCTTTACTTCACATCATGAATATCTTCTTTCAGCAGGTTTTCACATTTTAAATTCTATTAGAGTGTATTTTAAAAATTTACAGTCCTAATTTAAAATATTTTACAATAAATTTATGAATTTTTGCGACCCTTTTCTCTGATTTGTATAGATATATTGCAGATTTATTGTTGAGCTTGTCCTTTGTGTGCCTTTTGTATATACAGTGGAGGACACGAATTTAAGACGTTTTTTTTTTTTTTACTTTAGTTTTGATTTTCTCGACTTCTAAATAATTTAATTGAGTAATTTTTTCAGTAATTTGTTGGTTCTTGTATTCAGACGATGAACCGTAAGAATGGTCTTCATAGTTTAATCCGTTTTTTTTCACAGGTGAACAAAGAAAAGTCCGTCTTTTTGGGGGCTTTTATTTAAGACGATTTTTCCAATATCTTAAATATTAAAGATAGAAGTTTGATATCTTTGATATAGTTGTATTTCTAGCAAAACTAAGAAAAACTGCATACGACAAATTTTTAATTTTGCCCCAACATTCGAAGCCAATTGAAAATCCGAACTTTGTATGGAAATTTTTGGTCCTTTGGACGAGTACTAAAGTACTTTTTTTCTTAAACTACAAAATTCACTTTGAATTGAATTTCCCGTCGAATCACATATTTTTCAATAAAATCGGATAAAAATTAGATAGTTCTTTTGCCTTTTTTTACGAATTATATTTCCTTAAATTTTGACTAGTTTCTTTTTGCAAGAAATTTCATAAATATACCCTAAAAAGGACAAGGGCTTAAATATTCATCTAACAATAACCATTTTTCATGGTAAAAATTTTTTAGAATTCTTTGTAGAATTCAATTTAGTTATAAGCTTTGACCTAGCTTATGTCACATACTTTTTAAGATTAAGCTTTTAAAAGAACGTTGAAATTTATTTTCTTTGTTGTTCAGTTATATAGATCCACATGAAACCATGAATTCAAAAAAACTGCTTTAATTTGTTCTTTTTTTTTTAATTTGTTATTGAATGAAACGTTATAGCACGAAAAACTTTAACCTTGTGAGTGTGCCAATACTTTTTTGACTCACTGTAGATATGTAGCTTTAGCTCTATGCTAAAAACAATAGAAACTCTTAAAAATTGATTAAAAGTTATGCATTTATATTTTATGAACTAAAAATCTAGTGAAAGTAAATACTGAGAAAATCTTTCATACACATGATGAACGCCTAATCCTGTTGATAACAATTAAACTTGATGATAAGGTATATCATAGTCGAATGCTTGATTTGTCTATATATTGGTATGGAATTTTATTTATTTTTTGTGTTGTTTTGTATTTTTCTTGTTTATTGTGCGATGCCATTTTGTTGTTTAAATGTTCAAGTTGTTTTGCCTTTATTACTGTAAATTTGCAAAAAAATAAAAGTACAGCTGTTAACAATAACAATGACATATAAACACAACATCGAAGTAAAGAACTGAAAAACTGCAACGCAGCTAGAAGAAACAATTTTTAAATTAATTAAGCGATTTTTTGTCGTAAGTACATTTAAGACACGTGAGCAAACCCCATTGTGTGGGTGGTAAAAATTGCTGATGATGTTGCTTTTAGATTTGTTTTGTCTAGAATTATGTGAACTTGGCTATAAAACGAAAAAAAAAAAACCAATGGACTTGGGTCGGCAACGAAAATGACGAAAATTCTTTGCATACGACATTAATCTTCAATAGACTGGATTTCATTTTGAGAAATGAGATAAAAAGACTCTATGTATTAGTTTCTATATCATATCTTAAAAACACCTTGTGACTCAAAAACCTTGCTTTACTTGTTTTGGCTATAACGAAACGATACTTAAGATATAAAATTGTCAAGTTAGTTCTTAAGAAGCTGTGATATGTTGATCAAAATTGTTCTAGTATTTCTTAAAGAGCTGTGAAATATTAACATTTTATTATTTAGAAGATCTCAATAGCAATCTAATCCTTAAACCCTTTAAAAACCACTGAAACTATTAAAATTTAACTTGAGAAGACATTTAAGCTATTAACTTTGTTATTAATCCAATTCCAGAAGATATATTTTTCTGAAAGTTAAGCCAACGCTATCTAAACTTAAGTTGTTTATCGAAATAAAACTCTTAATAAAGATTCCAACTATTTCTAAAGCAATATACACATGTGGCCACTAAAATAGGTTAGTTCTTTTATCAATAATTCCGATTCTCAAGGACTTGATGTGACTATTATGAATTAAAATAAGTTAAGCCAACGCTATCTAAACTTAAGTAGTTTATCGAAATAAAACTCTTAATAAAGGTTCCAACTATTTCTAAAGCAATATACACATGTGGCCACTAAAATAGGTTAGTTCTTTTATCAATAATTCCGATTCTTAAGGATTTCTGTGGCTATTATGAATTAAAATAAGTTAAGCCAACATTATCTAAACTTAAGTAGTTTATCGAAATAAAACTCTCACTAAAGGAACGAATTATTTCTAAAACAATAGTTCTTTGATCAATAATTCTGATTCTCAAGGACTTGCTGTGACTGTGTCTGTGTCAAAATAAGTAATTCTGAATAATAATTACCATTTTGTATATACAGTCGAGTCTTGATAATTCGAAATGACAAGGGAACATAATTTTTACCAATTACAGAGGTTTTCGATTTACCGAGTTATATTATTAAAGATATTTCTTACGAAATATTGAGGTATTCGATCTAGCGTGGTACGAATTCTCGATATCTGACTGTAATTCGTAATATAGTCACTTTTTCATTTGACCACAATAATAAGTGTGATCAAGAAATCTATTAATAATTTATAAACTTTGTAACTATAGTCTTATATTATACTAAAAAATATGTTTTGAATACGTTTATCCTGATATTGATTACCTGCATGACTTCAAACGGGTATGCCATACTGTATTTAAAGTTTTTCTTTACAAAAAGTATGTTCTATTAGGGAAATTCTATCTACACACATGGACAAATAGATATGTGTGCTTCTCAGGGATCGAGAAATATCTACGAATTCTACGATCAGAAAACGGATTCCCAATGATCGAGGAGAGTAACATGAATTAAAATCAGTCATTCCCAGTAATAATTATCAGCGTTTACAAGTTTTATGACAATAATTTGCTATATATGTATGTAAATGGTCTCAGAAAAGCAATTGTCTCAAAGAAAAAAGACGGATTGATCTAGGGCTGCAAAATGAGTGAAGTTTGCCCCCTAAAGTATGCAATAAGCAGCCCAGAAGTGCGTATTCCAAGAACTTTTTATGCGTAAATAATAATCTTTAAACCAAACATTGTCAATAGAGTCTTTTTGAATTGCAAGGCATACAAAAAGTTATAAATTTGTTGAAAACAATGATTATCATATTGCATATTGCATACTTTAAGGGGCACCATTTTACAGCCTTAAATCCGCCTATGTCCACTAGAATCTTAAACTTTTGATCTCTTTAATGCATCGCAAAGTTGTGATAAGAAAACTGTCAAATCATTTGAACAGCAACTTCCGTTCCAATATCAGTTGTTCCGTTCTAAAGATCACGATTCGATAAAGTTTTCCTTATTTGCGCCAACTGATCAAATAAAACAACAAAAATTATCGATATGACATCAAAAAAAAAAAAAAAAAAAGCTCAATCGCTACCTACAACTCATCGCTCTACCTTTCTGGTGTCTCTATCCGCAAAAGTTTTGTGCAACAACAAAAACAACTAATTAAGTTCATTGCTTTTATTTGCATATTTTTTTTTGCAGCTCGACAACAATAACAACAACAAAAATGGTGGACAACAACAAAAAAAAAAACTCATCAGGCTCATCTTCATTAACTTCTCGTCTTTCTGTCTGCCTGTGTCCCAGCCCCCCTCTCACTAGCCCTGTCTTTCTGCCACCCGCTGATACCCCACTCTGCTCTGCTTAGTCCATCAGCTCCTCAACCCACACCACGCGTTTCCAAGTTTCTTGCATTGTCTCTGGCAAAAAGCAACAACAGCCAGCCAACAAGGAGAACGTGGTGGAGAAGTCGACGATGGAGACGATGAAGAAGAAGAAGAAGACGCACAACAACACCCAAAATAAAAAATAAAAGAAAAATACTTTTGTTTACTCGCATTGCCAGGCTTTTGTTTTTGCTGCCATTGTCGCGTTGACGCTGACGCTGACGCTAAAGTTGACGTTGACATCGCTGCCTCTGCTGTTTACACCAATTCCACAACAAGAACAAGTTATTGTAAATGATCGATTTGATGATACTCTATAATTGAAGTTACGTGAATTTATTAACTTTGACTATGAAAAAATTTAAGCTCTAATAATGCCAGAAGTACTTCTTTGTCCTTTATTTACCACTTACGACTTTGTGCTATAAAATGTTATTAAAAACAACAAAGATTAACAGAAAATAGAAAATTTAAAATTTAAATTTAATTTATTAAAGTTGGATCGGAAAATATGACTCAAGTTGAAGTTGAAGTTTCTTAGCATTTAAACTAATATGCATAGAAAACTAAAGGGTAATGTGGCCACAGAGCTTCCAAAGAAATCGTGTAGACGAAGCTCGCGGTGAAATGTGAAATGTATAATGACCTTCAGTTGCGTTGACGTTAGCTTCGTCATTGGACGTTGACGTCGCTGTTGCTGTGTAGGCGGCATTGGCGTTGATGGCAGCGACGCGATGAGGGGTTCCTCGTTGGGTCAAGACTCGGCACAACTTAATTTCGAGCTATCCATGGCCGAATCCTCCCGCCAGACCCCCGCTGTCTGCAATCCTCTTGTGTCATAACTCCTGCCCTCGCTGCCCACGCACAAACATTGTAAACAAGCAGCGACGTAGACGACGACGCTTCCTAGTTGTAAAGGTTCTCTTTGATGCCTCCCCATACACACTCAGTTACAGTGTGTGTGTGCTGCCTGCCTTTGCGCTTGCTCTCTCAAGCAAATTTTGTTCTTTTGCTCTCTCGATTGCTCTCTGACTCTCCTGTGCAAACAAGTGTTTGTTTGCAGCGTCGCAGTCGACAGCATCAGCCGCAGCAGCAGCGTCCCTTACCAACCAAACATTTAGCCAAAAAACCCTCATACCATGCCACCCCTTCTCCCATCTCCTGCCATCTATAAGGAAATTTCTCATTTGATTACTAGCAAAAAACTAAAATAGAGCCAAAAGTAGACAAAAAGCAAACTCTCACAAAAGCACTCTTTCTCTCTCTTTCTCTCCCACTCTCGTGTCACTCTAACGAATTTTGTCACAAAAAACGAATTTGTACTAATTAACATTTCTATTTTACGTATTGCCTTCACACAGTGGGTCACAATGGGAAAAAGATAAGTAAAATAAAAACAAAAAACATTTTGTTTTTTTTTTTTTTTTAGAGACGACAAATTGAATTAAACATGCTGCATGACGAGGCAATTTGTTTTTCTCGTGTGTTCTGCCGGAGTAAAGGTGAAAAATATATACAAATAAACCTTTGAAACACGTGCCTTCGTTTCGTTTATCAAAAACATGCGTGGTCACTATGTTTAGTAAAAAGTCCATTAAATTTTTCTTTGACCTTATTTGCAGTTTTACCTTTCTTTATTTAGATAACACAAGATAATGAAGTTAATATACATTTTAATAAAAATTAAACTAATAAGTTTAATTTGGATTTCGTTCGTTTTCAAACAATTTTATTAAACATTCACAATGTACATTTAGGACATTGTATTGAGATATCATATCAGCTTTAGCCGTTTTTGGCCAGCTATGAAATTGACGATACTCTATTGAAATTTCCACTAAATTGTAAATATGGCCAAACTTTAGGTAAAATTCCATACATTACCAAATTCTCATCTTGAGGTCAATTGAATTCTTAATTTTTACGCCAAGCTTGGCGGCGTTTTAAGATACTAATTTATTCTAAAGTACAATTTTCGGTGAATAGTCAGTTTTACAAAGTTATAATTTAAAAAAATATAAATTCTCAGTTTAATATGTCGAAAAATGTTCAGAGCTTTAATTACCATTAACGATGACAATGCAATATATGTATGTACATACACACATTTAAAAAAAAATCAGCTACTTTATGATTTGTAATTATTTAATGCTAAAATTTAGTATGAATATTAATATAAATCACATTTGTGATGTGTTTGTTTGTTATTTTATTTTAAAAATTTGGAGATCAATTTAAAAATGATTCATTTTTTGATTGCGTAATGTAATTAAGTTCTAACCACAGTATTAATCTAATTTATAGTCACTCGAAATGCCCATAGTCACGATGACTAAGTAAAGGCGTATTTGAGATCAACTTTTATTAGTCATCACACCACAGTGCAACGAACGGTTATGCAAAAACAACACAATTCTAATAAGAGCAAAACTATGCATACATACATACATAGACAAAAGAACGTAAAGGTAAGAAAGAGGCAGAGAGCAAAGATAGTGCTATTATTGTTGTTGTGGTCGGCCGCACGTGAGAGCTTGCGCACGAGAGCAGCGGTAAAACGGTAAGAATAGCAGCAACAACAACAGCACACACACACACACACACCCACGCAGGGACTTAAAACGCAATGCACTTTGACAGCAAGCGACAGAGATGGCAATAACAATAAAAAAAGCAAAAGAAACAAACAGAAATGTCATACCATAAATCTAATATGCATATAGCCAACTAAAACATACCCTACAAAGAACAACTAAGATCTCAATTCTAAGTTTTAAATGCCCATTTTAACTTAGCTAAAGATTCGGAATAACTGTTTAAATTATGTTGCATGTTTCTTACGTATTTGTCATACCCATTAAAAGGGTATCAACAACACAAATACATAGATAAAAAACGAAAGCAGCTGCTGGAGACAAATAAAAATGAATTACATACAAATGCATTTTGTTTGCATAGCAGAAAACTAAACAACAACTGCAAAAGACGACGCCAATGATGACGGCGACGCCGACGCAACGCTCAAGGCAAGCAGCTCAGTCGACGCTAGCGCTAACTGAGAAGCAAAAGACGGAAATACCAAGCGAACGATGACGAACGTAAAACTACGCACCAGAGCAACAGCAACAAAAACAACAATAACAGCAGCAACAGCAACAATAAAACACGGCACGAAAAACAAACAAACAAGCAGCAGCAGAAGAGCGGGGGGCCGAAGGAGACGATACACTGCGGGAAAAGGAATTCAAAAGAGAGTGTGGGAGAGTGAGAGCAAGCAATTGTAAGGTAGAGAGAGAGAGAGAGAATGAGCCGCAACAGAAACGTTGTGATAGTGAGGGGAATAGTGCAAAGCACCTGCTTGACCTCCCTCCCCCCGCAACGACCACCCGCTTAGCTAACGAGCAAACAAAACTAAACAAAAATAAATAAAGATACAAATGTATGAAAGCGTCCATAGTTAAAAAAATAAGAACACAAAATCTATTATGTATACACTTTACATTTAATACATTTAGAACAGATATAACGGATTCTATTTTAAGACACCTTAGGAGCCAAACTTCACACACACACACATCTAAGGCTATAGGTTTTTATAGTAACAGGCCGATTTCAATGAATTTGACTATTATCTTTCTCCTTAATTCTCACTTATTACTAAGTTTTCTGAGTTAAAGACTTTTAAATTAAATTTCCTAACATTTTTCGGGTTTAGTTTATCTGAACAGAATATCAATCCGAGCATGTCCACAAGATAACGATTCCTATTCACGCTAATTGCAAAATATTAGTATTAGGTATAAAATTTCCATTTGATTATAGGACACTACAGAATTACAGGAATTTAAAAAACTTTGATCATCCGATTCTTTTAATAATGAATCAATTTAAAATGGTTTATGGGAATGTTTTTGTTAATAATTAAAGTTGCAATATAAATTGCAGTCCTCCAAAGCCTCATTTCGAGACAAATTTTGAATGACAAATCTCGTCTCAAATCATAAAAGACCCCCCTCCTCAAGACCCCTCTACAATAAGTGGACAGGTTGAAAGACTGAAAGCAAATGTATGGTTTTTTTTTTTTATAATTTTGTCTTTTTTTTTTGTATAATTTACTACGACGTAGTAGAAAATTTCGTTGCTCTTTTTTTGTTTTGTTTTTGGCGCGAAGTGTCGTTTTTGTTATTGTTGCCTTCGTTCGTTCAACCCACTGCTAGCGCTGCTGCTGCTGCTGTTGTCTGTCTTCTGCCCTCGCTTGAACCGCTCCTGTCTACTTGTTTGTTTAATTTTTTGCCATTTCTGCTTCACATTTTATTTGTTTGTTTGACTTGCTGCAAATGTATTGGTGTGTGTGTGTGCGGTACAGCCCAAGAAGCAACCGTCGTGGCCTCCTTCCTCCATTATGGCTGCCTCCCCCCTCCCCACCAATCAACCCAGCACAACACAACACAACCATGTTGTTGTTTTTCTTTTTTCTCTTTATCAAAACAACTGCTCAGTTGACGTTGACGTCGATGTCGGCGTTTATTTGTCTGCTTGTGTTTTTGGCGCGTACTCTCGCCCTCATTCTCTCTAACGCTCTTTCTCTCTCCCTTGCTCGTTCGCTCCCTTGCTGGCTCGCTGGATGGGTTGGCTGTTGTTGTTTTTTAAGCATGACAAAGCACCGGAGAATTTCACAACGCCGTCGCGTCGACTGCAGCGTACTTCATAATGATGTTCGTTTTGTTTTTCCACGAAACACAACTGTTTACCAAGCGACGTTGACGTCAGCTTCGCTGCCAGCTGAGCAGTCGCTGTGTGCTCATTTCATTCAAACGAGAAATTTCATTTCAATACGGGAACAGAACGCGCGGGCGTCGCTGCCTCTGTTGATGTCGCAGTCGCAGTCGGCACACGATTTTACATGTCGAAGTTTGTCAGTGTTTGCCGGGAAACAGACGCTAGCAGACGTGTGTGTGCAAGCGAGCAAGTGAATGCGTTTTAACGGTAGTTGGCCATATCACACGCAATTGTAACGGCAGCCGTCTACCAATGAAAAAAAAAATTAAAAATAAATAAAATTTAAAACGTAAAAAAAAAAAAAAAAAATTCTACATTTACATAGCGCTAATACATATATTTTGAATTTGTAACAAGTGCGTGTCGTCGTGTTCGAATCGTGCGTGAGTAAGCCCCGTGAGCAGCAGCGTGTGCGTATATGTATGAGTTGTGAAGTGTATTAGTGTGAGTGAGTGCCAGTCTGTGCGAGTGAGACAGCTTACAATTGTATATAATTGTTTGTTTTGGCAAGTGAGATGGAACGACGACGTCGCAGGCCTTCTCCTTCCTCAACTCGTGTTTGTTAAACAAATAACGGAAAACCAAATACACAAGGCAAAACGTTCAGTTTCTCTGTTTCACGACGAACCAAAAATGTTAAGTACAATGTACGTCCCCATCAAAAAATGTAATTCATAGGAAATATTTGAATGGAAATCTACAAATCTTTTTGATCTAGCGTAATCGATAAATTGTATCGAAAAGTTTTGCGTTTTCATCGTGAATGTGCTCAACTCTAAAACAAAATCGATCGACATTTTCGCGTAGTTTTTGACAATTGGAATATTTTGAGAATTTTAAATTGAAAATGTTGAGCAATGAACATAATAGAGTTTTTGGGGAAGTTATAAACTATTTTATGATCACTTGTTCAGTTGATCACCTGTTCAATAGCTCAGTTTAGTGAACAACTTTGTTTTGTTCAATCACTCGTCAGAA
This sequence comes from Drosophila tropicalis, assembly GCF_018151085.1. Lineage (NCBI taxonomy): Eukaryota > Metazoa > Arthropoda > Insecta > Diptera > Drosophilidae > Drosophila > Drosophila tropicalis. The sequence continues at coordinate 892,107 of NW_027172753.1, read as the reverse complement.
ACCAGACACTAGCTTTGATCAATGTAACTGAACTTGCTCCTTCTGAAAGTCACTATCCTGGTGTTAATCACTCTGTGAGTAAATAAGGATGTAGTTTCCTAAAAGAACCTACTAGAAAGTTGGCAAATGAATCCAGAAGCATTAAAGAATTCTAAACATTCGATTTGCATTTATACAGGGTATCCCATAAATGGCTTAAAGCGAGCCTAAAACATTAAAAATCTTCTTTTTGCGATGTTACAAATTAGAGTTGAAGCAAAACACTCTGCATATAAAATTAAACAGTTTTAATATGCTCTTTAAAATATATGTAAATATACATAAAATTAAAAAAAAAGTTGTATTTTTTTTGTTTTTCTTTTATTTTTAATTTGTTTTTGTATCGCCCGCTCGCTCGCGTGCGCCTTGAAATGTATTTTTAAGTTTTTTGTGCTCAATTTTTGTGTGCTGCTAATGTTTACTTTTTTGCGTTGTTTTAAATTTGTTTTTGGCTTTCATACATTTTTATATATGTATGTAAAGGCAAAAATCAAAAGAAACAAAAACAGAAAACAAAACGAATGATCCGCACCAAATGACAGAAATCCAAATCCATTCGATATTTACATACCAGAAAAAAGTTTTAGCACATTTTTGGAAATTTTATTTCACCAAATTGTGATGTGGAGAGAAAACTCGAAAAAAAAAACACTAAATTATTTGTTATAGAAGAGTGGAAATGTTTATTAATTGTTTAGGAAATGTTTTTTTTGTGTGTAAGAACCGGTTCTGAAATGTGCTAATAAATGTAAACTAAACACGAAACGGCTTACAAAAATAAATAAACATCAAGAACTGTGCTAAAAATGTGCTTTAATTAACAAACAATAGAACCTGGTGACTAAATTACCAACTTTACGTTACTTTTTAAAGTTTTAAATGTAACAAATAAACGTTGAAATGAAATTCGAATACAATATTTTAAAAATTCACTCAAAAAACTTGGATGAAATTCTTTTGTGTATTATGGGAACAAGGAAATAGAGCAGCGCTGCAGCTGATCCTGTTTTATTTGTTATAGGAACGTGGAAATGAAACGGTGGGCCCATTGAGCCATTTTAGGATAACCAGTAAACGATATTTGCTTTCAACGGTTTAGTTTAACTTAAGTCTTAAGAATAGTTAAATTTTTAGAACCCAATCGGTCGCAAAATGTCATTTGACGGATTCATTTGCGCCGGAAATTCCAATTCACCTCCGACCCGATTATTTTACAAAGAAACATTTATTTCTTTGGAATTAAACAATAAATAGCATTTAGATTCTATTAATCTTAATGAATTTTGGGCGAAAACCCACAAATAAAAACGCAATCAGTAAACAAGAAAATATCAATACACACAAACACAGAAACAAAAACTGACCGCAGAATTCCAAGTAAATCCCTCAAAACTGTGCTACTTAAAAATAAAACAAGGCCGCAGACAAGAAACACACAAAAACAAAATGTTCAAAAATTGTTTAAAATTTTAATGCAAAAACCGAAACCAACGTGAACTATTGTGAATATGTACATCCAAACATACTTGATAACAAAAACAACAACAAAAAGTTCCGACTAGAGACCAAAAAAGTGCGTAAAAAATAGTCAGCGTGGCGTAAAAAACAAGTTCTAAAAATAAACCCACAAAAAAACCAAAACAACAAAAAAATGTGTCGCGTCTAAAAATTGACGCAAAGCAAAAGACAAACAATAAACCAACAAAAAAAAAAAAAAAAAAAAACGAAGCAACTAAATAAACCAACAAAAAAAATATACACACAACTACAATGAGAAGATACAAGAAATTAAACCAAACGACAAAAAAAAAAAAAAATAAAACCTAAAAGACACCACACTTCTGTCTACTTAATAGCTCCATCTCGTTCTGGCACACATTTACCGTTATGATTCATCCAGCTGTTTGCGCAGCGACGCAAAAACAACTTCTCGAAACAAAAGGCCACAAAACTTGCACACAGACGCAAACACATACACAACCACACACACGGATAGACAATTTATTAAAATGAAATATTTAAACTAAATATTTGTACTAAAAACAACTGAAAATTGTCTTTGAAATGAGACACACACACACACACCCGTTAGATAGGTGGGAGAGAGAGAGAGAGAGCTCACACCTCTCATAGTAAAGACGAAGAGACATCGGACCAGGAAGCGAATTTTTTTTTTTTGTTATTTTTTCGCTGAACAACGAAAGATTGATGTTAAAATGAGATGCCCGCATAAGCTTTATGCGCACCAGCCAGCCAGCCAGTCAGTCAGTCAGACAGCCAGCCAGCCAGCTCTAAAGGCAATTTCTCAGTATGGGTGCGAGTGAAAGCGCACGTGTCCCTGCCAACTGTGTGTGTGTGTGTATAACTGTACAAATCATATGTTTGACTGTGTGTGAGAGTGCAAAATACACTTCCGTCTATTGTGAATGACTTGGCTTTGCCATCTTTGTGTGTTATCGTTGCTGTTGTTGTTGTTGTTGTTGTCGTTGTTGACTTGTGACATTTACACACGCGTTTTCTTACAGAATTTTACACTGTTGCCTGCTGCTACTGCTGCAAGCATTTGTGCAAATTGCGACATACGCAAAAAACAAAACAAAAAAGAGAAAGAGAAACAAAAACAACGTAAAGGAAAAGGTTGCAAAATCAGTCTCGGTTCGGTCTCAGTCGAAAATGTGCTGCATCATACATAATACTAGATTCTTCCGTTCGGCGTTCGTTGTTCTTTGCTCGCACTAAATGCGATAATGTTAATACGTATACGTATTAAATATACTACTAATAATAATGGGTGTCCCCAACAAATGCATTTAAGGTTAAAATATTATAGGTGATCCTTTAAGACTAAAACTAGTTGAGAATTACATTTAGATTTTGCAAAAAACAAGTCGAAAACTGTTTGAACTGAAATAATCATCATTTGTTTGTTTTAATTGGAATAAGCAGTCCTCGGTAGACGAGTTGTCTAAGTGACCCAGTCATTTGAGCAACTGAACAACGAGGATCCGGGTTCGAATCCCAGGCTAGTGTATGGATGTAGTTTTCGTCTAAGCCGAAGGCCTTAGTTGCCAGTGCTTGTAAAATATAGTTAGGTTGATAGTTTAAAACTATATCCTATACTTATAATAATAATAATTGGAATAAACGGCATTTGTTTCTTAAACTAGTTGGGAATTACAACTAAATATAGCAAGAGAAGTCAAAAATTGTTTGAATAAGAATGGAATTTCCCATACGTAATTGATAAAAATTATTTGTGTGTATATTTTGTATAATATTTTTTAATGTCCATGACAAAGGTTCAAAAAGATTTGATAACTTTCAATGATCAATGATATGATCAATTTAAATAAAAATGTATTATATCAGAATGAATTTAAGGATGATTATGTAATAACTTCTTCAAAAAACAGTTTATGGAATTCATTTTAGGGAGGGGATTCTGTTTCAATGTATAAGCTTAGTTATACAACAAACATATCACCGACTCTCTTAGCCAATTTCCCTTGATAACCAATAATTCACTTTGTCCTTAACTTAATTCAAGTCAAATGCACATTTTGGGACACCCTTTTACTAGACATTTCTCCCCACACAAACAAACACACACACACACACACACACAAATCCACACAGATCGTGTGACTAGTGCCACTGACCTAGGCTTTGCCTGTTTAACCAGATGACGTGTTTATAACTAATTGGAAATTATTGCCATTTGGGGTTTTTTTTTTTTCTTTTCCATTTGTATTATTTTTGTATTTATTCATTGGAATTATTGAATGACAATGTCTAAGGCGATTGCATTTAAAATTGAATTGATTATAGAATATGTTTGTGCTAACTTTGCGCATAGTTGTAACAACGCAAAATAAATGGTTCGTACATATTGTTGAAACGTATTTATAACGAGTTCTTCTATCGGAGAAATTAATCATGCTTAGGAAATCTAAGTGTTAAATTATTAACAAGCATTGATGGAGAATGACTTGATCGAAATTCACTCAGTGAACTTTTAAGAATCTTCAAAGCACATTTATTTAATTCTTAATTCACTTCTAAAGCGAAAATCGGAACTAGATTTGGAGAAAGGTTTTCCAAGATCTGTCCTATTGGTCCAGGTACGCTATTGTTAGCCTAGCGATCTCGACCTTTACTGCTTGTTTTTAACTTAGCCACAACTCTTAGGCTTTGCTTCGGAACCGTTGGATAAAGTTTTTACTGGAGAAAAAACCTTGAAATGGGCTTGTAGATCATAATTTTTAAACTTAGCCTTAGGTTAAATTCGCTTTTGGCAATTCTTGAGTTTTCGTCCAGTATTTTGCTTCTATCAGGCTTCTGAATTGCTCTACGGATCGATAGACTCTTTTTCCAGTACTTTATCGTTCTGGTCAAAATAAAGTGTGATTTTCTTGGACATTTTTCAGTTTTGAGGTCTTTCTTTACCTTGTGCCTTTGAAATCACATTTGCTTGGGCAAACACAAAATTATCATAAGTTTCATCATCTATTTAACTGTTGTTTTTTTTTTTTTTTATGGCAGAATGGTAATCAAATGTAATCTAAATGTTATAAAACTAATGATAGTACGTCACAACGATTTCATCATTTTACTTAACAAAAGTTCGAGTTATCAGATAGTTCATTTAAATAAACAAAGAATAGATAAACATGATGACAGATGATTCAACCTAAATGTAAAGTACAGTTTCGAATTGTAAACTGCTTAATCTGCTATTGTTGTTCTAAGGCTCCATCTCATTTTGAATATTAATTTTTGGAATTTCACACAAGGCTCACAATTTGTCAATGGCATGCCAAATCAAATACAAATCGTAAAGCAATTAACATGTTTACCTCGAGCTACTACCCAAGCCACTGGGCACTCTTTAGAATAAATATTCATGGGATCGGAGAGAGCCTATTTTAGTTTGATGATGGAAATTATCGCAAAAATACGAAAGAAAAAAAAAAAAAAAACAAATTTAAGCATGACATATTTTTTTTGTGTGAAAATTTTTCCTACTATTGATTAACACCTTTACAACAAAAAAAAATGTTTGTTGGACGCCCTCGTCCAAAAGCAAAGGGCATAAAGGGAATGACCAAATAACAAGCGATACGATCGTCTATCAGTGTTATCAGGGTGCCATGTGCAAAGTGTTTTACTGTATTATTAGTTAATGTATGAAATTTAAATTTAATAACTTTTTCGATGGCTTGTGCAATTATCGTAGTTGCCCATGAAATCAAAGTGATGAATAAGAATGACTTTAAGTATAACCAAAATGTGAAGAAATGTTTTTAATCAATGCAAAAATGGGTACATTTATTTAGTTCAGACCAAAAGGCCAACAAGGAAACACCTTTTATCATATAGAGAGGTACATTTTTAATATTTTTTTGATCACCTATTTGAATTTTTACATAGAAATGATCAAATTATATATGTATAGAGATCATTGGATCCGATAATCCGACTATTCTTTTTGACTTATCTTTTCTATTAAGATTCTGCGATCAAATGATCTATTTAAATATATGTTTTTTTTTATTTAGAATGTGAAAATTCCAATAGACAAAGAGTCTATATACTTGAAATCATAGACGAATCCAGGAGGGCAGGTCTTGAGCTCTGGATGCCGCCCGAAATGACAGTTTTTCGAATAATTTCTAACTTTTTTGGCAATGTTTTAATTAAACCTAGTGATTTCAAAATATTCTCATAGTGCGAAATCCCTTCTTCGCAAAATTACTCAAATTGCTGGTCCGAAAATCTTGAGTATTTACTCGGACGCTTCCCGAAAACATTTTTAAGATCTGCCCATGCTCGAAAATGGTTTAAAAGAAGAAGAGGATCTATCTGAATTTAAACATCCTTTAAGCAACATTCCTAAATGAGACAATATTAGCAATGCCTTCAGACTGTCATCATAATCAATTCCTCCTTCCTGTATTTCTAGTCTTAAATTCAATCTACATACATATGTACATATACATATCTATATATGTATGTAGATACTAAATTATCAATATAAAAGTTTAATATTTTTTATAAAAGTTTGATATTTGATATATATCAATAATTTTTGTTTTTTTGAAGTCTATAATTAACTAAAGACTATAAAGGACTAAGAACAAAGTGATTATAAATGGAATAGGGCTTAAGCTTAAGGATAAATGTATAAATACATGATGTAATTTAGTTTCTTTAAGGTATTTCATGATCAGATCTATTTTAGTTGCTAATGGATATGACAGAAGACTAACTGGCATATTGGTTTGTGTGTTTTTGTGGTAGTCTTTGAGTAGATTTTAAACTGACAACAGATCATTATCTTGACAAATATTTGTTTTATTGGTGTCAATGTAGATATTGTTGATTTTGGTTTTGGCTTTTAGCAAATTACTTAGCTGCATGATGTTGTTTGCATTGATAGTTTGGTATCAGATGCTTTGGAATCTTTAGTGGATCATATAACAAAGGTGCGCTAAAAATTGAAGAGAAGTTGGTCGATGGCTTATCAAAACAATTTTTTTTTTTGGTTTGAAAAATTCAAAGATATTTCTTTATAAGATTCTTCAATAAACTATTATGGCCCTGCAAACAGGGCAGTTTATGAATGGTAGCGTCCGAATTTTAAGGTTTTAGCCATGGAATTTATCCTGAGTGCAATGCAACAGTAGTCAGAAGTCGTGTGAAGTTGTCTTAGAAAGGTCCAAAAAGTCAGCAGTAAAGAGAACCCGAGAATTAAGAAGTTCGGTTGCTCCCTTTGTAATCATTATTTGTATATATGTATGTATGTATACAGTAGAATCCGGTTATAAGGACTCCGCCTATAATGTCTGTTAGGTTATAGCAACTAAAGTTCGATGAGTGATTGGTTGGTCCCAATACAAACTTATAAGAAAAGGCCTCCGTTAGTATGTCTTACGGATATAAAGACGAAAATAGTCGGTCCTTTGAGCGTTGCTATTACCGGATTCTACTGTATATTAATAGGTTATATTATGAATATTATATACATATATATTCTTTCCATATTCCGCTTTTGTGAAAATCTCGAATCCACAATTGTAGTCCCATTGAAATATCATTAGAATTCAAAATCATAATGATTGTTTCCCTTATTATTAGAATGCCCATTTGGTCTTGGGCCCTCTGATTTTTAGTTTTCACTTTTCTTCTTGTTTCTGTTTTAAATTTTCGAATTCCAAGGCTTTAGCCATGAAATTTGCAAACTAGCCACATATGTAAGCATTCTTCGACAATTTCCAGCTAAAAAGTGACTGCGCATAGAACAAAAGAAATCAACAACTAAGGCTAAAACATAATCAGCCAACACAGTTCCATCCACCCACATAGGGTTCACGTGTTTTCAACATACATACATATGTATATATACAGTCGTACATATCTTTTGTTCGACGTGCCAGAGCAGAAAAAATTGCTTAATTAATTAAATATTTTACTTTTTTTGCTTGTTCTTGTAACATCAACTAATGCTGCATTGGCATATTAATTTACACATGTCAGACACAAATGCACAAATATATGTATGTTAAAATAATGAAATATAACTTTAGAATTTGACCAAGCATCTGACCATGGTAACCAGGTAGATGGTCAGTCTTCTTCTTCTTGTTTTACAAGTGGGAGTTATTTTCATTAACAGTTTCCAATGAAATCAAAAGCCCTGAATGTTATGTAAATAATAAAAGATATTCGGAGAAATTTTCTTTCAACATTATTCAAACAAAAGTCATTCTGTAAATACTCCAGCTTTCTTTTTCTCTCTTTGTTCAGATTTGTTTGACCTTAAATAGTTTCAAGGAATGCACTGTCCTTTTAATGTTTATCATAATCAATTCTTTAGTTTCTTATTTATTGTAAAACTGTTTTGGACGAAAACATATATGTAAATACATTAATTATTATATAATTTTAAGTTTATTTCGATAAGGGTCTGGTTCAGGACGTTCGATAATCAATGACAGTAGTCGTCAAGGACTAACTGGAGTAACTTTATAACACTTAGAAATATTATAAATTAGAATTATTCAAGGGTGTCACAGAAATTGATAAGAATCTGCAACCAACCAAAAAAAGGTGTTACAAAAATTTCGTTTGACAGTTTTAAAATCTCGATGCTTTTGTCCAACATTTTGAAATATGAGTCGAATTAATTACTGTTTTGATATTTTGATTATTTTTGGATCGAAGTGCATTTGAGCAATCGCCAAAAATTTAATTTTTATTAATTTTATTGTTTTACGAAAACGCCATTAAAAAAATTAAACAGGGATCGTTTTTGCACAATCACCATCTAGAAGCAGTACGCTTCTATAGAAAAAATTAAAAAAATGGGCAACTCTTTACTAATATTGGCCCGCCAAAAAATGATATACGATCAAAAACAGATGCAAGTAGTTAAATTTTATGCCGTCCTTTAAGAAATTAATGGATTTTCGTATGGAAATACATATTTTCATATAAAAACTAGTTCATTAGAAAATTACGGGAGATATTCGAGTTTTTTCGAATTGCGGGGGCGGAATTTGGCGTAGCAAAATTTTTACACAAACCTAATTTGCGCATTTATTAAGCAAATATACATATCAAATATGGTGTCTCTAGCTAGAATAGTTTTTGAGATAAACGCTTCTTTTAAATTGCGGGGGCGGAAATGGGCGTGGCAAAAATTTGAAATAAACTCAATCACTTTACATACTACACGAGCCTACATGCCAAATTTGGTGGTTGTATCTCTTATAGTCTCCAAGATCTAGGCGTTCATACAGACGGACATGGCTAGATCGGCATCAAATAGTACACTTAATGGTGTCGGAAAAGCTTCCTTCTGCCTGTTACATACATTTTGGATAATGTACCGTTTCACCATTTGGGTGCATGGTATAAAAACTAGCTACATAAGTTTACCAATTAATAGCAAATTATTAGAGTTTAGTTCAAAATTTAATTTTTTTCTTTTTTTTCTTTCTTTTTCTATTCCAGCTTACGTTGCTATAAATGAGAAAGGATCAAGATCAAACGAAAAGGATGTTGATTGAGTGCATTTCGCGCGACATTCCCTGAGCACAGAACAGATACAAAAAGAAATGAAAACAAAGTAAAGAAAAACCCTCCGAAGTAATAAAAGAAATAAGAATCAATCAAACATAGAGAAAATCTCAGCGCAAGAACCCACCAAAAATCAAATAGGATATAGAAGAAAGCGGGTGAGACAGAGAGAGAGTGAGAGAGGAGGACAGCAAATGAACTTCAATCCGGCCAGTGTAGTAGCCGCCGCAGCAGCAGCCGCCCATAGTGCACCCTACACAACGCATCATCATCATCATCATCCACATCTTCACAATCATATAATTCCACTGCCCAGCTACAGCAGCCAGCCGGCAATTGTGGTGGGTGTGGGGGGCAGTGGAGGAGGAAGTGGAGGTGGTGGTGCTGACAGTGGAGGAGACGGCGGAGGCGGTTCTGGAGCTAGTGCCGGCGATAGTTCACCAAAAATCATGGAATGGACCAATGATGATGCCCTGGAACTTATCGAACAGTATCGTTGTCATACAGAATTATGGAATCGTGCCGATCCCAAATATAAGGATAAACTATGTCGATTTCGTGCTTGGTCGGAAATCGCCGAACGTTTCGGCTGCAGTAAGGCCGAAGTGGAGCGTAAAATGAATGTCCTTCTCACCCAATATCGTCGCGAGAAACATAAAATGTTTGTGAAAATCTATCAGGGCATTCAGCCAAATCCGTCCAAATGGTATGCCTTCAAGCGATTCGATTTCATGGAGGCCGGCGGCGGTAGTCTAAGCGGAGTCGTCGTCGGTGGTGCAAGTGGCGGCGGTAACGGCAGTGGAGTTGGCGGAGGTGGTGGTGGTTCCTCTGGTCCTAATATTGTGACCAATCCCGTTTCTACATCCTCGCATAACGGTCTCAACGGCCTGGCAGCTGCTGCCGTTGCGGCTGCGGCCTATGAGAACAGTACAATTGCAGCGGCAGCGAATGGTGGTGCTCCCATTGGTATAGGTGGAGTTGGTGCCACAAATGCAGCCACATCGACACAACAACAACAACAACAGCCCGCCATCCACAGTAGACGCATGAAGACCAAAGAGCTGAAATATTTTGGAGCGGTGAGTAAGCGGGCCAAAAAATAAACCCAATGCGTAATCGTGTCTCGAATGTGTGTGTGTGTGTTTTTTTTTTCTGGTCCGGGCACAAGGCGGTACGGTATGATATCGCTACCGATGACAATACAAGCTTACGAACAAGAAGAACACGCAGAAATAAATGAAATTGATATTCAAATTAACCCTAGAGAAAGAGACGGTGGAAAGAATCTAAATTTTCAAGGCAAACTGGTATTTGTGGAGAGTTTTTGTGGGAGAGCTGAACTGATTACATTAAATTTAAATTTAAAGTTTGGATTAGAATATCACAGTACAAAATTTGAAATTAAAATTTTTAGACTTGAGCAAATTCGGATTTGTGGAGAGTTTTTGTGAGAAAGCTGAACTTGAGTTCTATGTAGATTTGAACAAGATTCAGAAAACTTTTAAAGATTCAAGCAAATTTTTAAATCAGGGGACTTTTTTAGAGTTTGTAGAGTTGATGGAATATACATAAATAAATTAATTATGATCTATATATGACATTCATCATAGTAGAAAACTATAATTTCAAATTTTCGAGTTTTAAAACAAAGTTTTATTTGTGGAAAGTTTTTGTCGAAGATCCAGATTCCAGATCCGATTTCAACAAGATTCTTCCTTATATTTTTCTTAGACATGTTTCGTTTTGAGATTTGTGTAGACATTGTAGAGCTGATGGAATAGTTCACTATATCCATGAGATTTGGAAAAAATGTGTTAAATTTGTAAAGTCAATTAAAATTCTAATCTACATACATATATCACATACTCAGCTTTGAGATTTTTAGTGTAGAGTACATAAAATATATGTAAATAAATTATGATCTGTTTTGATATGGACATAGTAGAAAACTACTAAGCAAATTAATATTTTTGTAGACTTTTTGCTGGAAGATTTACTTAAATTTTTAAATTTGTAGAGTTCTACAGCTTTTATTTTAGGCATATGCATTTAATTTATAGAGATAGTAGATAAATTTATATTATCTATCTTGACATGCCAAATATGTAACTTAGACGTTGCCAATGTAAAGTCGTGTAGAGTTCGTAGAGTTCAATTTATTGTCGTATATTTTGCACAGTTGACATACGAAACATTTTTTTAGAGACATTTTCTAATTGGAGACTTGTGTAGAGTTTGTAGAATAGAACCGAAATTCTTAAATTCTACATTCCAATTTGTGTGAAATGCATTTCTTCGACATTCTCCATTTGGAGACTTGAGTAGAGTCTGTGGATTTGACTAAAAATTGACATTTTCAAATTGGAGAGATTATAGTGTTGTCACTACGCTTATTTCAGTTGAATTTACGTTAACAGCATAAAGAATTGCCTTGGTAAATGGAATGGGGACTTGTTTAAGATTTGCAGAATGTCGTTAAGCGGAGGAGGGGGGCGTTCAGTTCCTTGGCATTTTGTATCTGTGTGATTCAGTCAGACAACACGTTGTTTCGTCTATTTCATGATTCATTTGTACATTGTTTGTAGAGTGGCTTGCTTCTACAGTATAAAATCAAGTTCATTCATTCAAATGAAATCTAATCTATTTGGCGGTATTATCAATTTTTGGATCATTATTACATGGCATTATTTGAACCCTATGGCTACTCTGGTGTTAAATTCAATCAAAACAAGTAAAAGCTAACTGTGCCTAACCACACAGAGAGAGAGAGAGGGAGAGCGAGCACAAACATGTGCGCAAATGACTTGCTGTTTTCTCTCTTTCTCACTCACTCTCTCTTTTTTTTTGTGTGTGTGTGCGTCTCTCTCTCACTTGGTGTGTGTTTGTTTGTGTGGCTTTTTGTTATTGTCGATGATGATCAAAACAGAATTAAAATTTTACGCATAAATTTTTCTTAGAAATTCACCTTTGTGTGTGTGTGTTTGAGTGAGTGAGTGAGGCATTGGCCGCTGCTACATGAAATTGTTTTTATTTGCGTTGTCGTCGCACAGCACATTGTGGGTGCTTAAGGGGCGTGTTGGCGGTGGCGGTGTGGTGGGTTGTAGTATTGAGACAGTGGTGACAACGGTTTAGAAGGGGATGGGGGAGGCTGGCGCTGACATTTCGTCGCATTGTTGTTGTTGTTATTGCTGTTATTTTTATACCCTTCAAAAGTGTGTGATAAATAGAGTATATTAGAGAATAGAAGCACTTTACTTGCAGCTATTATCTCTAATCTAGACGTTTTATATTTTTAAGTTGATAATTCTTAAATTTCCATCGGTTCTTAATATTATTTTCTTATCCCTTCAAAATAAAATTGTTTAATACAAAAAAAAAAAAAAAAAAAAACAGATAGAAGATTCCATTTCTTAAAAATAAATATTTTATAGAGGATTGAAAAAAGAATACAATTGATTCAATAGATTTGTCCCAAAAAATCCTAGAGAAAAGAAAAATTTGTTATTAAATGTTTTCAAAATCCTGGTCGTAGGGTATCTCAATGTCGGTGCTGTCATTATAATTGAGGGGATTTTTGTTTGTGTGATGAAATGTTTGTTTTGCACGGCGAAATGTTCGGACCAGGCCAGGCCAGGCACTTGCCATTGGGTTTTTGGTGACGTTTTTGTTTTTTTTTTTTTTTTCTTTTTTTCCTATTTTGCTGTGGTTTTGCCCAGTGTTGGACATCGGTCTGTCTCTCTGTCTTCCGTTTCACTCCCACTTACGTATGTATGTATTTACTCCATCGCTGCGATTCGTTCGTTTGAAGCTTTTGTTTTAGCTTTGAGTTTCGTTGTTATAGTTTTTTTCCCCACTTGTTCCTTTTTGTTGTCGTTGTTCATGTTGTTTGTCAGAGACTTATCAAAACAACATTTCTTGTTGTTTTTGTTGCTGGTTGGTTGCGGCTGCTGCTATTTTTCTTTACCTTTTATATGCTATTGTTTTTATAAAATAAATGAAATATTTGTGCACCAAAAAATAATAATACATATGAGAAGGAAAACTTGGCATCGCCTTCGAAAAGGATGCGTATGTTTTTTGTCGGTGTGTGTGTGTGTGTGTAACTTGTTTTGTGCAAGTTTTAGCTTTGTTTTTTTTCACTCATTGTTATTGTTGTTGTTGTAGCAACGAATTTCACCTATTTTCTAGGTAAATATCCGATTTATATAACAATTTCTGAACAATTTGTATGCCAATTGACGTTCCGGGTTTCTAATATTTTATGAAAACTTTTGTGCTTCTTTCTAAATAAAGGATTTTAAAATAAAATAAAATTCCTATAAGGATTTCTGTACACTCGAGAGGTTCGACATGAAATTTCTTCATTTCCATCATGAATATGAAATTATGGAATGTTTTTTTACTTTTGTACTAGATATATTGAAACTTTTGTCACCTGATTGTCTATATTTTAATTACACTGCGTCACGCAGCTCACAGTAGTCTTTAATTTTTACCCTTTCTTTTACTCTTAGTAGCCCTTTTTATCCTTTTATACACTGCGCGTCATCAGGATAGCACACCTTCATAAGCGCAATATGAGTGCTTCTAACTTGGTTGTAGTTAAAATTCACAATGTACCCCTAATATGTTTTAAGTTTACGAATCTAAAAGAAAGTATTCCACAAATAAGGATTTGATTCAAGGGATACAAAGCGCTTGGTCATCCATTTTATTGAATTATATCGCAAATTTGTACGATTCGCTGCCCAATCGGATCTATGAGGTCATCCACAATAAAGGAGGTTCAACTCATTATTAATATTTTAAAATATTACACAAATTTATGAACACATTCATAAAAAAAGAAATATTTTGTTTAGAAAAGTGAAAAAAATGTAAATATTGCAAATTGTGCTAACCTGGTGACTTAATTTGGTAGTCAATTTCTCAGTTGATTTGATACAACAATTATTTTAAAAAATGTGAATATACAAAAATATTATTTCCTGTATAATTTGGTTGTCAATTGGGTTTTCAATAATTACAATTTTTTTTAAAAATAAATTAGCGAAAATTATTAATTACAGAAGTGTGCTATCCTGATGACGCTTAGTGTATAACTGCATGAAACTAATTTATATGATTCGTATTTCTCAATTATATAGGATATAAGGTTTGCAATTAAGCCCACAGTTGATTTTTGATATGAAATGTTATCGATATACAGCGGATCTCCCATAATGACCAACGAAACAGGGGAAACCCCGTATATACAGCTTTAAAGAGCTGTCCAGTGTGACCAAAGCGTTTAAGTTTTGACATTTTAGGCGTCTCCATTCGTTTTCGCTTTTTTTTACTTTCTTTTAATTTTATTTGAACCCAAATCACAAACAAATACTGGTGAATTTTGAAGTTTTAGTAAAAGTTTTGATGCATTTTATGTTATTTTCTTTCAATAACAATTTAAATTGAAACATTTAGTAAGTGTAATATTGAAATATGATTAGAGTGAGGACAAGAATTACGTTTATGCTGAATCTAACACCGGGTTACCTTTAAATTTCAGATAAAAGATAATTTCGCCTTTTATATGCTTTGAATGATCGCCTTGCTATCTATCAGTTTCGCTCAGAGAGAGAAAGAGTATCTCAAGATTGGAATTTTGATAAAACGTATGGAATTTTTACTTGTATTGTGTTCTTCGCTTTGATTTTGGAATCTTTTTGTTTTTCTCTTCGTTATTATTATTTGCGTGTGATGCCATACACGCCCACCTGGGTACCGTTGCCGCCACCCACCGCCCACCCCCCACCGCCTTCATATTCCATCCTTTTTCTTTTGTTATGTATTTATGTATGTGTGTCTGTGTATGCAAGTATGAACATACGTATTTTTTGTTCATATTTTGCAATTGTTTTGCTCTGCGGCATTTTCTCCAAGACAAGTGAACAGCAGCAGCAATAATAACAACAACAACATGAAGAAGAAGACGAAAACTATGCCCCACAATGCTGCGGTCGACGCCACACGCACTCTACCAAGTTGCCACCTCAACTCACTACTCCGAAAGCCTCCCCCACCCCCACTCGGTGCCTCAACAGTAGCTGTCGCTGTTGTAATTCATGTTGTTTTGTTTTCTCTTTGCCATGCCTAACTCCCTCTTCCCCAGACACACACACACACACTTTCCCCTACACCGCATTTCTCGGCTCCTCCTCCTCTCCTTATACGAACCTCCTGCTGCGACTGCAGCCGAATGAAAAGTGCAAGGCAAATAAACAGCAGCAGCGGCAGCGGCCGACGACGTCGACGTTTGTTTTTGTTTACTCATTCATTGCAAAGTTGTTTAGAGTCGTGTGCGCAGTTTTTCGGTTTCGCGTTGCAACTAAAAAGTGGGAGGGGGTAGGTCGGTATGGGATGTGTGTGTGGTGTACTAAGGTTTTAGTTAGGGGCGAAGTTTGTTGTTGTCAAAGTTATGCAAGAATCTCTGTTTCATACCCTTGCCACATGAGTTCGTTTACTTTGACAGGAAGTTCACAAAAACATATTAGTCAGGGTATAAACCATACACTGAACATTTGGTAAACTTGCCACATATTTTTTATCCTGACGGTTCTCGAATCGACAGACTCACACCTATTAATTTGGCCATGAGTGTACGTCCTAAATCCTTATCCACATACATATAACCCCTTAATTACCTCTTAGGGTTGAGATTCCCCAGTTTAACCTTACTTGACCTATAAATAGCGGACAACCTGTCGAATTTAAACCTTTACTCTATTATACCACTATTTTTAATCTCTCGTAATCTATATTCATATGCCAAATATTAACAATCGATCGTTTAAAAAAACAGAAGCAAAATGCTTCCATTTAACATTGACTATATAAGAATGACTTGCACAAAATGCAACTGCAAAAGAGTATACAAAGTTCAACGTCGTCAAAGTTTTCTTAATCCTTTTGTTTTGTTCTTTTTTCTTGTTGTGAATGTGAGAGGTAGAAATGTGTGGGCGGTATTTGCTGTGGATATAGAACAGGAAGAAGATTGAACTACTTGCATACATACATAGAGATATAGGTGAAAAAGGTGATTCCAGCAAAACAACAGTAAAAGAAAACAACTAAAAGCGACATGAAAAGGCTAACAATAACTTAGCCCTGGCACAGAGATACAAAAAAAAATCTGATACTACATAGAATTGACCTAGAAAAGAGGTTAACGGTATATCAAAATCAATACAAAAGGCTTAAAAAGACTTAAAATTACTATAATATTTACAAAATTTAATGTTTTTAATAAATTTAAATACAGTAAAGCATTATTCTTTCTATACAGGTAAACTTTTGTAAATAAACTCTCAAAAAGTTGAATGAGTAGACTTTCCTCTATGTGAGGTCGCAACACGTGGAATGTTTTTCCATTACTAATGCAATTGTGATATTTTAAACTTATTTTAATTACTGTGGAATTTTGAAAAAATTTCTTGACAAAATAATATTCCACAATTCGATTGAGAATAGTGTGTTTGGGAACCTGTTTGCCTGAGTTTTATTCCACTGTAATTACTCTAAAACTTCCCCATTGCCTGGTAAATCCCCCAAACAGCTAAGTGATTAGAATTAGGGAAAGAGGAGTGGAGTAAGAGGTATGCGGGCGGAGGGCAGGAGGTGCACTATTGCTCTCTGCTATTGCCCGCTCATTCACATTTACATTTACGCGACAATGTGACGTTAAAACTAACGTCAAAGTCAACGTTGACGTTTGCGCTTGCGGTTTTTTATGCACTTTTCATTAATATTAGTGCAGCAGTTTTTGTTGTTGATATTATAATACTCTGTATTAATTATAACAATTAAGGTATCATGGAATTACAATCAAGTGTTTTTTTTCACAAGTATTTGTACTTATTTTCACTGCTTAATTATAATCTAGCAAAATCTTAGTGGAAAACTATTTCGACTAAGTCAGTGATAATTTCTGCCAGAAATTCTTCTTTGTCGTGATTATGTGAAAAGAAAAAACTGGAATAAGCAAAACTTCGGATAATATGGATAAACTACTATTAACGAAGAGTTACCCGTTCAATCCAGTATTTTTTCGTCTTATATTCGGAGTGTTTGGTAATCCAAGGGCGGGATAATCGGGGTACAACAGTACCCCGTCACCTCGTTGGTGACGGTCAGGATCTTCACGGAAAATGACCAAAACGCTATTTTGGAAAGGCGGTGTGGATAACCGGGGTCCAAGTTTATTATACATAGGCAAATTATTAATGGGTTCTTAATGGTTTATGTAGGGTTTTTGTAGGATATCACGCATAAACTGAAAAGTGTGTCGTCCAAAATGTTTACTTTTTGGGTTGATTGAATGTTTTAAATTTAACAATATTTTTTTCGGTCGGTTTCTCGGCTTTTACAGAAAACTTGTACAAAAAGTTACATTGAAACATCTGATAAATCGGGGGACTCCCCGAAAAAGGTTGAGGTACTTGACATAGAGTATCTTGAAGTTGTTACCTTGACTTAACCTATGAAATTTCGTATTAGTTTTGTATGCAGTTTTCAAATTTGCGTGCTTTTCGCTAGCGACGATGAAGTTGGCGCCTCAGCAGCAGCGCTGTAACAGATGCGTCAGCGTCAGCAGCAGCGACATTCGTGCCAAAAGGAGTAAAACGTTGGCGCATAGTTTTCTATGTGTGTAGCTATATTTGTGTATATGAATGTTTGCAGTTGTAGTGTGTTATTTATTCATTGGATTGGATGATAATCAGTTTGTTTACATTTTTCAGTTGCACACACACACACACACATACACACAAAGACAGTGAGCGAGAGAAAAGGAGAGAGTTCATTTCTCTGTCTGTTTTATTTTATTTGCCTTAACAAAATAATAATACAGACATGCAAACACGCATACATACACAAACACACACATATGTATGTATGTAGTTAGCTGCCGCACTGAATGCGTAAACAACAAAGCAGCTGCAGCTATAACAACAAAAACAACAGTAGGAGAGGGGGCTCCTAAATGGGGGGTGAGAATGAGGTGACGTATTGTTGGTAAGGAGGGGGAGGAATCAGTAGGCGAGAAGGCGAGACTTAAAAACAACCAACGATGGCAACAATAACAGAAAACAAAAACGCTTGATTATTAATGTCTCAAGTTGGGTATATTAGTGGCTGGAGGCAATTTGTATCAAAGTGCCGAATATACTCTCAAAAATCCTTAAATTCTTTTGCCCGTTGAAGTTTGTATACATATGTATGTATACAATTTGTTGTTCATTCTTTACACCCAAAGGGTATTCGAGATTCGCCTAGTCGGTTGATTTGTTTCACCATCTTGTTGTTTCTTTTTTTGTCAATGCTTTTTGATGGAAAGTTCTAGGCGCCATAAAACGGAGACAGACAAGAGGCAAACAAAACAAAACAAGAGAGAGAGAGAGTGTAGATCGTTTTTGTTGGTAGAGCTTTTATTTTATTTTTTTGAAGGAGGTGGGGGGCAAGCTTTGATCTTCGCGTCGCCGCCTGACCACATTAACATTTGCGTTTTTGTTTTTTTTTGTGTGTGTGGCCCCACGATCTTAACGTGGGGTAGGTTAATGCAAATGCCGACAGAGGCGCTTCTCTCTCACACTCTCTCGCCAACGCTCTCTTTGGCCGATCGCACTTGCTCTCTCAAACTTTTGCTGCTGCTGCGCTGCTGACATTTGCGAATTGTCCTCAGAAGTCAGTGATAGCTAGCTGGCTGCTCTGGCTATGTGCCGTTATGACGGCTCTCCCCCCCCCCACACACACACACACACGTCGAACTCTCCCACTCTCTTATGCGGCCTCACTCAATCTCTCTCTCTCTCTGTCTCTCCCTTTCAAATTTTACTACGCCGCTAGAATATTTTCGGCCAACATTTGAGTTCGCTTTGCGTTGTCGTCGTTGTCGCAACAACAACGAAATTCAAAAATCCGGTGGAAAATATTTCGAAAAAATAAACACTAATAAGTTATTTGTTGAAAAGTCTACAAAACCAAATCATTCCAAAACACAAAACAAAATGCATTACAACAACAATCGGCGACTTCACAACAGACATGACGCCGCTCCAACACAAACAACACAGACAAATGTGAGCAGAATTTTTGGTTAGCTTTAAACAAACAGATTTATGACACCCTGTACAGTGCCGCTCAACTGAATAGGTTTGACTTAATTTTTAAACTTAGAACTTAATATCTTTATAACGAGGACTCGGATTTGAACCAAATAATTTTTGTTAAGTGAAACAATTAATTATTTATAAAATACAAACGTTTTTTTTTCTTTTGGGTTCGGTTTTTAAATTTTTTTTATTATATTTTCAAAAACATAACTGAAAATCTACACTTTTTTTGGCTCAAGTGAATAGGTTTGACCAACAAAACTATAAAAAAAAATTATTCACAGCAATATTTCATGGCACTTGCTAACTTAAATAATAAAAGACACTATTTCTGCATTATTTAATATTTGGTATGACCACCCTTATTCATAATTATTTCAAACATTCGAGTTGATAAGGAATCGTAATATTTTTCAATTTCACTCAGTGAAATAGTTGACCAGGCTTTTTTGATCGCTTCAACCAGGGTCGCCGAGTCTTGAAATTGTCTTCCCCCTTCATACACTCTCCTGGATAAAAGTCCCCAAATGTTTTCTATAATATTTATGTCTGGGGAGTATGGCGGCCACTCGAGCAAGTTGACATTCTGGTCCTTAATCCACTGTTTTGTCACCCGGGCTGTATGGATAGGGGCGTTGTCTTGTTGGTATGTCCATTGAATAGGTCCAAAAATTTCGGAAAACTGGGGAAAAGCCTTTTGGAGCACAGTCTTGTAGACATTCGCATTCATCTTTGATGAAACAAACTGCAGCTCACAAGTTCCATAGAACGATATGGCTCCCCAAACCATTACGCCTCCTTTACAGGAGTGATGACGACTCAAAAAGCATTCCTCTTTTCTCATATCGTGAAAATAATAGTTATAGCCGTCCGGTCCGTCGAGATTGAACTTTTTTTCGTCGGAGAAGACCACAGCCTTCCACTCCTTGTTCCAAGTCATGTGATCCCGGGCAAATCGAAGTCGTGCTTCCTTTCGTACATCATTAAGAGGAGGTTTTTTTTTTATTTTTAATCTCTTTAAGTGTTTAGCATTCCGAATAACTCTTTACCGTTGCCAAACTAGCATTTACACCGCATTCATCCCTGATTTTACTGGCAGAGAGGTGGGAATTCGAAGCAGTTCGAAGGATTAGACGCCTCTCTGATGCCGTTGTAGCATATTTTTTTCCTCCTTTCATTTTTTTTCCCGTAATTTGCTTCATTACGAAGAAAATTGCTTACCACGTTTTGGCTTCGACCAATTTTCTTTCCTATTTCATTATGTTTTAGGCCAGATTCAATATAGCCTTTAATTTGACCTTTTTCAAAATCGGTTAAAGATTTTCCGCGACCCATATTTATAAAAAGTGGTAGCAATTACTTTAAATTTAAGTACACCAAAGAAATTATGTGTTTTCAATCACGCAGTGAGTCAAAAAGTGAAGTCAAAGTTGTCAAACCTAATCAGATGAGCTAAAAATAGACCACACATTCAGCGAATTTCACGATGAAAGCAAAATTCTGAATTACCGTTGCATAGAACCCGTTACATTTTTTTTGTCATATTATGGGTAACCAAATGAGAGTTCAAAACAAAAAAGAGAGAAGGAAAAAATGCCATAGGAACAAAGAGAGAAGAAAAAATAGAAGATATATTTTTCAAACCTATTCAGTTGAGCGGCACTGTATATACATACATACATACACACATTTCTTAATATTTTGGATAAGAACGGGAATATTAAATACAAAAAAATTTAAGCTTTGCCAATGATCATAAAGAACTTGACCTTTGGAAACCCTAGAACTATTTGGAAATTCTAAGATTGTTTATTGAAAAGATTCGAAGGAAATAATATTCCAAATTTATTTGTTTATACAAAATTTAATTACTTCACAATTACTTCAATACTATTTACTTTGAACAACGAAAATCCGGGTTCGAATTCCAGGCTAGTGTATGGATGTAGTTTTCGTCTAAGCCGAAGACCTTAGTTGAAAGTGCTTGTAAAATATGGTTATGTTGATAGTTTACAACTATTTTCTATACTTAAAATAACAATAACTAATTACTTGCGCTATGCTCCCCGTTATACTGTATTCAGTATCCTTGTTTCCAATGTTTTTTAACTTATAACAGGCGACATGTCCTCGATCGCTTTATTTTTCTAAAAAAGTTGTATAATTGAAACGGATTTTGTATCATAAAACATCATCTTGGTCATCTTGGATCTGTCATTTGGATATCCCTTTTAGATCTAAAATCATTATTATTCATTATTCAAGATTATAGTTAATAATACATGAACTTCCAGATAAATAGTGTTCATATGATTAATAACTAATGGACATGGATCTTTTTGGGGTACATCATTAACGAAAAGTTAAGTACAAGCTCTATGTAGGTGTAGGGTATCTTATAAACGGCTACTCCTTTGTCTGTGATTATTAGCAACAAATAATTATTATTTATGTCATCACCATTACCATTATTAGCTTTTTGTTTTTTGTTTTTTATATTAAAATAATTTATGCTTTAACAAAATAAATAACAACTGCGGCGGTGAGGGGAAGTTGGTTGACCGATCTGGTGGAATGCGCGTGTCCTCGCTTTAAGCTCGCTGACATTTTCGGAATGTTATACAAATATCCAAATTAACAACAAATGCATTTCAAAAGGTTGACGTCAACTTTATAAGTAGAAAGCCAAAAAAATAAGTTATGTTTAATAACTTTGTTATTATGGTTAATATCTATTAGTTTGTGTTTTAGTTTTCATTTTATCCCAAAATTTGTCTTATTTTGGCAACGTAACTTCTATAATCATTTTTGAAATAAAAGTCTATAGATATGTTTAATGAATCAATGAAATATTTCTAATTTTCTTGTAATTAATAAAACGAAAAACTATGAATTGATGGTTCTGAATGATTCTTTAAAATCACATTCTTAGTATAAATTGATGTCAAAAAGTAGAAAACTACGGGACAAAATCGAGTTTTTTTGATTCGCGGGGCGGAATTTGGCGTGGCAAAAATTTGAAATAAACTCGTTCACTTTTCATACTACACGAACCTACATACCAAATTTGATAGTTCTATACCTTAAAGTCGCCGAGATTTAGGCGTTCATACAGACGGACATAGCTAGATCGGCGCGGCTGTCGATACTGATCAAGAATATATATACTTTATGGGGTCGGAAAAGCTTCCTTCTGCCTGTTACATACATATTGGCGACTTTAATATACAATGGTATATTGAAATGTCACCCTATGGGTGTATGGTATAAAAATTTGGTCACTTTTCATCGTTAGATTTATGTATTATATTTTAGTTTTATTGGGGAAAGATTTGCTAAAATAATGTCATGATGATTCCTTAGATAGTTCTCAAATAACGATTCTTGCTAGATTTGTGATATTCCCGAATGATTTGGTAAATTAATAAATGTTTATCATCTATTTACCCAGACTTTCCGTTTGGTAAGTTCTACAAAGTCATACTTTCATAGGGAGAAGGTCGTTCAAGAAGTTATTTCTTTAAGTGGGACAAATGAAAATCATTTTGGATGATATGTATATAAAACATATTATGTAGTCCCCGCAAGAAGGATGATTGGACAAAAAACTAAATATACATACTTATGTCTAGATAAGAACTTAAAATAGATATTCTTTCATTAAATGATGAAATCAGATTGCAAGTTTGAAACCAAAAGATAACATAGATATGGCCAAAGCACGAGGACGTAAATATGTACATATGTATGTAGACCGACCTATCTAACAAACATTCGTTTTCGACCACGTAAGCGATAAAGAACTATTGTGGAAAAACGTGATATGTACCACTTACTCATTGTAGACTATATATTTTATTGGGTTTACCTTATCTCCAACCGCAGTGTGTGTGTGTGAGAGAGAGTGTGTAGTGTGTTTGTGGATGGAGGGGGGCAAACCTTTTTAAACTGCGTCATAATGATGAGTTTTAAAAAAATTACATTATGAACTTTGAACAACCAAAAATGATTGAAATTCTTATCATTCTCGTCTACTTTCAGATGGGACTCAGCATACCCATGCTGATAGCAGGCGGCCAGACATTGGACAGTTGGAACACAACGGGTCAATACTCACCACCGATAGGAGGAGGTAGCGGTGGAAGCGGCG
The DNA here is from genome assembly GCF_018151085.1 of Drosophila tropicalis. Lineage (NCBI taxonomy): Eukaryota > Metazoa > Arthropoda > Insecta > Diptera > Drosophilidae > Drosophila > Drosophila tropicalis. Next base: position 868,689 of record NW_027172753.1, on the reverse strand, counting down.
GCGGTGGCGGAGGCGGATCGGCAACAGGAAGCGATCGTGGTGGTTCCTCCTCCCAGCAGCAGCAACAACAACTGAGAGTTCCCCTGCCAATGACGTACGGCAATGCGGCAAGTACTCCGTATCCTGGTGGCGGCGGTGGCAGCAGTAGCAGTGAATTCCAACCAAGTCCACACAAGACCATGGATACCTCCGATAATGAGGATACAAGTATAAAGGAAGATGCAGCAGCTGCAGCGGCTTTAGGTCATTTGGAAGCCAAAGTTGAACGTCGTTCGCCCATCAATAATAATATCGAACGCATTGGTGGTGCCACAACAGGAGATGCTGTGATTGGCGGTGGGGAGAGGGGAGTGGGAGGTGGCTCAGCTGGCGGTGGCAGCAGTCATGAGCCCAATGATTTACCTGCTTTAAGTGAGGCCGGCTCTAGTCCTATACCCAATACGAATATGCATGAGGCCCATAAGAATCATTTAAATCTCTCCTCCTCGAGTCCAGGACGTGGCGGACGTTCCTCAACGCCGAGACAGGCGCACGAGCAGCTCCATCATCATCATCATACGCCGCATCATCATTCGCATCATTTGGGCCAACGCCAAGATGATATGGACATTAAACAAGAGCTAGTAGACTATTTCCATGCCCCGAATGTCACTGGGCCGGCACCGCCACCGCCGCCCGAATCCCATCTCTCGTACAGTTCAGCTGGCGAAGAGCGGGACATGGCCCAGGATTTGAGAGTGGCCCAGGCCAAGGCGAATTTTGTAAATGCCTTTGCTTTGCCCCCCATCATCCGCCTCGGTTACATCGGCAGCCTCCGGAGCAGCAACGGCTGCCATGCCATTGAATATGCGTAAACTGACAGCGGCCACAAGTGCTGGTCACATGCTGATGACTTCCCTGCTCAACTCCAGAGAGAGTGTATCCGATGGCGACAATGACAACGATGACTTGATGAACGATGAGGCAACCGAATCGGCTGCCAGTCCTGGCCACATCAAGAGCAGTGTATCCGCCCAGGATGCCAGAGCTGCGGCAGCGGCTCTGTATGCCGAAAGTCTTCAACGGGATGATTGTGATTTTATTGGTTCGAATGTCTCAATGAAATTACGCACCATGGATCGAACGCAAAGGATCATTGCTGAGAAATTGATCAGCGAAGTCCTCTACTATGGCCAATTCAATGAGCTGGAACGAACGGCACGCATCCAGCCCAAGTGACAACAGTGGCGCCTCAGAAAGTGGACAGCAGCAGCCGCAACAGCCGCAGGAACAGCAACAACATCATCATCTGCAATGGGCATGGCTAGGGGGGGATTGGGCTTGGGTGTGGGTGTGGGAATGATGGGTATCGGCAGAGGTGCAATTGGGGGGGCAACAGGTGGCAGTGGTCTAGCATTGGCTTGGCATTTGGCAAACAACAAACGCAACGAAATTCCATTGTAAAAACATACACAAAACAAAAACAAATGAAAGAATAGTCAAGAAAAGCAAAAATCAAACAGTACAATTTACTTTTAGGTATTTTTCAATACACACACACACTTACACCCACACACACACACACACACACACACACACACACACACACACACACGTTGTACAAAAGCCATTGAATGGAGACAGTCGCAGGGGCAGTGTTACTTACATACATGAGACAAAAATCACAGTTAAAGTACTTAGAATGAGGTGGAAATGTTAAAAGTCCTTCAAAGTGTTATCGTTTATCGTTTAGATTTGCATTTTTATCGATATATTGAGTTCGATATTGAAAAGAGAGCACTTGAAATGCATTCACAATATCAAACTTTTTGATACACATTTCAATATTTCAAACGATTCTTTAGTTCCAAAGCCTGAAAGATATTTTTATCGATCTTTCGATATTTCCTTTACAAACATTAATAGATCTTACGATTGATATGTCTGCTTTTTAGTTAGTTAATGAAATTTTCATTAGGAACAAACGATTTTCAAAAATAACTGTTAATTTTTTGTTTTTTAATGATTTTCTTTTTCAAGCGATCAAAACTTTGATCGTTTTCGACTTTTCCATATTTCTCTGCATTAGATTCAAAACTTGAGACTTTCCATCTCGAACAACAAAGAAAAACCAAAGTTACTTGCTAATCTGAACAGAAGAAAAATGAAACCACAGTTTAAACTTCAATATTACCATAAAAATACAAATACAATACATAAATAGCTGATACTACATACATACTAAATAGAGTTAGTGTGGATTAGTAAGGGAGGGGGTCGTTCGTCGTCCTATACCTGAGAGACATCTAAAATGGCAAGAATCTCAGTATTACTTATAAAATACAGTTTATACATAACAAATAAAAACATATACCAAGCAAACACAAACAAAATACATACCGACAAAACAAAAACTTGGCCTAGCAGATTCTTCGATTCGATTTAAATCAAAATCATTTCCAAGAAGAAACTACAAAAGTTAATATTGAATAATCTGCAAGGGTATTGAAACAAACCCAAACAAACAAGAAAAACCAAAACTAATAATAATGAAAACAGGGAAAAAGCATTATGAAAAATGCATTTGCCATGATTTCCAAGACCTCTCACCCCATCACTGATGTCCACCAAGGAAAATGTTCTAGTTAATTAGCTAATCCAACGGCCCATCTCCGTTTAGTAGGCTCAGACTCTGCGCATGCGCTCCACGTTGGAAAGAAAGAAAGAAACTAAATTTAAATGAAAAGATTAGCTCAAGTTTGATTTTTTTTAGAACAGAAAGAGAAATCAATCAATGTACCTTATTTAATAAAAAACAAAAAATATAGTAAAAGAAAGAGAGAGAAGCAAATGTAAACTAACTTTTATGTTGTCATCTCTCTCTTTTGGTCTTAGTCACTTAAGTCTGGTCGTCATCAATCCCAACCAACGGCAACTGAAACCAACCAACAAAAAACAAAACAAAAAGCAACTACTAACCAACCAACCAACAAAAAAGCAACAACAAAAAACACTTTACCTATATAAATCTAAAATATATATAAAATATATAAAATATAAACAAAAACATAAACTAAAATATTGTCTATCGTCACTAGCATGTAAATTGAAACAAAAAACAAAACACGAAAAATACATTATGTTTAAATATTATTAAATTAAATATTATTATTATTATTATCATTTTTCTTTCTGTGTATATATAAATATGTTTTTTTATTGGTTTTTTCCCCCTTCTTTTTGTTAGTTTCTGTTTTTTTTTTTTTTTGCATAATATTTAAGTAGTTTTATTTCTTTTATATATGCAAAGCAAAACAAAGAAGAAAAAAAAAACATAAAACGAATGGAAATATTAAATTAATTTAAAAAAACAAAACTATGGGCAAAACTAGTTAGTCACTTTAAATGAGAGAAAGAGATCATAGTATAAAGTACATTGACGTTGATTGTGCAGTTTATATCGTTTGAAATACGGTTACGGCTTTTGCTGCTAACTGCTTTTATCTTTTTTATTAGTAATAGATTTTTGTAAAAATAACTAAATGAAGTAATGAACGCAAACAAAAAATAAAAGTCCAGAAGAAAACAAAAGTCAAGAAATCGTAAATTAAATGCAAAATATTTCTGTGTAATAAAAATATTAGTAAGAATTTTAAATGTAAATGTCTTGTGTTTGTGTGTGCGAGTGTGTGCTATGACTGTGTGTGTGTGTGTTTGTATATGGCAAAGTAAACCAAAATTTAGTCTTGTGAATGTATAGTGTAAAATATAATATAAAATAAATGTGTACCTATTTGTCTGACAAGCATTGTAATGCATGAAATCGAAAAAGTGTTTTATTTCAATGAGGGGGGAACAGAATTTATGGTAACTAGTTAAATTTCCTCGAAAGGGGCACAAGGGGTGAAATTTGGAAGCTTTTTCGTCCTTTTTTAGCTTCATGTAGTTTGAATTCCCAACTACTTTTAGCGTTGAAGATATGGTAAAGCCATTATACATAACTAACTCTAGATTCTTTAGCAAAATCGGCTGATGATAAAACTTGGTGAAATTAGCTAAATAGACATCCTGCCCACCTTTTGTGCTGCATTGGATTCAAAATCTTATAAATTATTAAGACCTGAAGCAGGCTAAAAACTCAGTTTTTGAATAACCAAAGGATTGATTACACAGGCTGACATGATTTTTGCTATCGTTAACTTGAGAGGTGATCTTAACTAATTCGGGTACGCTGATTCTGAATGCATATTTGGATTTGTCCATCACGTCTAGATTTTGTGAAATCTGGAGATCTGGGGTTGGAAAAGAGTCTCCCAAAAGTATACTATAGATAGTTTGAAACAAAAATTTTCAACTTTTTTAACAGATTTTAGAATATTTCGTGTAAGAAAACTATTTCTAGTTTGCAGATACATATAACTAATAAACAATTTGTAAGATGCGGTGAATTCCCACAACTCTTTAAAGTTTAAAAGCAGACAATTCTTGGAATTCATATAGCATACTTTTTGGTTCAAATTTTACTCATAGAACCATATCCAAAGTGTAAGATATTATGCCTTATAACAAAGGAATAACTAAGTACAGGGCCGTGATCAGCACCCTCCAGCACCTATTGAACTTAAAACACTTTTTAATGACCTCAAAAATGTCGGCCAATGTTATAGTTACAAGGCTTATAGTAGGTAGTTATCTGTTCAAATAGAGAACTTTTAGAAATTTAAATCAAATCTTTTAATTTAGGCTGGTCAATTCTTTTTGTCTTGATCTAGTTATAACTACGACAGCTCTACTAGCTTTTTGGTACACATCAAGAACCAATTTCTTCTTTATAAAGACAATTTGGACGTGTGACATTAAGCTTTGGGTTTCCACAAGCCAGTGCAACATTTTCATACCTATCCAACCAGCTGGCGATAGATAATACCAATATAAGGAGCCTGGAGCGGGGCCAACCAGCGGATCTTCCTTTCCGGATCCCTCAATAATGTATCTTACTCTGTGGTCAATCTCAAGATCATGGAAAAAGGATTCAAGCAAAGTCAACCCTACAATCTTAAACTGAAGCAACCCGGCGAATGAAGCATGCCATTTCATTATATGTATGTTTATATGACGATCTCGATGAAAAGTGAACGATCGAAGCCCTCATGCCATTTTAGCTCTGTAGCTCTTAGGGTCTAGCAGGAGTTTGTTCTGATCCAGAGGGACAGGCATGGCTAATTGAAGTTGTCTCGTCTGGTGATCAAAAATATATATAGTCGGAGAGATGTTTCCATATAATTTTCCTTGCAATTTCCAATAAGTTTTAATGCTAATAATATGACCACTGAAATTCTAGAGAACATTTAGCAAAGTCTGCTGATGGTAAAGCTTACAATTAGTGTTTCTTTAAAAGGATATAAAGACAACCTGCTTACCTTTTGGTGTTGTCTTTACATAAATTTTTGAAACCGCAATATAATTATAAAAATTTCTAGTTTTTTTAGTTTGTAAATGCTTTTAAAACTAATTTGATTCTAGTCCTAACAATAACTGTCATTACTTAGGCGAAAACAGGTCTCAAATCCATTTCGGACAAAATTATTAGAGTCGAATACAAGAACACGCTTGATTCACTATGTATGTATATATAACATTTTCCTGACTCATTCCTTTAGACAAAATTTCTTATTAAACATTAAACTGAACAGCTGTGTTCACAAAATTACGAATGAGAATTGTTAAAACATCGTTTACTAATTTTTCACAGTGGCTCATAATTTTAAAAACCAATATACAGTAGAATCCGGTTATAACGACTCCGCTTATAACGTCGGTCCGGTGTTGAGTTGGTCCCAATACAAACTTATCTGAAAGGGCCTTCGTTAAGTATGTCTTCAGAATACAAAGACGATTCTATTGTATATAAATTCGTAGCCGCTGCTGTATATTCGAATATCTTTAGTAAATTTACTTCGACTTTGCATGTGAGTAAGTTAATTTCCTAGTTTGCATACGTCTCTATGATATAGTCATCCGATCTTGGTGAATATTATAACAATTATAGTAAACTAGGAAATGAATAATAATAATCAAATCTAATATAAAATTCCTGTAGTATATAGAAGTTTACATTTTAGCGATATAGCTGATACAGACGGACGTTTGGCTATATGAACTTTTCTCGTCGTGTTAATCAAGATGTGTGCATTCCTTATATTGCTTCCTGCCTTTCTGACCGAAATTGATGCACTGTTTATGGAAGGGCTTTATATAAAGTCGTTGTTACCTAAAGTTGCTTAATAAATTTACATATTTGTAGATTCTTCAAATGTATATAATCACCTATCACCTATCATTCGCTTAACACGATTACTTTTAATGACTATATATTTGGTTCTATCTCTTTTGACACAATTGAATACAGTAGAGGGACAAATTATTCGGCCCAAGCGAACACTCATTTTTTGGCGTAAAATAAAATTTTCAATCCCTAAATAAAACTTTGTCAATAGAAATACGGGAAATTTAAAACACTACTAAACATTGGCAATATAGTTGGGATCGAATCAAACGACATAGATATTGCTTTAAAAAGTTCTCAAGACCCGGAATATATTTTCACTTTAAGTACTGAATCGGAATATGAGAATTGATATGAGACCTTTTTGAGAAAGCTTTTACTGTGGAATCTCATGTTACTGATCTGAATTTAAAAGAAAGGCAAGCGAATTGGAAACAATCATTTACAAAAGATTATTTTAACACGAACTAAAAACATCTACTGAAAAATTAAAACATATGAAGTTCACAAACTTTTTTTCGATAATAAATTCTTTAAATCTTGCATTTTATAATCCTTCTTAAAAGGAATCGATACAACATAAATTAGATGATATAAAAATATCTGCTCATTTACTTAATGGATTCTAGCAGGAGAAATGATCTATGTCAGGTTCTACAGTCTAGTACAAGAAAATCACATAACCATTATGGAATTAATTGTTTCAAGCAGTAAAACTAGATAAAATAAAAATTTTCTTTAGTCTCCGAGAAAGTATGGAATGTAATCCCTTATTTTGCAAGAATCAAATATCCTGGGCATATATCTATAGTTGATATAGATTATCTTGTTGATCATTTGAATTTATATATTTGTTTTAAAGTTTTCGTTTTCCTTCACATTTTCATTTTATCATTCTCAAATACAATTTTCATAATTACATAAAATCTAATTTGTAGCTGTTGTATAAGGTTTTCAATTTTGTTTTTACTTTTACTTTTTTTTTTTTGGGTTTTCTGTTTGTTTCAAACTAAAAATTTGATTATGTGTTGATGAGGGCGATTCGACAACATCAACAATAAAAATATATTTAAAATTATTTGTTTATTTTTTATCTGTTTGAATGGGATAACTTAAAAACAAAACTTAAGTGGCTGACTTAAAGTTAATAAATCATAAAAAATCTGGGTTATATAATAAGGCCTATGCATTTAATCATTAATTAATCAGTTATTACTCTATATAGTTGCGCCCAATTAACACAAGAACATACACACACACACACTCACTCACTCACACACACACACTCTCTCACGCATGCAAACGCACAATTTGTATATAATGAATATATATACGATTTCCAAAGAGGGCCAATTTTTTAAAGTTTAATCATATGATCAATAGGAAAGTGTTTAATCATTTCTCTCACACGCTTTCTGTTTTGGTGTTTCCTCTTTTTATAGATATTTTACATAACATTTTGTTAAAGTCTGCTTTGCTTTTTTGTAGTTTGGTTTAAAATAAAAATAAAAAAAAATACACTAAAAATTTCTGTAAATTTTTCTTTTTCATATTTAGAATTTTTTTTTTTTGGGCAAAAGTTAAAACAAGTTGTTATTATTATTATTGTTTAGAAAGAGAAAGTGAGAGATACTAAAAAAAAAGCAAAAAATGCAAAAATGTTGGCTTGTTGTTGTTGTTGTTGATCTTCTTCATTTTCTTTTTTCTTGTGCGTTTTCTGTTTTTTTTTTTTTTTGCCACACGAGTCAGGTGTAATTATGGCCAGAGGAAATTGTCTATGAGTTTCTCTTCTCCTTCCTCTTGAACTGCGAGTAACCGATGATAATAACGATAACGATGATGTATGTGGCTGCTGCTGGTTAATGCTGGCTGCGATGGAACTTAAAAATCAAAACTGACGCCTCCATCACCGAATTGGAAGAATGAGCGGAACATTTGATTTGGATTGAAATCAGCTGCAAAAAAAAAAAGAGAATATATATGTTATTATGTTTTAGGGGATAATTTTGAAGACATTTCGGACTAACCCTGCTCTGATTCCTCAATATCTTGTCCATTGTCGTATCTAGCTTTTTTACGCGCATCCGACAGTATGGAGTAGGCCTCGCCCACCTCTTTGAATTTGAGTTCCTCATCTTTCTTCTCCTCGACACTGCTATTGGCATGCCTATCGGGATGATGGACCAAGGCCTTCTTACGATAAGCCTTCTTAATCTCATCATCGGTGGCATTGCGACCAATGCCCAAAATTTTATAGTAATCCTTTCGTTTGGACTTCTTTAGAGCGAATTTCGCTTCACGCAATAGACGCCGGATTTCGGGCAATTTTTCCAATTGCAATGCCAACTCATAGTCGGCCACAGCCTCCTCGAACTTCTCCAGATCACTGTGGCAGCGGGCACGCAGGAGTAAGGCCTTCAGATATTGAGCATTCAGTTCTAGGACACGAGTGCAATCGGCAACAGCCTCTCGTTGGTTTCCAATGCGCGTATTGACCAATGCTCGATTGTAAAGCAATTTCGAGTTTATCTCCTTATTGTGAACATCGATCTTCAAGGCATCCGTATAGACAGTATGCGCCTCGCGATATCTACTCGACTTGAAGAGCATATTGCCGTTCTCTTTCATCTCTTTCAATTGTTTGCACTTGTTGCGCATTTGCTTCGACTTGAAGTGATCGGGATCCAATTGTAAAGCACGTTCGAAATGCAAAATGCCCTTTTCCAAATTATCCGTATAGTAGAGACACAAGCCACGCACATAAATCGCATCGGCCGATGTGGTATCCAATTTCATAACACCCACAGCAATATCCAAAGCCTCATCACAGCGTCCCAAATAGGCCAGACATTCGGCCTTCAATAGGCGATATCTAAAAAGGGATACCAAGAAATTAGTTAAAGTGTTTAGAACATAACTTAAATCGACCGAACTCACTTAAGACACGCTGGGGACAATTTGAGAGCACTATCCAAATAGTAGACCACATTGCGATAGGCCTGTGTATCATAGTTAGTCTGTATGGTGGTCTCCAGTTGACGCAGGGTTCCCACTGCCTGTTGTTCGCCATTAACTGCCGTGCTCTGGGGATCAAGTTCGGTAACCGTCTTCACTGCCTGCTCCGTGCCAATGATATCGCCCAGGGCCAGGCAACATTTCGCTACACGAACGTAGGCCTTCTCGAAGCTGGGATCAATGCGTATGGCATGACGAGCATCGGCCAAGGCGCTGTTATAGTTGAGCAACATCATGTAGCAGGCAGCGCGATTTCCGTAGTAGGCAGCCGAGTCCGGGCATAAGGAGATCGCATCCGTATACAATTTGAGAGCATTTTGATAGTTTTGAGCCTTGTATTGGTCGTTGCCCAGTTTCTTTTTCTCTTCAGCAATGCTGCAAGTAAAACAAAAAGCGAAACACAAAGACGGTTAGTTGTTAAGTTGGCATAAAAGAAAATGGGCGGAGGGGGAGTTGTCGTCTATGGGCTATACATGTAATTTGAAATTTTAATTTTATGAGCGTCAACAACAACAAGCAAAGACGAACGACAATAGCACAAGAGAGCCGCAGGGAAAAGCCTTTTCTTTAAGAAAATGGCACAACAAAAAGCAACAGGAAGTAATCCGCTTGCTGTGTGGAGAGCCACAGTGGTTCAAAAGTGACGGGAAACACTCCCAAAACATTTCCCGTGCTTACTTACGGGATCTAAAGATTTTCCTATAGATTTCCTCGGATTAAAGATACAATGAATGTTGTAAATCCATTTCTACCTTTTGATCTCGACCTCACGTAAGTAACCTATTTAAACATTATCTTTAGAAGCCTTTTGGAGTTACCTTTAAAGGTCATAGAACATTTTACAAATTAAAAAATAAAGTTTGATTATATTTGTAGCCAAACTATGGTTACAATTTCTTTGCAAAAGTAGAGTGAATATTTTAATTTTAATTTTCAAATATCAAGCAAATACTAAGGAACATTCTTTTACTTTACGGATTTCAAAGCCGAACTGCTTAGGTTGTATAATTTTCGAAAATTGTTTGAAGATTTTCATAACCTAGAACATCTTGGCTTAAATTGAGAAAATTATAATTCGAATAACTGACAAATGTGACAATGTTTATTGGACTATGACAGTGGCCGATCCTAAGGGAAATTATGCAATTTTTCAATTCCAAGACGTGGGTCTATTCAATATCCAAGAACGACTTTCCTCCCAAAAGAACCGACTCTAATAATCTTTTCCGTGTTAGTTTTTTAAAGCGTTAATGAAAAAAGCGGCTATTTGTCTAAAAATTTTGCAGTTTTCTAGGACCTTCCGACTCCAAACTTTCCCAATATTTCCAGGAATTCCAATTTGCCATATCTTTTGCTTTGAATACTTTTAAATTTGTTTGTTGACATGATTATCTTGTCTTTCTTCGAGCTATCGATCCCCAATAGTTTTTAGTGACAGTTTTCATACTTATATTCCTACTCCTAACTCAGTGCTATGCAATGGATTAGGGACAAGCAAAAAGAAACAAACTAACAATCAGATCTAACGTATATATTTTTAAGCGGTCAGTATATGACATCTATATTTCAATCATGATCAAGTTAAACTAGTTACCGTAAGAAATTTAGATAGTGGTTCTTTAACCACTGTAGGAATAGTAGCATAAGTGCAACAACCCGGAGTCCGGACTCAAATGGGCCAAGAAAGAAGGAAATTATGGTGCAGCCGCCGTCATCATCCATACAATGGTCGCCAATAGGGCGACACTAATGCCAGACCGAAAAAAAGAAGAAAAGCTGAAGGAAATGCAAAGAAGAAAACCGAAATCGCAAAGCCAAAGAAATTTCAATCATCCCACTCCACCTCCTTTTTCGTGTCGCTTTCAATCCTCCTCCTACACCTATCCGACCAATTGTTGGAGTTATGCCAGCGGCAGACAGGGAAGACAAGCAGGATGGGGGCGGGGCAGATGAGTGTTTACAGTATTTTTCATTGCATAAGTGTCGTCATCGTCATCATCGACGATGTCGTTATCGTACTTAGTTGTTATTTATATGTATATGGATGGAATGAATGACCCATTAAAAAAAACCCCAGAATAATGAAAATGAAAAAATTTGACATATTTTATATATTCGAGAAATCATTAAGAAAATGCTCGAATTGCGTGAGGATAGAAACAAAAAAGAGTCAACAATTTGTTAAGGGTTTTTCGTGTTTGTTTTTTTTTTTTTTTTTTTTTTGGCAGCTTTTCAAGCCCTGGAAAAAAAACTTTTAATTGCTGCCATAACTTGCCGCAAAGAGGTCGCAGCCAAAAAAAAAAAAAAAAAAGAATTAGACTTTAGGGGGCAATGACAGGGTGAGTAGTGGATAGAAGCCAAAGATGGAGGGGAAGGGAGACACTTCAGTTAGCAGCAGTTTGCATAACAATTAGAGAAAGCACCATAAAAGTCAAATTTTGTGCGGTTCGCCATTCCTCGTTTGATTGAAGAAGAACATTTGCCAACAACTCAAAAAACAACAGCAACAAAAAAGTAGGCAAAGTCATTTGCATTTTCACAGCATAAACTAACAAGCGAGCAAGGAGCGTTGAGAGTTTACCCTCCTCTACACGGTGGCTTGCCAATTCGCATTTTGGCAAACAATATGCCACATCCTATCATCTAGCCAGCCAATTTCGATAAAAAGTCATTTGAAAATTGCATAAAAACTGATGAATATCAAGTTTAGACACACACACATATACCCTACCCTACCCTGCATCATGCCGAGAGCAAAGTTGATACAATAAATTGTTTGATGACTTAATCGTTCAAAAGAGATTAAGCAAATTAAGCAATCAGATTAGTTTTTAATCTTTGGATTCATCTATAACAGAATGATTCAAACTAATAGATATTAGTCCTTTTGTGAAGAGCTTTACTTTAATGAATGACGTTTTAAACTATTGAGTTAGAATTACAATTAAGAGTAACAGTTTAAATTTCATAAAGAAAGTAATTTCGAATATATTGAGTAATTATAAGTTAAGGATATTGCTCTTTTTGTACAAAGCCTCCATAATACTGCTCTTTAATGTACAATGCCTCTTAAACTGTAGCATGAAATAGTGTGGCTGCACTTTTAATAGCGCAAAATGCCAAAAATTTAGTAAAAGTATGTATATTTAACATTCTTTTTATGGCAAACTACTAAACAAATGAAATCAAATTCAAAGTTAATTAGATACTTAAACTTCACGTATAATAAATCCATAGAATGTGGTTAAATAGTCACATTTACGACAAAACTAAATATAAGTAGAAGTTCAACAACATTTCAATAAGTTCTGAGCTCTTTTATCTTTATGCAAACCAAATAAAACGAACTTGGAATACCTTTATAGTTTATTTCGAATGAAATAAAATAAAATTACAAACATAAAATGAAATGTTTAACAAATGAAAGTTGTAAAAGTATTTTGTGGCAGAACAAAAATGGACTACAAAACAAGGTGATTTTTTCGTTCAGGTCCTAACAAATATACCCTTCTTCTATTTTCATTCTGTCAGAGGAAGAAAAAAATTTGAAGAGCTGATTTAAATTACAAGAACATGAAAGCCAAAAAGTCCAGGTTAGATAAATAAAGCGGAAAATGGAAAGCAACCTCAAAGCAAACGAATGGCGAATTGCATAGATGGTAAAATGGTAAAAGAGGCGGAAAAAATGCAAATTTAAGTACCTGTATACGAAACGTGTCTCTATGTGTGTGTGTGTGTGTGTGGGTTTTGGTGTGCTTCAGGTCAGAGTAAAGTTCAATGCGCGATAAGCGGGCGAAGCGACTTGAATATTCGAAGCGTTAAGTAATGAATGAGAGACGGACAAGAAGAGGCAGACAGCAAAAGAGAGAGAGAGAGGGGAGCTAGAGAAACTGACTAATATGGAGGAGAAAGGGTTCTAAAGTTTCATGAATATGTAAAAATATATGTGTACGTTGACTGCGTGCTGACGATGACGTTGTTTCCCCTCCTTCCCCACAGTGTTCGTCTTCATTTCACATTCATCCATTTGGTTAGAAGCAAAACTTTCCTCTATGCAAAATAACATGTCAAACTGTCGAATCAACTTATCAGTTGAACAATTTGATGGTTGCTTTCAGAAAAGTTGTCAAAGATCACAGTGTTTGAGGGACATAAATTTGATTTCAAAAATTAGTCTTTAACTAATTACTAGATCTAAATATCTACAAGAGATTCCCAGAAAATCATATGTAATTTGTCTTTAATGATAGAATTGATAGAATTCAATCATGCGTGCCTTCTAAACTGTGGTGTAAAATAGTGTGGCTGCATTTTTCAATGATTCAAAACCACATATATAGGATAAATTGCATACATTATGGAGTTCCTCAGGTTTGAGTAAAAAAATGTATTTAAAAACTATGTTTTTTATAACTGTATTGAAAAACTTTCTCTCAAGCTCGAGAAACTCTATAAATAAACAAAAAGGTCTTTAAAAACATATTTTATAAGTACCAACAAATGATTCTTATCGAATATTTTGAAAAATTGTAGCAATTAACCTGAGAAACTTGATTTTTAAAATAATGTATCGTCTTTTTCGAGCAAAATGCATTTCTGAATAAATATTTTTTCATTTTTAATTTATAAAGAAAATTATTGAAAAGCATACGAAAATCATTTAAAGTTGCGGTAGAGGAACCGAGATGTTACTATTTAAATAGTTTAAATTATCTCAATCACTTTAAACTTCAGTTTTAAGCTTTTGCACTTTAATTAGCATTACTACTACTCCTTACGCAGCTCATTGTTGTCTATTTTATATACCCGATAGTGAACCACTTTAATTTAGTTTAACTTATTATGGTTAAAAACTATTCCTTTGTTTGCACATTTAATATCCTTTTCACGAGACAAAACTTCGGAAACTTTAATTTAGTTTAACTTATTATGGTTAAAAACTATTCCTTTGTTTGCACATTTAATATCCTTTTCACGAGACAATTATTTATCTCGGTTTAAACCACTGTGGATAATACACGGCTTTGCTTAACATTAGCTTCGTCCTGTCACATCAAATTTACTGTTCTTCCGGTAGCTGCTTTTCGGCACTTACCGCGGCAGAAATGTAAATTCCTCCGAACTCATATACAATTTATTGAGCATGGAGAAAGAAGTCAGACTTTAAATTCCCTTTTGTTTCAACATATATGTACATATGTATGTGTATGTATATATCAGACATCAACTCGTTGCGTTACACTTGAAAAATGTTATTTCTTGAAACAATATCACACGAAATTTGAACAATTGTCACGTAAACTTTTTGGCCAATTAGTGTCGTTATAGGTTTTTATTTTTTTTCTTTTTGGAAAGTATCAGAGAAATGCAAGAGATGGTTAATGATGGTTTGGTTGGTTGGTTGATGATGGTTGTGCTGGATGGTGGTTGGTGGTCTCTCTGGGAGCCAACGGAAGCGACTGATGTTGATGCTGTTAGCGATGATTTTAATGCAATGGCACGTAGTGCAATATCAAAGGAGCGAAAGACTCGAACGACACGAACACAGAAAAAAAAAAAAAACGACAAGCGAAACGAAACGACGAAGACTCCCAGAGACCGAAATGCCGGCATTGCAGCAGCCGTGTCAGTTGCAGCCAGGCGACTGCTGTTTGCCTGCTTTTTGCACGCACTGTGCGGCACACAAAAAGAAACCAAAGAGAACGAAAAACCCATTCAAAGAGAGAAAGAGAGAACGTTGCATGAATAAAGCCAGGGTAAATTCGCTGCAGGTGGCACTAACGATGCATCCACCACCCACTTCTCTTAAACTCACTAAAAGCCATTTGTGTTGGTCAATATAACAATAAGGGGTACTTTGAACTCGATGATGACTTTATTTAATACCCTCACACAATATACACAAATTAATGGAGCTTTCACCTCTTACATGTGTAAGTGGGAGAGTCCTTTTGCAGCAACACTAAGAATTCTTCATTTTACGATAATAACATACTTAGATAAACATTTACTAAATATGTTCAAATTATGCAAAAGAGAAATACAACACAAAGACACATATCTATAATATGAGGATTTAGGTTTGATTTCCAAAAATTTTACTTAAGGAAAAATATTTTTATAAACCCTTTAAGTATGCAACATTTATTTTCTTGCCTATAATATACAAAATTTAATCTCATTTAGTGGAGATATTTAGTTTATATATTATAATAAAAATACTATAAATAATGAATTTACTAAACTAAAATGGAAATTGGCTAGTAAAAATTGCGGCACAGCAAAATTGTTTTGATTTACCTTTGGATAAATTAAAATTTAAAGAAAAGGGTTTCTAATATAACTAACTAACTTCAGTATATCGATAATTCCTACAGTTTATCTATTAGGTTCTGAGAAATTAATATTTTCTGTAACTTTTGTTTCCCTAAAAATTCAATCTGCTTAAGACTTTTTTGATTTCATAGCATTTAAGTCAATATATATCCTTAACATATTCTAAAAATGATTCAAAAACAAAAACAGATAGAGTTGATTAGCTTTTGAAATAAAAGCCAAAGCTTTGAAATTCCTTAGCACCAAAATTTTTAAATTTTGACATTGAAATACCTGTTAAGTATAATATTTCGAAAGTCGAGTTAGTTAGAATGGTATTCTGAAGCAGTTATTCTAACTAATATTCTAGCTTTTCCAAAATTGTTATTCTAACCGAAGCAATGGGTATTAAAAAACTTAATCTTTGTTAGCATGCTTATTTAATATTAATTCAAAATCTGTTTGCTTTTCACAATTAAGCTTCCTTTGAGGGCATGCTCTGAGTTGCCCTTCATTTTAAGCTTTTGTTTTTTAAGTATTTCCGCATAAGTTCTGTAATCCATTTGCTCTGATTTAAAGGGCATTTACCAAATCTTTCAACGCCAACCTCAACCCACATCAATAAGGCAACAAGGAACAAGCTAAAGGAGGAGTAAAAGCAAACGAAGAGGTAGCAGTTTCAGTCATGGACATGACCTGCCACAAGATAAAATTGGTTGCCACAAAAACAAAAGTTCTCTCACCTCTTACCACCAATCATCCTCCGCTTCTTTATCGTCTGACTCACTCTCTTTAATATACCATGCACCCATAGGTTGAAATGGTATATTAAAGTCCCCAAAAGGCAGAAGCTTTCCGACCCCATAAAGTATATATATTCTTGACCAGTATCAACAGCCGAGTCGATCTAGCCTGGTCCGTCTGTCCGTCCGTATGAACCAGCAAATCTCGGAGACTATAAAAGATTGAGCCACCAAATTTGGTGTGTAGACTCGTGTAGTATGTAAATCTGTAGAGTTGCTTTTAAAGTTGACCACGCCCACTTTCGCCTCCATAATTTACAAAAACAGTTTGCCTGTCGCAACCAAATTCATTCGTTTTAGGAATTTCTACCAACCTATCAAATTTTATTGCAATCGGACTAGAAACTTGCAAAATATACATTTGAACGTATTTTACTTGCCGATCCAAAAAGGCGGAGTTGGCCGTAAGGTAGTGGTGGATGGTGCATGGTGTTCCAAAGTCGGCGAGACGACTTACCCATGTACTTACTTCATTTTAAGGAAAGTTTACGCACAGTAGGTCAGCCAAATGCTGAACCGGAAATGAATGCTGTGTGGAGACATAATGGCAGCCAAAATGGGAAAAAATTGTCAATATAAACGACAATGGGGAATATAGAGCTACAGCTTAAAGGGGGGGAAAAACTTATCAAGTTAATGAACCTAGGCCAAGTGACAATTGTTGAAGGGAGTGTCAAAAGAGGAAGCAAAGTGTAAAGCAAACAATATGAAATACATAATTGATTCTAGCCTGACAATAGCATCATAATAATGATGATGATAATAATCATAGTAATCATCATCATCATGTAGAATGGACGAGTTCGTGTTCTATTGACACTTGCTTCAATTGAATTTATGTTTACGAGTTTTGGGTCATTGCTCGAACCATTATTACTTGGATACTATACACTACATGGCCATTGGATGAGAGAGGGAACAGACAGAGAAACCGAGAGAGAGAGAGAGAGAGAGATATGTTTGTATTTGCCAGTTGTCAGCTGAGTGCATATACAAATATAATATCTACTATGCACATACTTGTGTGAGTGACTGTATGTGTTCTATATTTATGGCTACAACAAATATGAATTTATGTTTTGGAATGTATTTCATTCCATATACCATTTATTTCTACATATATGTGTATAGGTAGTATGTGTATATGTAATTTAAGTACATTTGTCACGTGCTTTAAACCAAATGTAGGACAAATTTTCATCTGAAGAATGCAATAAAATTTTCAATTTTGTATTTTGCACTTCAACACAATTTTCTTTTAAATGAATTTGCAATTGCATTCTCCCCATTTGCCTAATGCTCATTTTCATCTGATAAATTTCTTCACATTTCCAACATTTGAAATACAAATTCAATTTCTTATCGATTAGTTACTTTTCTATTTCTTTGGCAACTTTTAAAAGTACATTCTACGGATCAAACTTTCCGTTTTAATTACATTTACACGAAATGTTGTTAAGAAAACTTTCAAGACATCATTTACTTGTTAGATAAAGCTCTCTATAGAATTTTGTCTTTTACAACTGTGTAAATGCTTTCATTTCAAGTTTCAGGTTAAGTTTTCTTTAAGATTGTTTAATATACATATATTTGATTTCTAAAAGGTTTTGGAATGTTTTAATGAAACATTAGATTTAAATACATAAAACATAGTCTGAATCGGAAACGGAAACAAAAATAAATGTGTTTAATCTTTTTTTGAACCGATTGCTACCATTTGGCTTTTAAAAATCAAGCAAACCCACAGTTTACTTCCGATTACTTCCTACGTCCTGTGTATGTAGATTCGCTAGTTAAGATAACGCCCACCCAATAAATGAAAAAAGTTCATAAAAAGGGCGTATTAGCTGGACTAAGCCAGCGCGAGTCCTTTAGCAATCAAAGAGCCAAAGTTTTGGGGACTAAATGCAAATTTGAAGTGCAAAAGTGAAGACAAGATTGTAAATCGGCGAAAAACTAGAATATTTTCAGTTCTCTACAGATAGGAGCTTTTTGGAAAATATTCTACAAATCTTTGAAAACTATTTGTTGGCTAATTGTTGGCAACTAAGCATATTTAAAATGGGCATCAAAAATAGTTAATTTTGGGATTTTGATTGACTAAATTAAACATAGTTTAATTAAAACAAGATTTATTAGAATACTTTGCTGTTCTTTGGTATTTTTCAAATTGCAATTAACAGAATTAAAAAGTTTTGACTAAATTCGGCTGAAATTCGGTGAAATTGCAGATCGGCTAACTTTTCTACCTTTTCATCTCTTCTAGCTCCTTCGTGATTCTTAATTGTCACCAACACGATTCTAAATATGATAGAACTTATAACTGCATTGTAGATAGTTTCGAAACTATTGTTATATAATCAATTGTGGCTTCTTACAGGCTCTTCCCTTGCCTAAGCCTCTATAATAACGTATACGCACTGTGTTTCAGAAATAGTAATAACAATCATTACTAACAACTGCTTTTTAATTCTTCTAAATAGTGTCATGATGAGGTTGACTACTTTATACTAAAGATCGGCAAATTTAAAAATTAGCCTAACATTAGTTTAGGGTAGTTCCAGCAATATCGAATACATTTCTAAGTATTATGAAGCGGTAACTGTGGTTTCATTTAATTTTCAATTTCTTCTAGAAACTTTACTTAACTTTAAAACAAACCTCTAAAATCTCATTTGGGCAATAATTACAAAGAAAAACGTTTAAATTGTTTAGATGAATTGTGAAGTTCTATTTTGAGACCTAATGTATTGTCATTTCACTACACATTATGATTTTTACACTTTTATACATAAAAGTAATGCCCAAATATGAATTTTACATAAAAAATGAAACAATTTTGCTTGCTAAAGGCATTCAACTCACTTTAAGCTCATAGACAAACAAATATTTGCTTGGTGTGCTAACAAATTGCACTCATAAAAGTGGATCATAGCTTCTTGAATTCATAAAGTATGCAAAATAAAATAGTTTGTTTTCAAAACTATGTCTCTTTCTCTCCCTCTCTCTTTCTCTCTCTCTCTTCGTTGTCTCTCGATGTGTGTTTGAGTACCCATGTGAGTCATTTGTTTGAAACAAACTGCAATAAAATGCATACAAAATTTAATGCCATTGCAATTTAAATGCAATCTGCAACGCCTACAGCCAGTTGCAGCCACAGCAGTTAAAGCTGCAACAACAGCAGCATGAGACAAGGGGAAGGGAGCACATTAAAACATTCATGTCGGGCCAATAAACGACACACCCAAAAAATGAAAGAAAAATAGCAGAAAAGACAACAGAAAAATAAAAATTATAGTGCGGTAGCCATTTGTACATAATTTTTTGGTTTTTGAGAATTTGTCGTTGGAGCCACACTGCGACCCAAATGTGTAGCCAATCTCCTGCCATGCCGTCGACATAGCCAACATATGTGACCTACCCTAGAGAAAAAAGTGCCCAAAGAAAGAGATAGGAGAGCAGTAAAAATTGCTCATACAGTTGCCTGACATTTAAAAAAGCGAAACGGCGCATCTGCTTTTCGTTTACGTACACTACAAGCCATTTGGCGCATTCGCCTTGGTGGTCATTGCACTTTTCAAGCATGTGAAGGGCATACGCCAAATGATTCATTGAGATAGTTTGAAAATTATCGGAAAATTAATCTACTTAACAATTCATTTTTTTACATTCAAAACAGTCGCCAAGAATCACAATTTCACTTATCTTATCATTAGTTCGTGGAACGCCCAACAGAGATATCCAACAACTTGGTTAATTCCATTATTCTTGGAAGAGCCTATTGTCGTTTAAGCCTGCACGCAGGTAGTCCATTATAATGGAGTACTCAATCAAACGTCAGACATTTCATAAACTATGCGCACCCCACCCACATGGGCAAAATTTTAACGAAATACATTTTGTGGGTGTAAATACAAAAAACTACATTGACCACCATTTAACACACAGCTAAACGCATGTAGTTGGCTAAGGAACAGTCCAATTGGCCAGTGGAAAAGTAAAGAAACATATTGTGAATAGACTAGCGCAACATTGTGTTATATGGAGGGACAGAATCTCCTATTATAGTAAGGAGACCATCAATTAAAGAATATAATCGGATGTACACAACAAAAAAAAAAAACGGTAAATTTAGTTGTTTTTGCAAATTTTAAACATTGAATTTGACAAATATCTGTGGTGATATTGTTTTCAGCGCAGCTGTACTTCTTTCGGCCCTGGGTTGACCTGGGTTGTTTAAAGAAACGAGACTTCAAGCCGAAAGGTTATTAATTGGATCGATCTTGTAATGGATATCCCTACAGGGAATCGAATTAATGCGAAAAAACCAATAAAATCAATCAAAATCATCAGTTTAACAATTTCCGAAATCGTCTGCTATCTAAGTTAGATAGAATGACGTCGTTTATATTAATAGTAATAAGTGTCAAATGTTGATGGGACTCTTTCAGTTGAAGAGCGACAAAGCCAAACGTCACAGACCATCATAAAAGGCTACAATTAACATAATCTGGGCCCAGTGGAAAATCCTACAAGCCTTTTATTGTTTTTTTTTTCTTAGCAAGTAAAGAAACCATCTTAGAAGAGTTCATAAGAAAAATTGTTTAAGTAGACAAGTGGTCTATAAGCAGTTTTCCTTATGTGCGCTGAGAACTGCTTGATGTGAATACAGCATAAAATCTGTTTTTGATCGAGACGATCCTCAGGCCTTCTTATCAAGGAAGAAAGCAGTTTACTAATTTGAAACGTAGGCACTTTCTTTTCTGAATAAACTTTCTCGAGTTAAACATTTATCAAAAATAATACGAATAATTTCACTGTTTTGGTATAAATTTGGATACAAAAGCGTGATTGTTTCATTGTATTATACCCCAATATTGTTCTGGCCAAGTCTCTTAAGAAATTCCGGAGCCTTGCCAACGATGAGTTTTGTAAGGAATATCCCAAAGCACTAAAGATACCATTCGATGTATCAATTTATAAAAGAAATAGCATAATAAATTGTTACGAGTCTCTTAAGAAGTCCCCGGACCGAGAGTAAACCAGGAAGAACAGAAAGAAACGTATAGGCCCATAAATTTTTCATATAAAAAAAGTTTGCTATTTTCCATTTACTATTTCAAACCAAAGACTTAATAATTTAAGTCGACTAACTTGTAGATTAAAGACTTGTGTTTTATTCCAATAAATTGCTTATCACACAATTTGAATAAGTGAGGTTAGAATTCGCACATGTGAAATATAAATGTACATAAATAAATGAGATTACATAGACATGGGATATATGTATATACTATATATTCAAGTAGGGCACTCTTTTTCAATTCCCTTTCTTTCTTTTTGTGGTCTTATGTTTCGTTATTATTTTTCGTTGTACAAGTATTTTTGCGGATTGGGTTCTTTTTTGCTTTATTCGTAAAAATAGAACCGAGTGCGATAAAAAAAAAAAAAAAAATAAAGAATAAAAGAAATTCTGTTGGCACTTACCTAAACATTTTCGTTTAGTACGATAACTGAATGGATTGACTACGTTGTATATTTGCTATCACAATGAGCACTTATTCGTATCATATATATATTTTGGCCTCCTTATCAAGAAGACAAATATTAATACCCGCTATATAGCTTTGATCACACCCTGAGAACTGATTTTGCACACTTTTTTCTGGCTTTCAATGGTGTTTCCTTTTATTTCAATGGCATCGAAATGAAATTATACTCGAGCATATAATGGAGAAAACCACAAGCCATAAATTTGAGTTGAGTAATTTTATTTGATATTTATTTAAATATACATATGTCTCATATATATGTATTTTTTTTTGTTTTGACAAAACAGTCGCAGGGAAAACGAGAGAGAAAACCCAGAAACACCAAACCGAACCCAAACCGACCGATTTGATCCGACACTTTGACGGCGAGCACACGTCAAGAGCCAAGTCAGAAAACGCACTGCCAAAATAATGCAGTTGGCCCAACGTGGCGACGTTGTCGTCGTCTTCGTAGTCGGTTATAAGAGTTTCTGCAGCTACAGCTGATCGTGTTACAAAGAGCTTACAAAGAGAAGAAGAAAGACAGAAAAAGAGCTGAATGTGAGAAATTGTAATTTTCATGGCTCGTAAAAAGACCATCTCAGAAGAGTCTACTAGAAAATTGTCTTTGTTTTCTGTAGATCATTAATCTAAGCAGTGTTCTCTATGTATTCAGAACCGCTTGATGTCTGTTGTTGATCGAAACGATTCTCAACTCGAGCCTTCTCTTACAAGGGTGAAAGCAGTATAATCGTTTGTATTGAAGTGCCAACTTCGTTTTGTGAGCTTAAAATTTATCAGAATTAATATGAATCATCCGTTGCTTTAAATACTTTGACCTAAATTGACATATTTCCATTTTTTATGGATAAAAATAAGAGAAAATTTAAGGGATTTCATAATTCCACACACTTTATTAAAAGATATAGATGGTGAAAGACATTTATCGTTTATGGAATCATAGCTTTAGTCCAAGCTAAACTCTTTGTATACTGAGAATCAGGACTTAATCGACATTTTCAATCCAGGCTGTGACATCCAGGTGCCAACAAAAGAGGTAAGAGGGTCATTGGGTGTCCTCTAATCATTTATATACGAATTCTTTTAAAACTGTTACAAATAAAGTTTCCCATTATAACATCCAGCATTGCCATTGACAGCTCCATAAACTCATATCAGCTTTTCAAACGAAAGAAAAGGCCGGAAGCATTTTCATGCCACATTAAATGCACAATTTCCCTATCTAAAAAGCTTATGAGATGAGACGGCGGCAATCTTATCGCGGCCATTTAAGCAATTGCTCTGAAAACCTCTTCTAAAAACCAGTCTAGAAATAATTTCATATCACAAAGCTTAAATAGCTTGTCATGGCGACACCGCCGCGTAAGATGACGCGTTTTTTGTGTCTACTACAAAACATGAAGAAAAAAAAACCCGAGACATGGCCAAACACTTTCCCAAACAGACAGCAAAAAGAGATTGTCTATGTGAATATCCATACTTTATGGGTAAAATGCGGGGGATAGTGGACAAGGGGAAAGGGGACTATCGCCGATCTGGTTTCCATTTCACCTTGAGCCATTTGTGTGTCTGTCTGCTTAGTTTTCTTGTTTTGTTTTTCTTTCCTGTGTTGGCAGCTTGTAAATTACAAGTGGCGACATTTTTACAGTTTCACAGGTACTCGCAATAGTTTTGCATGCCATTATAGTTTTACAGTCCATACTCTTCTCCCACCCAATTGAGGATTTTCTTGTATTTTATTATCTAAATATCTTTCTTGTACAATTTTCATGAAAACAACAAAAAGAGAAAAATTTAATTTCTTGTTGTTGTTTGTTTTGTTTATTTGTTGGGATTTTTAATTGCCTTGTTTTTCTCTGTGTGGAAACTTTCACTGAATTTTTGTTGTTTTTTTCTTCTCTTCGTAGGCTTTTGTGGTTATTGCGTGTATTTCTACTGATTGGCAGCAAATGCATTGCACTTGTTGCCTATTGAGGGCGGGGTAGGGGCGGTCAGGGGAGTTGGTGGTGTGCAAGTGTTTCGGAAACTAATCTTAACACAGTTGTTGAGAGTAGAAATATCAAAGAAGTTAAATTCGGCTATGCCGAAGTTTATATACCCTTGCAGTCCTTGACAATAATAATTTCACATGTTCAAAATTTGTTTTCTGCAACTCAATTCATTAATATACAAACAAAACAATTTTACTCTTCATACTATGTACAATTTGTTCTTCTTCTTCCCTCATTCCCTAAGCAAAGCAACGCACGCATACACATACAGTTTATGTAGCGTTGCGTCTGTGTGTGTATGCATGTGCTCTGTTGATTTGATGATGACGTAGTAGGCAGCAAGCAGAGCTGCCGGCAGCGATTGAACCGATTTATATAGACTGTAACTTGTGTTCTATTTATCCGATCAGGGTCAAATTTTGGGATCTGAGATTTTATATCAAATTCTATTATATTGGTGAATTTCATGGGGATACTCCAATTTTTGCAAAAATTTTTGTTCCAGAGCTATATGATATAGTAGTCCGATCCCAAAGATTTTCATACTTTATCTCACCCGGGTAAAAAAAAGCTCCCAAAAAAATTTCATCCCGATAGCTCTTAAGATGGCTGAGTAAAACGCGTACGCACCGACGGACAGACGGACAGACGGACATGGCTATATCGACTTAGCTTCTCATGCTGATCAAGAATATATATACTTTATGGGGTCGGAAACGTCTCCTTCTGTGCGTTACAAACATCTGACCAATTTTATAATACCCTCTGCAAGGGTATAAAAAGGAGAGGATAAAGATTAATTTGTAATTTTTAAAGGAATGATTTAATTTTTTTTTAATCCACAGAGACAAAAACTATACAACGACCTGTAATATTTAATTACTTTTTTTGCTTTGTTTTGGTTTTATGAATTGATTTTATATTTTCTGGACTATTTTTCGCATTATTTTTCAAATAGAAATTGAATAAAAAACTCAATATTAAAACAATTTGTTTAATTGAGGGTCTATTTCTATCCTAACCCGGAATTGTGTTGCTTACTTCATCGGTTACGTAAGGCTTACTTGGTAGACAGTATCGATTCCAAATATACAGCGGTATCACAGAAATCTCTAGAGATTTTAAGGCAGTTTTTTGAAAATCTACCAAATCAAAGGAGTCGGTTTCATTGCTAGAAATATCAGCTGTCACGATAAACGATAGTTGCTATTTCATTACTACATTTTCGCACTTGTTTTTGAATTGTAGCAATTGAAGCAGAGATGCCAACTTGGTACGTTTTTTCAAATCCAAAAATTGTGATATTTTTTTTAATTTCCAGCAGGTTGGGCAAAAGCTTTATATAGCCATGTCCGACCGTTTGGATCAATGCAGACTGTTAAAACTACAGAGTTGAAATTTTGCATTAAGTCTTGTATATACTAAACGATTGAAGTTTGTACTTTCAAAGAACATTTTTAATGCCCTGTGGTCGCTTTCAAGTCATTCAAATATAGACACTCCCCTCTAATCAATTAGAAAGTTATCAAAGTAGTGCATCGTTGCACAACTTATAGTTAAGAAATGCGAAACAATCGTTGAACAAAAATTACTGATAAGGATTTGAATATATATTCATTTAGAAAGCTTATCACTAAAACAAAGAAAATTATGAAATTACTAAATAGGCCCTGGAAAAGTTTAAAAAGAATAGATCAAAGATCAAATATATATACACATATATATTGCCGAGCCCATAAAAACAACATTTGTTGGACGTAAAACTAGTCTTCTGTTGAACATTTCTCGTTAAGGTCATGACAACTTTCTTTTTTAATTAAAATTTCATGATCTCCCACTTTTTTGCAATTTTTGTTGTTCTTTTTGCTCTTGAAAATAAAGCCATGTTTGGTTTTATTAAAGAAAATATAAGTAGGAACATTAATTAATTTCAACTGACAAGATGACGACGAGGAATACACGATTCACGCCCTCGCATATGGGTAGCGGGAAGTCAAATTGTTTAAACAAAAAAACCAAAAACAAGAAAGAAAACCAGAGGGTCTAATGCCCCCAACATGAACTTGGTGAAATTTCAAGGAAATTAATTGTGAAAAAATGAAAAATGTGATGATAAGTGGACATGGTACAGAATCAGAAAATATTCTAATAAATTATCAGATAAATAAATAATTCAAATATTTTTCAAGAGTTTTTTTTTTGGAATTTCAAGTGACCTTGCGTTTACCTTTTGAAAATAATAAAAAACAGAAGAAAACCCACACCAAGCTTCAAAACAATTCAGTAATATTCTATTAAGTAATAATCTTGATTAAAAAATTACCTGACAAACAATTAAGTAATGTGATGGAACATTTCTATTGAAGACAAAACGAGGGGCAAGTAAAGTGTGAAGAGATTGCGAGGTAAACGGATCTAACCATAATTAGTTTCTTGCCAAAAAAACTAAACAATAACAAATCAACTCGAATCAATAATTTAATTGACCCACTTTTCCAACAAAGAATTGAAGCTAATTGCATACTCTCGGACAGCTCGTTTAGAAGTTGGAGTGCTTTGCGTGTGTTTTGGCATGATTGGGCAGGGGGGAAAGGGGAAAAGCGAGGGACGACAGACATAAGGCGAAAAAACTTTAGCCATTTTCATGAATTTGGGTTAAGCGGGTTGGTAGGTAGCAGGTAACTAACACTTTTTTGTTGACTTCTTGTAAATAGAGCGAGAACAAATTGTTTAAGCTGCTGCTCAAACTGTAACGTAAAGCTCAAACTATAAGTTTCTGTTTGAAGGTCTAAATCTAATTGCCATAATTGATAGACACATTAAGGTGACTTGCTAACATAAATTCGATAAGTGAGTGAACAAAAAAGAGTTTTTCACTAAACTAAGCAACTGAACATGTTCTTTTCGAATTCTTCCATTGTATTCAATTCTTGACAGATGATTTTGGGTACGACGATTCTGAAGATGAACTCGGTTTTTTGCCCATCGCGTCCAGATTTTGTAAAATATGCAGAATTTATAATATTCTGTATAAAAAACAATTTCTTAAAAGCACAACTCCAAAAATTTCTTTAAATTAAAAAAAAATTAATCTTTGCATACTTTTGGGTGCAAATTTCACAATTTTTAGAACCCTATCCAAAGGGTAAGATATTATGTAACTTGGAAATAAAGTACCTCTATGATTTCAAAGCAATTTACAAAATATCAAACTTAGAAATAAAGTACCTCTTTGATATTTTGTAAATTTTTTTTTCTTTTTACGTATTAATAAACTTAAAACACTATTTCTTGACGTAAGGACATCCCATTTAATGAAGTTGGATGTTATATGAATTTCCAAAAAACACACTTCCACTTCCATTTTCCAAAAAATCGCGGCAGCTCTACCATTTCAAGCATTTACATTACAAAAGACCAACATTATAATGATCTCGATTTCTGTTAAACTTTTTATTTAAGCTAGATATCATTTATTTTATTTTATGATACTAGAATCGTAGGACTTGCCACATGATTAGCACATGAGTTTACTTGATTATAGATCGAAACTTAAAGAAAAACTTTTTGACAGACTTTGAGAGTTAACAATTTCAATTTGTGGGAAAGGATGCGACTTAAAAAATCATTAAAAAAGGTCATCTAGATTTTATTTTGCCGGTTTGGATATTAAATTCTTTTTCTTTTCTGACTACCTGTCTAAATCGACTAATAAACGGGTTTCCTCTGACCCTCTCTGTCTAACTTCTCTCTCTTGCTTTTTATTTCATCACAATTTTGTATAATACAAACGGGTTGAAGCTCATCATCAAGATTCCGAATAAGTACAAACTCGAATGAGTCACACGAAGAAAAAACGTAGCGAAATTTGTTTGCATTTTGTGTTTCTTTTTGGTAATTGTGCCGAATCCTTGAACCTTGTCGAACTTTTTAATTGTTAGACTAAATGCAAAATTAGATAATTGTCAAGGCAAACAAAGACACAAAAAGTCAATAGTTTTTTCTCTTCTTGTTTGTGAGTTCATTCACATTGAAAAGGTTTCCGTGTGTGTGTGTGTGTGTGTGGGCAAAAACTCATTAGCGAATTGGAGCGTGACTGTACCTTGACTTCTTTGATGTGAGGTCAAAATGAACACCTAACATATATTTTGTTTATAAATACATATATACTTTTTGTAATACATATTCATATTTGGGTACTTCATTGCAGGTTCGGGATTAAATACCTTGTTATATTTAATTATTAGTTTTACAAACTTTTGGTATCAAGTTTTTTTTTTATTAACAACTTGCATTATATTGTTGTTTTATCAAAAACAAATATATATTATATTTCATTATCAACATTTTTTTTTTTTTTTGCCTTCAGCGTTGACTCATAGATGACAAAAACAACACAAAATTCGGAAAGAAAGAGAGAGATGTGTGCGTCATTTTGCAACCGATGAATCTTGGCAAATAGGAAATTTCCAATAGTTGGTTTATTCAATTTCCATATAGTGCAAAATGCTCATGGGGAAATGGCAATATATGCGGAAATGCAAAACTGACTAACAATTTCATTTAATGCATTGTTTAATTTGATGCACATTAGAATCGACAAAGTAAACCAAATGAAGCGTTGCGAAGGCAACATTTTAATGGCTTAAATTAAATCTGTGTTTTCTGATCATTTTATTTACGAGATAGGAAGAATATTGTAACTAGTAATAGTCAAGAAAAAAGTTCCCAAAATTTATTAATATGTTTGTTTTTATGCATTTTAGACTTTAATAATAATATTTCAGCTTTTTAAAATATATATTGCATCAGTGCATTTCAGTATTACGTCGGGGTCACCAGTTATGAAAAACTACCATAAACTTGTAGTTTGCAGGGATGACAAATACTGAAATAGTGTAAATTCGTTCTAAAATGGTTTTTATTAATATCCAAAATACTTTGGAGCATAAATGTTGGGAAATGTTTTTTGGAGGCAAATTTCAAACTTTAAAAGCGTTTATTTTGAAATTGCGGCACAGATGCAGCCTGCTTTTGATGACAAGAAGTGCAATCGACGGAGAATGTCCACCATTTTAGTCCTGACCACAATCAGAATGTATGGAACAGAATTCCATCTATGCGGAATCTAAAGCCGGCTTGAACATTCAGTTTAAGACAATCTTGTATAGATTTATCCATGCCTTTATTTTGTTGGACTAACTTTTCAAAAAACCCTCGTAGCAGGATGACAACCAAGAAGAAAAGGGTTTTTCTCATATGTATATATTTTAGGACGAAATTGATCAGAAACTGATCTTGGCTACTTTTGATTCAATTCTGGTTTAGTAGCCAAAAAATGAAAAAGGATTTAATTGTCCAATTGTTTTGTATACATAAATGACCAAAGCTGGATATCAAACTGTAGCAATCGCTCTCAAACTGCAATAGGTAAAATTTCTATGGCTTTACGAACGAAGGGCAGGGAGAGGTGAAGGCTAATGTTTTGTGCATTTGTTCAATATGAATTTTCATACAACATTATTACAGTGCACACAAATACAAACAAATGACAAATAAACGAGTTTTTTGCCCACAAGAACAGAAACGACAAAAACAAAAAAAAAAAAAAAAGTCAGCTAGCAACACAGACATAGAAAGAGATAAAAAATTATTGTGAGACTGAAAGAAAGAGTTTTGCGTGTGGGTAGAGGGGAGCGGGGTACTGGGCTGTTGCAGCTGACTGTGATGGGCGTGTGCGTTGGCGTTATTGATGCTGCTGCCCATGACCATGTCAGAGGCGAACAAAACAAACGCACTGACTGAGAGAGAGAGAGAGACAAACAACAGAGAGACGCGATTACATAAAACCTTATCTAGAATTCCAAAGTTTGACATTGACTGTGCTTAGGGTTCAATTGTTGTTACTTACGTTGCTGCATCCTTGGGTACGATTTGCTCCGCATCGGGCACTTCCTGGGTTTCCACGTCCATTTCAGATGTTGATGAGGTGGTTTCCTCACGTTCGCTATCGCTTATCTCAATGACTTCAGATTCGTCCATGCGGTGGAAGTGGCTATATGTATATATATCGCTCTCTCTGTCTCTCTGTCCTGCTCACAACACCAATAAGAACAATTGCAAAATACACAACGTGGGCGTTAGGCAGCGAGGGGAGGCCGGGACCTGCGGGCGGTATTAAGTCAACTGGCGCGTGTTAAACACTTTTTTTTGTTCTTTTGATTTTATATTTTTCTTTTTCCTTTTCTAAGTGTGCTTTTGCATATGTATGTATGTGTGTATGTGATAATTTTTTTCACCTTTTTTCTTTTGTTGCTTTTGGTATTCACACGCGCGAGTTTGTCAATTGATTTTGTTGCTGTTGTAATATTATTGCACTTATTTTGCGTGTGTTTGTGTGTGTGAGTGTGAGACAACTGCGAATTTTACTATTTCTGATATGCACAAATCACAATTCCAATCAATTTCAATAAAATTTCGACTTGGCCCGAGCAAAAATTACAAATGAAATTAACGACGAACGAGCGATGGCAACAGCGAACAGCGTGCTTGTGAATTAGAGATGGGTAAACCATCGATGCTATATACTCGATAGGGTAAGCATTTACTTCCATGTGATTCTGATTAGGTTAAACGAAAACCATTTTGTTAATGAAAATTACAAAATCAAATAAAAACAACAAAAACTTAGGATGTAAACAGATGGTTTTATGAACAAAAGAAAAAATATGATTGTATATTGAAGTATCGATAAGTCTATCGATATCTTATGTTAAGCCAGCTCATTTCTGAGTCTGCTTATAGAACTTATCGATGTTAATTACAAAGCGGCAAATTTAAAGAAACAAAATAAACGAAATTAGCGTCAGAAAGAAATAAATTAAATTTTTGTTATTGTTTTTTAAAATTTTTTGAATGACAGAGTTAGTCGCTGTAACTAGTAACTAGTTATATTCTTATCGTTTTTTTCTTTTTGTTTTCATTAACAAATAATGAAGAAAGTGGTTGGAGAACTAAATCAATATTATATTAAAACGTGTTGTTAATTATATTCGATCCGTTATTCTAGCTGCAATCAAGTGTAACGAAATAAATTGCTTTTATATGATATCTATTTCAATCTTTTCCATCTTACGCTGATTATGATTTTCTCAATAACTAACAAATCTAAGTTTTCCAAATTTGGTACTTAAAACTGTTTAGTATTTGTGCAGATTATGATTATTTAAAATTTTTGCCACGCCCACATCCGCCTCCATAATTTACAACAAACCGAAATTGTATTAAAATTGACGAGAAACAACCGAAATTCACTATGCGGTTTAAAAGTCCGAAGTTAGCCGTAGGCTAGTGGCAGCGCTAGAGTGCACGTGGGCTTGCAAGAGTGAGATAGCATATGCTATGATGAGATATGTATGTATGTAAAATAATTCAACAACAAATGTATGTATGTCTCCTCAAAATCTGCGGACATTTGCACACAGGTTAAAATGATTTCCTGCGGACATTTGCCACTCTAAATTTCACGCTTTCGGTTCTGCTTTTGACTATCTAGGTTTAAGTATGGCTATATTGTCAAGAATTTTTGTGGGGAAAAGAGGAAATTAATACCAAGTGGTCAATTAGTGGCCGTTTTCCAATTTTGATGAAAAATTTAAAGAAATTTAATATAAAGAAAATAAAATAAAACATATAGTACCTAGTGGTCTCTCTCCCACACATGATTAAGTCACCTGGCACTTTTGTTTTCCGGGTTGGAAATTCCTTCCCAAATTGCTACGACGCAATAGAATGAGAATATTTTATGATGGCCACATATTCAACACGAAAAAGGAGTTTCTGATTGCCACACTTACGAATTCGCAAGATAAAGTTAAAGATTTTGGCTTCTTAATCAGAAGGAATACGATGATTTGGGAACAGCAATACGTCGAGTGGTCATCTCGTACACCTTCATCTTTTGCCTCATAGACCTACGACGGTTGAAGAATTTTCATCTCCTATTTCTGCGTCCAATGGAAGCCTCAGCCACTAAAGGTACTTTGATTTTCAAATAAAATAGTTAGACTGAAAAGAATTTGTTCTTTGGCATATCAATCCTTTGCAATAAAAGAACAAAATTAATCTACAGGCGGCCTCGTAATGAGCACAGCAAAACATTAACGAATTTGTTGTCCTCAGGCTGTACTAAAACTGCGGGAAAATGGTGAAATTTCGCAAAAGTTAAATAAAGTCAGAAAAATTCGGCCTTCAAATGCGAAAAAATCAATTGAGATTTAAAATTATCAGATTCAGTTTTAAAACGCGAAAAACGTTTTAAATTTAATTAAATTAAGACGTTGAATTAAAAATCGCTTTAAATTTAATAACAGATTTTGACATTAAATGTAAAAGCGCTTTAAATTTAAAGGGAGCTGTTGACAGTAGGACAGTCGATGAATAAAAGTGTATCATTATTCTTTAATCACAGTTACAAATGAGTAAAATGTAAGTATTATTAACAAGAAGAATAACTTACGAAAGATATGGTCGAATATTCTTTCTCATTTTAACAGGGTATAGGAATTAGAAAGGCTAAAAGAAAGTGAACAAATTGTGAGAAACAGAAAGCATCATCTGATGGAAGCAAAGGGCAAAGAGGCATTGGAAAAACATAAAAGAATTGCGAAAAAAGTACAAAATGTCGCAAAATTAAAGAAAATAGTTTTAATAAAATTATTTTGCCTCATTATTTGAAAAAAAAAGAAATTTATATATAGTATTGACGTTATTGGTTGGGATGCCTTTGATAAAGCATTGGTGGCATCTAATTGTAAGACAGTAAAAGAAAATTAAGTACAGTCAGTCACAAAAGTATTCGTCTTTCCCCTGTATTTTTGCACGTTTTTGCTGGATATTCAATAATAAATTCAATCGTTTATTCACAGGATGGGGTAAATAAAATATTTATGTAACTCAATTTAACTTAACTTTATTAAAAAAACAATACTTCAAATTTTTTTCAAAACTAAACAAAAATTAAATTCCGCAAAAGTATACGTCTCTTCAAGTATTTCTCCTAAATCTAGATACTAAAACTAATTCTAATATTTAGTATGCAGGCCCTTATTATCTGTAATGGCCTTCAAACGCCGGGGCATTGATTCCACCAGGTTGCGGCATCTCTCCTCTGGAATTTTGGAAGTAAGTCGAATTTTGGAAGTAGCCGACTTGGGTATACCATACACCAGGCGAAACAAATATTTCAAATATCGAAAACCAATTAAATTGTTTTAACATGCCCTCATACCATATGCTATCTCGCTCACTCTGCAAACACACAAGCACCCTAGCGCCGCCACTAGCCAACGGCCAATTCTGTCTTCTGGATTGAGCAGTAAAATACCTTCATACGCATATTTTGCATGTTCCTAGTCCGATTTCAATAAAATTTGGTAGTTTGGTAGAATAATATTAGATTCAAAAAATGCAGCTTTAATTGATTTCTTCTAAATTATGGAGGCGGAAATAGGCGTGGCAAAATATTAAAGTATGCATACTAAAAAAAATACATTTTAAATTTGGTGACAATAGCTTTGTTAGTTTTCGAGAAAATCTGTTTTATTTCATTTTCAAGGGCGGAAGTGGGCGTGTCAAAATTTTAAAAATAGTCAATATCTGTGATTTGTGGTGATAAATGAATTGTATAATTTTTATACCCTTGCAGAGAGTATTATAAAATTGGTCAGATGTTTGTAACGCACAGAATAAGATGTTTCCGACCCCATAAAGTGTATACATACATATATTCCTGATTAGCATGAGAAGCTGAGTCGATATAGCCATGTCCGTCGGTGTGTATGCGTTTTACTCAGCCATCTTAAGAGCTATCGCGATGAAATTTTTTTGGGCGCTTTTTATTACCCTGGTGAGATAAAGTATGAAAATTGTCAGGATCTGACCACTATATTTTTTATAAAAATTCGAGTATCCCCATGAAATTTACTACGATGATAGAATTGGATATAAAAACTCAGATTCCAAAATTTCAAATTTCATATCTGATCGGATAAATAGAACACAAGTTACAGTCAATATAAATCGCGTCATCATCAAATCAACAGAGCTCATGCATACACACATAGACGCAACGCTACATGAACTGTATGTGTATGCGTGCTTAGGGAATGAGGGAAGAAGAAGAACAAATTGTAGTAAAAAGAGTAAAATTGTTTTGTTTGTATATTGATGAATTGAGTTGCAGAAAACAAATTTTGAACATGTAAAATTATTATTACCAAGGACTGCAAGGGTATATAAACTTCGGCATAGCAGAATTTAACTTCTTTGATATTTTTTATATTAAGTACATATGTGAAGTTGACTCTTTGTACGCGTATATCAGTTATTTTTGTATCTATAGCTGACATGGCATAAATCGCACCTGAAAATGATGGTAAGTTTGTAAATGAAAATATATTTAAATAGCTTTGTAGTATTCATTTGAAAGGTCTCTGGTCTGTGTGTATGGGTGGATGGTTCCTGATTTGATTGAGAATGCAGAAATCTTTCAGACATATGTATGGCACATTTAAATGGTGCGCTTTAGCTTATTCCACTTTTGATTTGAATGTTAATTGATTGAGTGAACAATGCGACGTGGAACAGTCCCATGCATTGTCCTGTATATAGAAAGGATATGTTTTAAATAGTTCAATCTCCACCTATGTTTACCTTTAATTTGTAAACATTAAGAATATGCTAAATAAGCCCGATCATTTCCTCTGACAAATATTTTCTGGAATTTGGTCACACTTAAGGGGTATAATATACTAAGACGGAGGGCGGGCACACTCTCTCAAAAGAAAACAAATAAGACCACATGTGTAATTAATTAAGAGAAATAAAATCCGAAAATACAAAGACAATTCCAAGGGTTTAATAATTTTGTGGCAACGAGGGGGAACGACACGTCGCCCCGTCCAATCGGTCAAGCCAGCGACAATCACAATCACAACCGACAGCGATTATTCTGCGATTGCTTTTCAAGGAATGGCAAACATTACCAACATCACTTTTGCCCAGATTACCAATCTTTAGATTTCCGATGTATCTGATGCTCTCAAAAATTATAATAAAATTTGCGAGGAGGATTAGGCCGTTGAAGAATTTTCATCTCCTATTTCTGCGTCCAATGGAAGATTCAGCCACTAAAATATTATTTTATTTTCAAATAAAATAGTTAGACTGAAGAGGATTTGTTTTTTGGCATATCAATCCTCTGAAATAAAAGAACAAAATTAATCTACAGGCGGCCTCTTAATGAGCACAGCAAAACATTAACGAATTTGTTATACTCAGACTATACACAAATTGCGATAAAATGGAGAAATTTCTCAAAAGTTAAATAAAGTCCGAAGAATTCGGCATTCAAATGCGAAAAAACCATTGAGATTTAAAGTTAGCAGAATCAGTTTTAAAATGCGAAAAACGTATTAAATTTAATGCAAGTAAATTGAGACGTTGAATTAAAAAACGCTTTAAATTTAAAATGAACAGATTTTGACATTAAATTTAAAAGCGCTTTAAATTTAAAGTGAGCAGCTTCGGCCTTTTAAAACGCTTCGAATTTGGCCTGTTGACAGTAGGACAGTCCATGATGAAATAAGTACAAGGTGGTCCCATCGGCAGCAGCGCTGCACGAGGTCTTATATCAGTTGTCGTTCGACTTTGTCGTCAGCTTAAGGTGCTCTCGTCGGAAGCCGAAGCTTACCGAAGTATACATTTAACTTCAGTGCACGTTTGCTCACTCACATCAGCGTCTCTCTCATTCTCAATAGACACACAGAATACTATTCATTTCACTCGCACTTATTACAAGCATACGTTAAGTGTTTGTCTCTTGCCGACGGGACCACCTTGTACTTATTTTATCATGGGTCAGTCCACAGTTTTCTAATTGCCAATTTCACGTTTCATAGAAGATAGCTGTCTGCAAATACATACATACATATGTATGTATGCAAGGGTCTTTCACTCACACAATTAAAAAGACTCAGACAGAAACTGTTTTTGTCACTACTTGCTCGCGCTCTGGTCGAGACAGTTATTTCTGTTTTCGTTTCGTTTCGATTGTTTGAGTCCATGATGAAATAACATAAGGTGGTCCGACGGGCAAGAGACATACACTCAACGTATGCTTGCAATAAGTGCGAGTGAAAGGAATAGTTTTCTGAGTGTCTATTGAGGGTGAGCGAGACGGTGATGTGTATACTTCGGCAAGCTTCGGCTTCCGATGAGACCACCTTATGTTATTTCATCATGCTTGAGTCAAATGAAGCAAATTGTCTTTTGCGTATGTATGGGTAAACACACCCGATTGATGCGTTCTTTTTCCTTGGGCGATTTTAAAGTGGAAGGATTTGTTTTTGCAATAGCAAAGTAAAAAGTGGAATTTTTAGAGTTTTTTAGATTTGTTCCAACTACTTTTTGAATATGATACCTCGTAAATGACCGCGTCTGGCCTTGACCGCAAAATGTGCCATTTTTTCAGCATTTCGCATCACTTTGCCCAATGTTTCGGCCGATATGGCAGCAATTTCTTCTCGGACAATTTCGTGACAATCAAACCAATTAAAAATATCAAAGAAGTTAAATTCGGCTATGCCGAAGTTTATATACCCTTGCAGTCCTTGACAATAATAATTTCACATGTTCAAAATTTGTTTTCTGCAACTCAATTCATTAATATACAAACAAAACAATTTTACTCTTCATACTATGTACAATTTGTTCTTCTTCTTCCCTCATTCCCTAAGCAAAGCAACGCACGCATACACATACAGTTTATGTAGCGTTGCGTCTGTGTGTGTATGCATGTGCTCTGTTGATTTGATGATGACGTAGTAGGCAGCAAGCAGAGCTGCCGGCAGCGATTGAACCGATTTATATAGACTGTAACTTGTGTTCTATTTATCCGATCAGGGTCAAATTTTGGGATCTGAGATTTTATATCAAATTCTATTATATTGGTAAATTTCATGGGGATACTCCAATTTTTGCAAAAATTTTTGTTCCAGAGTTATATGATATAGTAGTCCGATCCCAAAGATTTTCATACTTTATCTCACCCGGGTAAAAAAAAACTCCCAAAAAAAATTTCATCCCGATAGCTCTTAAGATGTCTGAGTAAAACGCGTACGCACCGACGGACAGACGGTCAGACGGACATGGCTATATCGACTTAGCTTCTCATGCTGATCAAGAATATATATACTTTATGGGGTCGGAAACGTCTCCTTCTGTGCGTTACAAACATCTGACCAATTTTATAATACCCTCTGCAAGGGTATAAAAATAAAACTAAGAGAGCCGCTCAGAGAAAGATCGTTTCTGGACTATCTTTTCGGTTATGAAACGAAGCAGAGCATATAAGAAAAAACGATCAACTGTCATTTTCAAATTAAAACTCTGCAACGAACATTCTGTTTGGCCCGTTATTTAAATTTGTTTCTTTTAGTTTGTTTTTTTGCCATACATTGTTTACATTTTCGCTGTGAATGGCTCATTCTTTTCGGTGAATGACAAAGTTTTAGTGTTGCATTCGCAAAATATCGATAAAAAGGCCAATCGAACCACCTGAGATAGGAACTTCTCTTTTGAATAGTCAAACTTTGCCAAGCCTTGGAGCTGGAGAAGAGATTTTAAAATGTTAAAAAGTCCTAAATTTAAAGTGAAGAGATTTGGCTCTTTAATGTTCAAATCGTTTTAAATTTTAAGGGTTTTTTAATGCCGTTAAAGCTAAGCGATTCTTTAATTTAATTTTAAATGAAACCGTGAACAGATGTCATAAGAAAGAGGAAGAAAGACAACAAATTTCGGTTCTTTCAATGTGTTGCCGTTATGTGCATCGCGGCAAAACTGTCATTCAATTTGCTCACGCCTTGCGCCTTGTGTATGAGAAAAAAAATATATGTAAAAAAAAGGAGAATAGCAAAACCACAGGAATAGGTTCCTAATGTAAATGTGGGAAAATACATAACTCTGTTAAATATCCACAGAAATTCATACTATGTCTAAGTTCACTCTGTTAGATACAAAAACATTTCTAGGGTGCCAAATTGAAGGCAATAGTAGCGTGGAAAGTGATAAAAGCCTAAATTGACCATGAACGTCAATGAGGGACGGGAAAAAAGGGCAGGGCAACAGAAGTTAGTCGGAGATTTTCAATTTGTCCGAGGTTCCCACTTCAGCATTTCTTGCAGGTTTTTATTATTTGTGGCGTTCGGTGTAGAGGAACACCATGGAGGTCAATGCAATTGGCCGTGGACGTCGCAAAGTCCTTCTCCTTTCCGCCTTTCAGTACTGCCTTTTTGGCCGTCAACAGTATTGAATAGTGTTCACAGGAACTCTTTTAATGGGTTTTTATGCCTTGAATTCGCTTGGACTTAAAAATTTGACATCCCAATTCTGTCTTCTGGATCGAGCAGTAAAATACGTTCATACGCATATTTTGCATGTTCCTAGTCCGATTTCAATCAAATTTGGTAGTTTGGTAGAAATATATTAGATTCAAAAAATGCAGCTTTAATTGATTTCTTCTAAATTATGGAGGCGGAAATAGGCGTGGCAAAATGTTAAAGTACGCAAATCCTGCGCGCATACTAAAATAAATACATTTTAAATTTGGT
This sequence comes from Drosophila tropicalis, assembly GCF_018151085.1. Taxonomy (NCBI): domain Eukaryota; kingdom Metazoa; phylum Arthropoda; class Insecta; order Diptera; family Drosophilidae; genus Drosophila; species Drosophila tropicalis. The sequence continues at coordinate 830,079 of NW_027172753.1, read as the reverse complement.
GACTTTAGCTTTGTTAGTTTTCGAGAAAATCAGTTTTATTTCATTTTCGGGGGCGGAAGTGGGCGTGTCAAAATGTTTAAATAGTCAATATCTGTGATTTGTGGTGATAAATGAATTGTATAATTTTTATACCCTTGCAGAGGGTATTATAAAATTGGTCAGATGTTTGTAACGCACAGAAGGAGACGTTTCCGACCTCATAAAGTATATACATATATTCTTGATTAGCATGAGAAGCTGAGTCGATATAGCCATGTCCGTCGGTGTGTATGCGTTTTACTCAGCCATTTTAAGAGCTATCGCGATGAAATTTTTTTTGGGCGCTTTTTATTACCCTGGTGAGATAAAGTATGAAAATTGTCAGGATCTGACCACTATATTTTTTATAAAAATTCGAGTATCCCCATGAAATTTACTACGATGATAGAATTGGATATAAAAACTCAGATTCCAAAATTTCAAATTTCATATCTGATCAAATAAATAGAACACAAGTTACAGTCAATATAAATCGCTTTAATCGCGTCATCATCAAATCAACAGAGCTCATGCATACACACATAGACGCAACGCTACATGAACTGTATGTGTATGCGTGCTTAGGGAATGAGGGAAGAAGAAGAACAAATTGTAGTAAAAAGGGTGGATGGGTGGATGGTTCCTGATTTGATTGAGAATGCAGAAATCTTTCAGACATATGTATGGCACATTTAAATGGTGCGCTTTAGCTTATTCCACTTTTGATTTGAATGTTAATTGATTGAGTGAACAATGCGACGTGGAACAGTCCCATGCATTGTCCTGTATATAGAAAGGATATGTTTTAAATAGTTCAATCTCCACCTATGTTTACCTTTAATTTGTAAACATTAAGAATATGCTAAATAAGCCCGATCATTTCCTCTGACAAATATTTTCTGGAATTTGGTCACACTTAAGGGGTATAATATACTAAGACGGAGGGCGGGCACACTCTCTCAAAAGAAAACAAATAAGACCACATGTGTAATTAATTAAGAGAAATAAAATCCGAAAATACAAAGACAATTCCAAGGGTTTAATAATTTTGTGGCAACGAGGGGGAACGACACGTCGCCCCGTCCAATCGGTCAAGCCAGCGACAATCACAATCACAACCGACAGCGATTATTCTGCGATTGCTTTTCAAGGAATGGCAAACATTACCAACATCACTTTTGCCCAGATTACCAATCTTTAGATTTCCGATGTATCTGATGCTCTCAAAAATTATAAAATAATAAAATTTGCGAGGAGGATTAGGCCGTTGAAGAATTTTCATCTCCTATTTCTGCGTCCAATGGAAGATTCAGCCACTAAAATATTATTTTATTTTCAAATAAAATAGTTAGACTGAAGAGGATTTGTTTTTTGGCATATCAATCCTCTGAAATAAAAGAACAAAATTAATCTACAGGCGGCCTCGTAATGAGCACAGCAAAACATTAACGAATTTGTTATACTCAGACTATACACAAATTGCGATAAAATGAAGAAATTTCTCAAAAGTTAAATAAAGTCTGAAAAATTCGGCATTCAAATGCGAAAAAACCATTGAGATTTAAAGTTAGCAGAATCAGTTTTAAAATGCGAAAAACGTATTAAATTTAATGCAAGTAAATTGAGACGTTGAATTAAAAAACGCTTTAAATTTAAAATGAACAGATTTTGACATTAAATGTAAAAGCGCTTTAATTTTAAAGTGAGCAGCTTCGGCCTTTTAAAACGCTTCGAATTTGGCCTGTTGACAGTAGGACAGTCCATGATGAAATAAGTACAAGGTGGTCCCATCGGCAGCAGCGCTGCACGAGGTCTTATATCAGTTGTCGTTCGACTTTGTCGTCAGCTTAAGGTGCTCTCGTCGGAAGCCGAAGCTTACCGAAGTATACATTTAACTTCAGTGCACGTTTGCTCACTCACATCAGCGTCTCTCTCATTCTCAATAGACACACAGAATACTATTCATTTCACTCGCACTTATTACAAGCATACGTTAAGTGTTTGTCTCTTGCCGACGGGACCACCTTATGTTATTTCATCATGATCCACAGTTTTCTGTTTTTCGTGCCAATTTCACGTTTCATAGAAGATAGCTACAAGTACTATTGTAATAATGGAACATTGGAATCCCAAAAATGATAAACATGTTATCGATAGACCCGATTCCCACTTAATCCATTTAACAGCTGATATTTTGGCTGCCATAGGCAGCCAGCGAGAAAAAAGAAATATTTATAATTATTACATATATGTATAGAGTTTTTCAAGAGTTTTAATAGCCATTCCCAAAACATTTATCTGGTAGGCCCATGCCCATGTATACATAAATAAATATATGTCTTTTATGCAGAGCTCGCAAATAACTGTTGACACTTTTCCATTGTCTGCAAATACATATGTATGTACATACATATGTAAGTGTCTTTCACTCACACAATAAAAAAGACTCAGACAGAAACTGTTTTTGTCGCGACTGATTTAGCTCGCTCGCGCTCTGGTCGAGACAGTTATTTCTGTTTTCGTTTCGCACATGTTTCGTTTCGATTGCTTGAGTCAAATGAAGCAAATTGTCTTTTGCGTATGTATGGGTAAACACACCCGATTGATGCGTTCTTTTTCTTTGTATTATACAGGGTGGGCGATTTTAAAGTGGAAGGATTTGTGTTTGCAACAGCAAAGTAAAAAGTGGAATTAAAAAAATTTTTTTTTAAATTCATTTATTTAGGTCCAAGGAGATTTGTTCCAACTACTTATTGAATATGATATCTCGTAAATGACCGCCTCTGGCCTTGACCGCAAAATGTGCCATTTTTTCAGCATTTCGCATCACTTTGCCCAATGTTTCGGCCGATATGGCAGCAATTTCTTCTCAGACAATTTATGACAATCAAACCAATTCAAAAAATGAAGCAAGTAAGTCGACTCGTCGACTTGGGTATACCATACACCAGGTGAAACAAATATTTCAAATTTCGAAAACCAAATGTACATGTATGTCTATTAAATTGTTTACATGTTTCATAGTATGTGCTATCTCGCTCACTCTACGAACACACGAGCACTCTAGCGCCGCTACTAGCCAACGGCCAATTCTGGCATTGTGGACCGCGTAGTAAAATACGTTCATACGCATATTTTGCATGTTTCTAGTCCGATTTCAATAAAATTTGGTAGTTTTGTAGAAATAGATAAGATTAATTAGTCTGCCGAATTTGAATGCGATAGTCAAAAAACTACAGGAGAAAATCGGTTTTTTCTTAATTATGGAGGAGGAAGTGGGCGTGGCAAAATATGAAAATATATACATACATATACTCTGCGCGCATACTAAGCCAGTATACATACTAAATTTGGTGACTTTAGCTTTGTTTGTTTTTGATAAAATCAGTTTTGTTTAATTTACGGGGGCGTAAGTGGGCGTAGCAAAATTTTTAAATAGCCAGTTTCTGCACGTCTATTAAACTAGTCTTCATACCAAATTTGATGTCGGTTGCTGTCATAGTTTTTAAGAAAATCAGTTTTATGTAAATTCCGGGGGCGGAAGGGGGCGTGGCAAAAAGTTTAAACAATTAGTTTCTGCGCGCTAACTAAACGAGTATATAAACCAAATTTGATGTCTCTATCTATTATACTTTTTAAGAAAAACAGTTTTATGTGATTCCTGGGGGCGTGGCAAAAAGTTTGAACAATTAATTTCTGCGCGCTAACTAAACGGGTATACAAACTAAATTTGATGTCTCTAGCTGTTATACTTTTTAGGAAAAATAGTTTTATGTGATTCCTGGGGGCGTAAGGGGGCGTGGCCAAAATTCCAATTAACTCTATATATGTACATAATACACGAGTATACATACCAAATTTGGTGGCTCTAGCTCTTATAGTCTCCGAGATCTGCGTGTTCATACGGACGGACGGACGGACAGACGGACATGGCTAGATCGACTCGGCTGTTCATCCTGATCAAGAATATATATACTTTATAGGGTCGGAGAAGCTTCCTTCTGCCTGTTACATACATTTTGGCGACTTTAATATACCATTTCACCCTATGGGTGTATGGTATAAAAACTAAGAGAGCCGCTCAGAGAGAGATCGTTTCTGGACTATCTTTTCGGTTATGAAACGAAGCAGAGCATAAAAGAAAAAACGATCAACTGTCATTTTCAAATTAAAACTCTGCAACGAACATTCTGTTTGGCCCGTTATTTAAATTTGTTTCTTTTAGTTTGTTTTTTTGCCATACATTGTTTACATTTTCGCTGTGAATGGCTCATTCTTTTCGGTGAATGACAAAGTTTTAGTGTTGCATTCGCAAAATATCGATAAAAAGGCCAATCGAACCACCTGAGATAGGAACTTCTCATTTGAATAGTCAAACTTTGCCAAGCCTTGGAGCTGGAGAAGAGATTTTAAAATGTTAAAAAGTCCTAAATTTAAAGTGAACAGATTTGGCTCTTTAATGTTCAAATCGTTTTAAATTTTAAGGGTTTTTTAATGCCGTTAAAGCTAAGCGATTCTTTAATTTAATTTTAAATGAAACCGTGAACAGATGTCATAAGAAACAGGAAGAAAGACAACAAATTTCGGTTCTTTCAATGTGTTGCCGTTATGTGCATCGCGGCAAAACTGTCATTCAATTTGCAAGGCGTGAGTGTATGAGAAAAAAAATATATGTAAAAAAAAAGGAGAATAGCAAATCCACAGGAATAGGTTCCTAATGTAAATGTGGGAAAATACATAACTCTGTTAAATATCCACAGAAATTCATACTATGTCTAAGTTCACTCTGTTAGATACAAAAACATTTCTAGGGTGCCAAATTGAAGGCAATAGTAGCGTGGAAAGTGATAAAAGCCTAAATTGACCATGAACGTCAATGAGGGACGGGAAAAAAGGGCAGGGCAACAGAAGTTAGTCGGAGATTTTCAATTTGTCCGAGGTTCCCACTTCAGCATTTCTTGCAGGTTTTTATTATTTGTGGCGTTCGGTGGAGAGGAACACCATGGAGGTCAATGCAATTGGCCGTGGACGTCGCAAAGTCCTTCTCCTTTCCGCCTTTCAGTACTGCCTTTTTGGCCGTCAACAGTATTGAAAAGTGTTCACAGGAACTCTTTTAATGGGTTTTTATGCCTTGAATTCGCGTGGACTTAAAAATTTGACATCGTTGGCATGTCAGTAGGTCCACTCCACTTCTGATCCACTTGCAAAAAGCTGTGCGCACCACAAAAGCAGCAGCGTGGCCTTGTATCTGTGTGCAGCTTCTTAAAAATGTTGTCCAGTTTAATGCGATGGTGTCGCTGGACTTTTTCCTCCATCGGCGGACGTTGTACCTCGGCTTCGGCCAAGAAATACTCCATCGGCGGTTGTTGTGCTTTGGCGCACTGTGCGTTCTGCCCAGTAGGCACCACTTCATTTCCTTGTTGTCCCTAGATGTTTAACTGAAAATAGAAATAAATTATAACTTTCGCAACTAAAAGAAAGCTATTACGTATTTAGAGAATCCATCCAGTTTTTCATGATTGTAAGGCAACTGAGTTGCATGGTAGATGAATGCGAATTGTAAATCATTTAATAGACATTAACCATGGTAGGTTGGATCCCCATATTTTAAAACCAAGCCAGATGAAGTTGGAAATAACGGAAATGAAGGACAAAGCTAAGAGAAATACGAATCCAGTCCAAATATAAATTGTTGAAATTTTTTCGGAAATTGTTAAAACTGTTTCGGAACTTTCAAGAAAAATTCCGATTAAACAGCTTTTAGCGTACGTTTGAACCCCTGTAAGTTAACAGCTTAGCAAAGTTCCAAACCAAACGTTAATTATTATTTCAAATTCAAAACTAACAGTTTCTTCAATGTTTTCTAAAATTCAAATTAATGGAGGTATTTAACACAGATATTCCCGTTAATATAATTGGAATATAATCAGTATTAAAACCATTCTACAATAAGGCAAGAAATAGCCAATAGGTTACTTGATTTGGTAAACTCAGATCCCAAATTTTGAATATATTCGCCCCAGTTAATAATTTTAAAACTAAAAATCCCTGTATTACACTTAATGATATCAATAACTATCTTACCAATCAAATACAACTTGTATTGGCTATAAAGGATCTGACTTTAGCAATTGTTTGTACATTTTTTGATTCGATATGCAACTCCTTCGGTAATTTCCTTCCAAATAAGATGTAAAAAATCGAAGTAATTTTAAATATTATGATTTTTATTTTTATTAGTCAATGTCATAACATTGTCAGTTGTTGAAAATACATAAAGGATCATCTAATATTTTAGATTCCTTTGAGGATTTCCTACTAATAAATATACAAGTATCCACCCAAATGCCTGATGAACGCCTTAATATGGCCGTTTATCACATTCAGTCTCAAAATTAAGGAGTTAGTCTTCAAATGAACTAAATACAATTCATGGCGTAGTAATTGAACTCAGTTGATTCTGCATTGAATACAGAAATGAAAGAGACGAATGAGTTTTTCCTGCATCTGCAAGACCTTCCATCTAAATTGTATAACTTAAATTAAGTACAGTAGAATCCGGTTACAATGACTCCGCTTATAAGGTCCGTCCGTTGAAGCGACTAAAGTTCGATGAGTAATTGGTTGGTCCCAATGCAAACTTCGGTTAGTACGTCTTCCAGACATAAGGACGAAAATCGTATGTCTCTTGAGCGTCTTTATAATCGGATTTTACTGTAATCTTTGAAAAATTCATACATTTTCTTCTTTTTTAATAGAAGTTCTTAAAAAGTTATCCAGATGTTCTGTTTTTTACTCGTATTTCGGATTTTATTATGGAATCAAGCATGAACTGATCTAGGAAATATATTCTAAGAGGGTCTAATTTAAGAGTTAAGATTTCAGGCTGAGTAATTTTAGTTATGTTTATTAAAGTCATTTTGTCACTAAGAGGACTTGGTATGTAATGTAATACTACTTTGAACCCTCAGTGGTTTGGGGGTATAGAGAGGTGGAAAAAGTCAAGACCCATAGACCTTCTTCTGTATCCGTCTATGAAATTAGAGAATCACACCCATCGATAAGAATTCAAAGTAACCGAAGTTTTAAATGCATTTGTAAGTATTTATATACATTCAACTTAATAAAATTCATTAATTTAATAAAAAGACTATGTATATATTAATTTCAAATAAACTTATCCATATAATGAGGAGCGGATCTTAGTATAGGTCAAGTAAGGAATGTTGTTCGGACTTCTGAGAAAAGGGTAAATTTAAACCAAGTTCGATCCGGGACTGCCTTTTATTCGCCTCTTATCTTCAAATCATATTCTTAAAGAACTAATTTCAAAGAGATTCTAATCCATATATTTGAGGAGAAAAAATCGAACATGATTCCGATTGGCTTTAAAATCTGTCTTATCCTGAATCTGCACTTTTATTGTTTGTAAATATTTGATAATGTCGAGAAATTCGCTTTCCCGTCACCGCAAAAGAAACCAAAAACAACAAAAAAGTATAAAAACGAATAACAGAAGGAGATGAAAAAAATCGAAAAGAAAAATACATTATGTATATTATATGGATGGATGTATGTATGTACATCTTTATATGGGAATCGTTTTGCTTTAACAAATCGTCTCTTACTCTGATTGGTTGCAGAGGAAAACGGTTGAAATGGCAAAAGAAACACAGAACGAAACGAACAAATAATAGAAAGAAAGAAATGCCAAATGGTAGAAGAGGAACACACCCGAAACGACATACACAGACAAGCACAAGCATCTATGCACATGTATATGTATACATAATATAAATTTATATATATGTACATACATACATATATCGAAAAGGTGCCAAAGGTGCCGCCGATTTATAAGCATCAAAAATAAAAGAAAAGACAAAAAAACAAAACAAAAAAATACGCCCCAGGCCAGCCCCAAAAGCAATTCAAACGGTTTCAGAGCAAGCGAGATGAAAATATAATATTGCCAGACTGCTCTGAATTGAAGGAAGCAAACACACACACACACACACACACACATACACAAAAAGAAAAAATGGCAAAAGAAATACAGCAAGAAGAAGAGAAAAATTGCAAAGAAATATAAATACAAACCGAGCAGCAAAGAAATGGGAAACGAATGAGAAACGAAAATCGTGTGACAAACCCACAAAGGGCATAAAAAAAGGAAACGTCAGCTCATGCCATCTCACTTGGACACTCGCTCTCGCTCACATTTGCTCTCCCACTCTGTCTTGCTGTTTCGAGAGAAAAGTCAAATTCAATGAAGAAATGACATGGGGTTGGGGGTGGGGGGTGGTCCAAAAGTTTGTCATTTACTTTTTTAATTGAAATTAAAATGCTTTTCCAATAAGTACAAAATATGAAGAAGAACAAGAAAGGCAGAGCATAAAAAAAAGAAGGAAAAGCAGCTGCGCAGACTCAATGACCCCTCCAGGGTCCTCCACAACCCACTCACCTATCCCCCACCCCCACCACCTACTACCCCAGCAGCAAACAATTTCAACCCCCTTCTTTGTCTCTGCCGAATTTATTTTAATTTACTTTACAACAACAGCAAAGCGAAGGGCAAAAAAAGACTAGAAGAAATACCAAAACAATTGTCATTTGTTTATATAACTGCGAATCCAAGAGCGAGAGTGAGATAGTAGATGCCATGCAGAGCTCCCTCTCACACATTGACACACACACACTTGCACTCGCACACACACATACACAGAACCTATGCAAATATGTATGCTCTTGCTCACTCAAGTTTATTGGTTGCAGCCCACCTGACCCGAACTCATAGGTGTGAGCGAGAGAGCAACAGCTAAAGCGATTGTAAACGTGTGAGTGTGTGTGTGTGTGTACATGTGGAACAGGGATGGCGTCTGGGGCTGAATGAAACGAAATGAAATTGAAACGCAAATGAAATGTACAAACGTCTGAAGCAATCAAAAGAAAGCAAAGAGAGAAAAAAAAAACGAAAACGAAGAAGAAACACAAATGAAATGAAAAAATAAATAAAACAAATGACGCCGACTGCGACGTTGACAGCAGGCAGCGAGCAGCGGCAGTAACAGAAGCAGCAGAAATCAGCATCAGTAGCAGCAGCATAGTGTGAGTGAGCGCTCCAACGAGAGAGCCGTATACAGAGTGAGAAAGAGAAAGAGCACAGAGAGTGTTAGTGTGACAGAGGGAGAGCAAGTTCCTGTGCCAGAGACAGACGTCCTTGCTGGTTCGACTTCTGTGTTTCATTTGTGTTTGTCGTTTTTATTACGTTTGTCATTGTATTTTTCGGGGTTGCTGCTCGCACACACACACACACACAGCAACGCACACAGATATTCAAGCACGGAAACAACAATCCTACACCACTCCCACTTTTCTCTCAATGCTAATGTGTGTGTGTGTCTGTGTGAGCAATTCAAACATTCGTATTTGGTATTCGTATTTCTGGTTTTGCACAATCGCACGAAACGAAACGAAACGAAATGAAACGAAACACATTCGGCTCGCCTTTCATTACGAATTTGTCATTCATAAGCGAAGGTAATGCAATAAAATTTTTGCGCGCGCATTTCATATATACATATACACATACACACTTATACCAAAACAAAAAAATACACACACACACACTCGTACATACAAACATATATAGTCGAGCCGAAATGAAGCTCATCTCGTCAAGTACATAACGGTGCCTCCATCCGTGTGTGGGTGGGTTAAAAAAATAATTCTCGCTCTCGCCCTTAGTGATTGCACGAGTGTGAGTAAGTGTGTGTGTGTGTGTGTGGGTGACGACGATTCCCATTCGAATGCAATTCGTTTTCGTTGATTTCTCCCAGTCGCAGTTTCCATCTCGCTACAAACCAAACGTGGATCCTTTCTCACAATCCCAGTGACACGCCGTCGGTACGGTACTACGGTGCTACGGTGCGCGGCGCGTTTTGAATCATCGTCTCGTGTGTTTTCAAATATAAAAATAATCCTCACAATCCTCACCATCATCATCATCATCATCGTCATCAGCATCATAATCCAATCCTATTGTAATTGGAATCTTTACTAAAATATTAATACAAATGAAATTAAATAATAATCATATGAAAATAACCAAAATTATATATATTCAAAATTTCAATTGAATAAACAAAGTGCGGTGAAAAAGTGAACAACAACAACAACAACAACAAAACTAGTGTTAAATTTAGTGAATTCAAAAAAAGGTAATTTATTCTGTTTTCCATTTAGAAGGATTATTAGATAGTTTCTTTAGATTTAGAATTTTGAAAATGTTAAAAATGTTATTCAAAATGTTTCTTTCTTCTAGGGATAAAATCAGATTTGAAGACAGTTTAGTCAGTTCAAAAATCACGTGTGTTATTTCAAATTGTTACTTTTAGATTTTGGTTAAGATTTGAAATAGAAAATTTAGGAATTTTCTTCATTATAGCAAAACTTAAAAGGTCTAGAATTTGTAAAGGACTTTTTTAACCAAGTCTTTTATTTAGTAATTCTTCTAAAATTTTCTATTAATTTCTTACTTAAATTCAATTAATTTCAATTATAGATCTTGCATTTTAGTTTAAAAAGGTTTATTCTGGGGTAATTTTTAAAAAAATATAAATTTAAATTAATTTTTAGTTTCAATTTAAAAAGAAAGTTTATGTCTATTTAATATTTTCCCAAAATTTATATAAAATACCAAACATTTTCTTACCCTAAAGAAAACTAAATAAAATTCGCTTTTTGCTCGTTAGTTTTTGAAATTTAAAATTAAGCCAAACTCTTAGAAATTGTTGGTATTAAGATATATTGAATATGATTTCGAAATTTTAAAAGATCAAAAACAAAAACAAAAGCTTAAGTAGATGAAATAGAAAATGCTTAAACTAAAATAAGTTTTTAACTATCTTTTCATCTAGGGATAATTGTTGTTGTTTATGGTAATTATGGGTTTAATCCTTAAAAAAATTCACAAAATAGATGTAAATTCTATATTCAACATTAAATTAAAAAAAAATTTTAATAGTCAAACGATTCAACTAATGGCAAATTGAGTTAAAAAAAAAAAATAAATAAAAGCCATGTTGACAAATCGATTTTGAATAGAGAATTCCTTTCAACCCCCCGCCGCCTAAAGAAAATTATGGATAATTTCCATACACACACACGGATATTAGATGATTTCTATAGAATCACAATTAGCTAGATTAGCATAATATTAAAAAAAAAAAAACAAAATAGCAACAACACTGATAAATAATTAAAAATAAATTAAAAGTTCATTAATTATTTATTTTTTAGTGGCCTGTAAAACAAATACAAAAAGAAAACAAAAAAAACAAAAACAAAAAAAAACCCGCGAAAATAAAAACCAAACGCAAGCAAAACAAATAAACAAACACAAAACGCAAAAAGCAAAATCAAAAAAACGAAAATAACAAAAAGTGTGACCAATGACGAAGAATGGATGATTCTGTGACAAGTGAACAAAGTGAACAGAATAACAATAACAACAATTTTAGCAATAACAACAACATCGACAACATTACGACCAACAACAATATCAAATTATTGACAACCAGCAATATGAATACCACAGCCATGTTAATGCATCATCAGCAACAACAACAGCAAGCGGCAGCTGCTGCAGCAGCCGCGGCAGCAGCACAACAGCAACAACAACAGCAGCAGCAACAGCAGCAGCAGCAGCAACAACAGCAGCAACAGCAGCAGCAGCAGCAACAACATCAGCAACAAAATGGTCGCGACGGCAGCAACAGTTCACGTGGCGCCAACGATGATCGTCCAAATGGTCGTGGACGTGGCTCAAGTTGTTCACCCTCAAGTTCGCCCAGTCGTCATCCAAGTGCCGTGAGTCCAGTTAGCTCACTCAATCACTCAATGATGGCCCAAATGGCCCAACAGCAACAGCAGCAACAACAGCAACAGCAACAACAGCAGCAACATCATCAATTGAGTCCACCGCCACATGTGACCGGAGCATTGCCAACTGGCAATGGTCTACCCAGTGGCTTACCGCCGCGCATGCCACACGGTCTGCCGCCCCATTCGCTGGGCCTTCTCAACTCACTGCAAATGATGCACCATGCCTCGCCATTAGAATTGATGGCAGCTGCCCATCATCATGTGCCACCGCGCTCGTATAATTCGCCGCCACCCATTTCCACATCGGATCCATCGGCCAATGAATGCAAATTGGTCGAATATCGGGGACAAAAAGTTGCCGCATTTATCATTAGCAGTGAGACAATGTTGTGTCTGCCCCAGGCATTTGAGTTATTCCTCAAACATTTGGTTGGTGGCCTCCACACGGTCTACACGAAACTGAAGCGTCTGGATATCGTTCCACTTGTCTGCAATGTCGAACAGGTGCGAATATTACGTGGTCTGGGTGCCATCCAGCCGGGCGTCAATCGTTGTAAGCTGCTTAGTTGCAAGGACTTTGATGTCCTCTACAGGGATTGCACCACTGCCAGGTACGAACTGTAAACAAACTGTAAAAAAAAAGCATTTGGTTTAAGTGAAGATGCCCAAAAAGGACTCTTCAAATTGATAAAGAAGTCTCCTAAAATTATTGAAAATTTCTAGTTTTCTCTTGATATTTGCAATTGAGAAAGTTTTTGCTTTCTTTTGACTTTAGTTTAGTTTATATATGTATGTGTGTGTGTGTGTGAGTGTGTGTGTGTGTGTGTGTGTGTGTGGGTTCTCGACCCACTCATAGTTGTAGTTTTTTCTTCCTTCTTGTTTGGGTTCGGGAGGCGCAAGAAATTTTCTCATTTCCTGTTTCCGTACACAACTTACGCACTGACTGTATACACCTACCTACACACACACACACACACACATACATACATACATACATATAATGTAAATAGTTTCTAATCGACTTTTCTCGTATCGATATCGAAAAAACTTTTCCATTTGCCCGATGACATTTAGCGGAAATACGCAATGCAAATGTAAATGGTGGGGATCCGACCGAGACCATATATATAGAGAGAGAGAGAGAGAGAAAGAGAGAGTGGGAGAGAAGCGTCCTAGGCAGGGCGGGACCCACCTTGTTAACTAAAGAACAAAACTGCGTAATTTTTTGTTTTGTTGCTTTCATGTTTTGCTTTTGTAAAAACGTTTCTAACAATAGTTGGGCCAATAGTTAGAATTACAAACTAACACACACACACACACACCCACACACACACACCCACACGAAACATTGTGCACAATCGACGAGCGGGTGCCCTGTCAGAGCGTTTCCGTTCGAGTGGAAAAAACGACAAGGTAAAAAAGCAAAAATACTTAGTTTATAATTGTTATAAAAGAAGAAAAGGGAAAGGAAGTTTTTTTGTTAAAGGGGAAAATAAAGTGTTAAAGGAGTTGAAAGGTTAAGTATTGGGTAGAATTGAAAGTTACTTAAAGAAGAAGACGAAATAGTCTTATATTCATTGTCTTGGGTTTGATTAAGAAACTGTTTATCAAAGAAACATCTATAGACTATAAAATTCTATTGAAAATATGTCAAATAGTTCCATGTAAGGAAATTTCCTTTCTAAAGTTTTATAAAGTTATATATTTGAATAATCTTTTTATCTTATAAACATAAATATGAGTTAGTTTTATAAGATTTAAGAAGTTCGCCTAATTTTTGAATCTATTTGAACTTTGAAAGGCTTTTGGATCATATTTTGGATTCCATGTGAGCTAAAAAAGACTCTTTAATCAATTTGTCAGAGACACTTTGATATGAAATCTATTAGAGTTATAATAAATTTTGAATAAAAGTATAAAAACTTAAAACTTTGTTATTATAAAGATCGAAATTGATAACTATAACAATTCAACAACTAGATATCTCACCAACTAAAGCAAATCAGACTGTTGAAAAGAGAAAATTCTCATAGATTATTGTCATTCCTTGAATTTATCAACCATTATGTTAGAGGATAATGAAAAATTGTAATTTACCCTTTGTCAAAAGAAAAATCCTAACAGAATTGTAAAGGGAAACAGTTTAAAACTAACTTATATTGAAATCGTTTCAATAATATCTCAATTTAAATGATTCATTTCGATGTTTCTATGCCTCTAAAAAGGAATTTGTTTACAAAAAACTGAATCGAAAAATGCTCATAGCATTTTGAACTAGGTTTAATATAACATCAACATAAGAACTAAAGTATAGACAAAACTGTTAAAATTTGTCATGGAAAAGATTTAGGTTAAATATTTCGGGGAGTCCCCTTTCATTCGGCCTGGTTTCGTGATGTCTTTAGTCATTTCTTTGCAGTTTTTGGCCTAAAACTAAAGTAAACAAAACAAGTCCAAAGCGAGTTTTGCTATCAATGATCATATCTTTGGCAAATAATTGCACAGCTTAGCCAAAACAGAGGATATTCGAAGGGGATTCACCACCAGTCCTTTCTTATCCTTTTTAAACTTCGATAAATGTTTTTTTTTTTATAGAGTCCTTTGGCCAGTGCATTAAGATATCGAGTATTACCTTCATGGGTCAATGAAAACCCATCTAGTTAATTATGTAAAAATATATTATTGCTTGCTTCACAACAACAACAACAACAACAACAAGAGGTTGATATGCGTGTGTCTGTGCATTCAAAGAGACCCAAGAACCCCTAGACTCCATCCAGAAGAACAGTTAAAAATGTGTGGTTAAACCTATTATTAGGTTGCTTTTTTTTTTTTTTTTTTAAAACTTGAGCGAAATTGAAACAAGTAGAAGAGGAAAACAGCAAGGTGGCAAAGGGGTACAAGGAGAACCACAAAAGAACGAAAATGATATAAAGGGGAAAACAGAGAAACCGCTAAAGGCAAATGGTAGGTCGAAGTTGCACCCCACTGTTTGGGCCCTGGCCATAATAATTATGAGGGACCTCAGATATGGCCTGTAAGTAAGACAGACAGACAGACAGACAGACAGACAGTGTGTGAGTGTGTGTGAGACGAGGAGAAGGAATGTTCAGGGGGACGGGGGTAAGGGGGCGTGTGCATTTTCACACCCGCTTTTGCCCGAAACTTCCGTCAAAAATGCATCCCTATGTAATATTTTCTCTCTTACTTATTACATTATGTTCTCCTTTTTGTTGTAATGTTTTAACAAAAATGTTGTGCCTCACTTGTCTCTTCTTCTTCTCTTTTTAATTGCAGATGCCTATCGATCAAGCCACCCGAGAGGTAAAACATACAAGTATAATAAAAAACAAAAAAAAAAAACGAAAAACAAACTACGGCAATAATATCTTTTCCGTTATGAAAAATCGATCGCATTCACATATTTTCCCAATATACCTACACACAAAACACTTGAGAGTTTTTAGAGCGAAAAAAAAATTGTTTTTTTTTCTTATTAAATTAAATTATATTTCAAAAACAAAAAAAAAAAAAACGGAAATGGGAGAGTCCATTCACATATTCCAAAAATCGAAGGATACGTAAATAGAGCATGAAAATTTTATGGCCTTCTGTGTAGATAAGGATATTTTGCTAACGGAAAGAATTAACTTTAAACAGGTGTTGGTTTTTTAAATTTATAAATTTTGTTCCCATCACTTGGCTCACTCTAAAAACACTCAAAAGAAACAACAAAAAAAAAAAAAAACAAAAAAATTTATGCAATAATTTTTCTGTATATATTTTTTTTTTTTTTGGTTTTTATTATATTTGGTTTGCCTTCTTTTTTTTGGTTTTTTTTCGAAGGCATTTCTTAATATGTCCTTGAAAAACTGAATTTATTTAAAAATTATTATTTTTTTAACTCCTTGAGATGTCATGTCGAACTTAGTTCTGTTTGTCATGATTAAACTTAATTAAAGTTGGCAATTTCTTATAGAGATACGAAAGATTCGAAGACTTTGCTGAACTCTGTCTGTTATGAGATCACAATCCATCTTCAAGGCAGTTATACATATGTCTTATATAAGATCCTTTAATCTGCTTACTGCATATATGTAGCCATACTTTTGAATTGGAACTGCAAGGATTATGTCAAATTTCCAGAAAATTGCCTGAAAAACAGGAATATAACTTAAGTTTAATATAAATTATCAATTGTTTTCAATGGAAAACTTACAAATGAAAAGTTTATGTATGAATGCATCTAAACTATTGACCAGCGGTGTATTATGCCATCAACATTTCGGGTTCATATATAGAAAGCCCATATACATTTAATTTTTATCCGATTTTAATGAACAATATCTCATTTGACGGGAAATTTAATTGACTACGATTCGCAGTTCAAGTGTAGTTATACTTTAGAATCAATTAGTTGCTTAAAATGACGCCAAGCAGGAAGACCAAAAAAATACATACTAAATTGAGTTTTTCAATTGGCTCCAAATTGAATCTTGGAGCCAAAATGAAATTTTGTGGTATGCAGTTTATCTTAGTTTTACTAGACCTAAAAACTTTTTCTGAGGGTCCAAAGATGTACGATCAATTTTAAAAAATTTTAAAATGTTTCTTTTTTTTTTTTTTGCCAGGTCCGAATTTCGGGGCTTTATTCATTTAAATAAGAGCCGTTAGAGATACGCCCACAAAATTTACGGTACATCATCTCGATAGAATGAACAACTCAACGCTATAAATTAATACATCAAAACTTTTCACTAACCGTATATAAAAATCGATTGAAATCAGAATTTATGGACAAAAAAAAAAATGTCTCAAATTTTTTGCCGCCACTGTACATACATACATATGTATTCTTTCTTTTGTATAAACTTAATCTTGGCCTAAATCTTCTGTTCATCCAATTGATCTTAAAGCAAGTCTTAATGTTGATATAAGTCCTTAGGATCTTAATCTTGTCTTAATTTCTAGAGCCAAATTAAAGTTTTATTCAAAGCCAAAACAAATGCCAAATATAGCCTGGCCCTAAAAAATTGTTATTTTTCAATTATTTGACACTGACACTTAACCAAGTGGTGTGTGTGTGTGTGTGTTCGTGTGTGCGCCCACCAGATTGTCAGTTTGTAATTTCTTCAAGTCAATTGATCACATTAGAGGCGCGCACGCTTACAGTTCGGTTCAGATCTTTGAGGCCTACAAAGAATTGAATTTAATTTCAATTGACAGTTTGGGCCACAGTCAGAGCCTTTTTTTGAGCCAACTCTAAAACGATGTTTTAACCCAAGCGGCGGCATCTTACCAAAGAGTTGAGCCTGTCTCTACCTCTGTGTGTGTGTGTGTGTGTGTGTGTGTGTGTGTGTGTGTGTGTGTTATGACTGAACTGGTGGGCACACCTTTCATCTTTAAGCCACAACTATGCAAATTGCTTGAGCCAAAATGATTGAAAATTGCATTTTCACAAGCAAAAGAAAAGTCAATCGATTGACTTGACTTGAATTGTGTTTAATTTAGCGTATTAAAGAGTTTATTAGACAAATTTTGGAATACAAATTAAATTAAATAAAATATAGCAAAATTCTAAAACAAATTAAGGACATAATTGGAATATATTTTTAAAATTTATATCGAAACATAATTCATTTTCCATTTAAAGTGTTTTGTTGACTTTAATAATTTCAACTATAAATTTCGTCAATCAAAAATTGATAAATTTTATACAGTTTACTATTAATTTAGATATATAGAATATATATGCCAAAAATGTTAGAAATTCTCAATTGAAAGGATATTTACTTGACTCAATTTTGAAGTTTTCAATTGCTTAAATTGTTAATAGATAATCCTTAAGTTGTTGAAAGATAAATAAGTTCCAAAAAGATATTAAGGATACAATCTTATCTTATCATATTTGTAGAAAATCTATCAAAATCTTGAAAAAAAACTTCTTTTGTTCAGAATTCTTAAAGTTTAAACATATTCTAATCTCTCAAATGAGTTCCTAAGATAGAAAATGACTATCTCAAGTTTCATTTCAATCAATTCAATTGAAGCCAAGTTTCTGTTCAATCTATCTCTGGATATAGCTTTGAAAATATTTCTCATAAATCTTTTTGAAACGAAAATTGATTACAAATAATTTAGCACAAATTACG
Source organism: Drosophila tropicalis (assembly GCF_018151085.1). Classification (NCBI taxonomy): domain Eukaryota; kingdom Metazoa; phylum Arthropoda; class Insecta; order Diptera; family Drosophilidae; genus Drosophila; species Drosophila tropicalis. The sequence continues at coordinate 812,023 of NW_027172753.1, read as the reverse complement.
ACAGCGCCATTGATTTATAATATGAATTTCATATGCATAGCATTTTGTAATTTGCCAGTCTATAATTTATGCTACAACAACAATCAAGCATTAACAACAATAGATATAACAACAACAACAACAACAAGTGCACAACTGTCTAATGTCTAATCTGAAATGACTAGCTGACAATCAAGAGATCAAGTCGAACCGCATAGAAAAAAAAAAAACAAAACAAAACAACTTTTGCAATTGGAAATGTTTTTTGACCAAAGAGAGAAGACAAGAACTATGAAGAAAATAACAAAAAATTTGAAATTAATTTAATTAAAATTTCTAAAAACATAAACCTACATACATACATACATACATATAGTTGTACCGTTGTTTGTTCGAGGTGTCAGTTTCAGATTTTTTTTTTCGATTTGCATTTGCATTTTGCAAATTCAACTTAATTGAGTGTAACCAAATAACAAAAGCAACATTGTTGTTGTAAAATATAAATGTAGCAACAATAGTTCAATTTATTTTTATAATAAATAATTATAGACAACCAAAAAAACACACACACATACACAAACAAAACAAAATGCGGCTCATTCTCTCAGCATCACGAAGTCTCTCCTATTGTTGGCTCAACACTATACACTACTATATAGTGTATATATCTATCTGTATAGGAGTCGGCATGGCATGCTCGAAACGTTGTGCTTTTTTCCCCTTTATTTTTATTTTTTTTCTGCCAACTAAATGAGTTATTAGCACGCCAATTGAAAATTGAAGTGAGCACAAGAAACAAAAAGAGAAAAAAACAAAAGCAAAAAAAAAAAAGGCCACCAGCCCAACAACAAGAGCAAAAACAACAAAAAAAAAGTTCAAAATTTGCCAACTAATATGCATAAATATAAGGCCTAGGAAAAAAATCACAAGTCGCTTGAGGAAATTATAAGGCAACAGCAGAAAGAAAAACCTTTAGGAAAGGCCATCGAAATATTTAATTAGTGTGACTCAATGTTATGCATTTTCCTTTAGACATAGAAAAACTAAAAGGACAGAAAATTTGGAAAGCAATTGTTTATGCTAGGAACTAGGAAAAGGAAGAATCTATGAATCTATCACAACTTAAGCTAGATTTTCTTTCGTTTGGTTCGAATATTTCTTAACGTTGGAAAAGTAAGGTTCATCGAGTTTACCTTAAACTTACCCATAGACTTAGATGACTTTTCTTTGCTCATTATAAATTTTGTCTATAGTAATAGTAATCAGATAGTGGATCTATCTTATCTGTTTAGCATGAGACATTTTGTAGGGAAAATTGATCAATTTCTTGATTTCAAATCGTTTTTCAAAAAAGAGTCATAACTTTAAGAGATTTCTGAACTTATGCGCTTTGATTTCCACAAATCTATTCGCAGATATGATTTAGTGGTAGATAGTCGGGAGGGAAAATGCTGGAAATTTCTTCCCCAAAACTGAGATTTTACTTCCTGAATCAGTCGATGTTCAATCCGTCTTTATTTTCAAATCATAAAAGAGTTCTAGGTTGAAAAACCAATTGGAAAACAAGAACAAGTCTTTGCCTTCAAAATAGGATTTATATAGTAACTTGAAATATTAGAATAAGGACATCGAACACCATTAATCGACTTACTTATTACTTTACTTAAAGGTGGGATACAATTTATTCTATCTAACCTCCATGAATTATATTAAGAATCTATACATTCAAAGATTTTTCAAGGTTCTATAAGATTCAATCTGGGAGTTATAAAAGAAAAGACTATTTAAAGAAATGATTACATCGGATTAATGATAAATTTCTTGTTCAAATACTAAAATAATCTATTTTAATTGAAAGGACCCTCATCTCATTATGATTTTCATTTGATTGTGGGTCCTTTATAGTCTCAGCTAAGAATTTGAATCTGTTTTAGCCACTTGTTGTTGGTTTTAATACCAATCTATCTATATTATCATTTTCATATCTCTAAAACGTTAAGAAAATTTAAATTTGATTTATTAGAAAGTCTTTTCCGGCAATTCTAATATGATCCCAATATGATGCCAAGATCTTGACACATAAAATGTTTCGCTGAAACCGCAAACCTGGGCGACAAACCATTTAGAGTCTTTGTTTCTATGTGCAGATGTGTGTATATATATATCTTTTTTTTCCTGTCCATAATTTGAGTGCAACTCGATGATAACTGGCAATTGAATGTAGTTTGTTGTTTTGTATATGCATTTCCATTTTTCCAAGTGCTTGAGCACGATGCGCCGTCATCGTAGTCGCCCCTGCCCCAGCCCCTGCCACAATTCGCTGGTCTCGAAACCCACAATTAGCCTTGCTGGAGGAATGGAGCGGTTAGTACTGAAGGTACCTGCTGGTAGTTGGGTGGGAGGGTGCTGGAGGGGTAATGTATTGGATTGGATAAGTAATGGTGGCATCGTTGGCTATCTTTGCCAACTTTCAATCGCCTGTCATTTATACATTTGCATGACATTTTACAATGAATTGTTCGTATTGCTGCAAAATGTTGGTCAAAGAAATTCGAGATGACTTCCAAGCAGAAATGTGGAGCTTTGACAACGGGCTTCTTTCCAAGAAGTCTTCACCTTTTGTCCAGGTCCAACTTAAACCAGTTGCAAGAAAAATAAAATCAATTTCCCATACCTTTTTTTTTTTTCAATTTGTCTTGCATTGCATAATTGAAATATGTAAATTTCAATGTTGCATTCGTTGTTGACTTTTAATTGTAGGCTATAGATATAGCAAGATATTGCATGGATATATATATATATGTATATACATAGGCAGCAAGGTGGCAATGGGGCCATAAATTTAATTGATTTGCCAATTTGCTGGACCCAACCATGGCAGACCCTGGGGCAGTGGGTTAAGCTCTCTCACTCTTTCTCTAGATTATGTGGCCGGCTTTTTATTGAAAGGAAGCGCTGACAAATGCGTGCCACGCCCTAAAACAATATTTCTATGCAATTTTCACTCTTATATAACTCCAAGTGGCCACAATTGGCATTTAGTTAATATTTTGGCCGTCTCTTGCTATCGTCACAATTCCAATAATTAACAACTCGGCACAAAGAGAGGGAGAGAGAGGGATGATATCCCTTGATTATTATTGAAATATGCTTTTCAATGCAGACACCGAGCAAAGTAACCGCACAGCTGCATTAAACAGGTTCAGGTCCCAGGAGTCGTCAGTCAGTTAACCGGTTTCTCCATTGCTTTGCATGGTGGACTCCACCGTGTCTATTTTGACAAATTGTTGTTTATTTCTGACTAAATGTTTGACCGCTCGAGCTGCTGCTTACCTCGAATGCAATGTGACAAGTGACAATGGTGCATAAATTAGTGTATTAGTGCCTAAATTTGTTATCCATAGATCAAAAGTGCGTTTCCATTGTGTAGAGATCTCAGAGATATCAGTTATGACATTTTTCAAAATGCTCATAAAGTGGCTAGGCGGGGAGGTAATAGATTCTTAACAGTTAGGAGTTTGGTTAATATGTATATTAAACATTAGTCCAGTCAAACTCTCTACTTTTAGATTCAGGATTTCAGCAATTCAAGAGTCCATTTTTATTTGACCTGATTTACATAATTGAGTTAATAAGCTACTGAGATATTGACTTAAAATCAAGTAAATATATGCATATTCCAAAGAGTTAAGAAGAAGTTTTCAAATGAGTTAAAACTTGCGATAGTCCTAGATGGCTTTAAGTCTTTTAAGTTTTCAAATATATCTCCATATAAACTCAAATATTTGTAATTTAATGATAAAGTCTTTAAAGAATCCTTTTTTGTTTAAAACTTTACTTTTACTATTCAAAAGTTTATATAGAATTTATATAGAAAGTTATTTTGATGATTGGCAGATTTATGAATTGAAAAGTTGGTCAAAGTTGTATCTGGAAACTCTTTTTTTTGTTATTCCTTTTTCTTGCAGATTTTGAAAAGCTTCAAAAAGTGTTTCCCAAAGTAAGGTCCTTTGGTAGATTTGATATTATATACATAAGTTGTGTTTTAGATAAAACGTTTTTTGTTGTTCTATTCATATTCGAAAGAGATTATTCCTAAGATCCTTTAGTAGATACGACTTAAGGCCTTAAGCCAAGATCCTTTGCTAGATACGACTTGGCTTAAGGCCTTAAGCTTAAGTCAAATTCGACGTTCATGTTATCCCAACTCTATAAATAGATTCCTTTGCAAAGTTATCAATTTTTGAATGAATTTCATTAAAAATCTATCATCAAACTAAATTTTTAACAATTCCCAGTACTTACTTGCAAGTTTAATCTGAAGGAAAAAAATCCAAATCTCAGTAAATAAAATATTTCTTAGCCCAATTTACTTAAGACAAATTCCAACGAAACGCATAATTTGATGGGCTAAAATAAATATAAAGAGCTACCAAAAAGGAAGCAAAACCAAAAATTTGAATGAGAAAAAAAAACCAAAAAAACTTTCAAATGAAAGTGAACTCTACTCTTATCGGAAGTGTTTGTTATTGCAACCTCAACCCAACCCACTTTTCATAAATTCATTAACTTGACTGACTGACATAAACACGAGCCTTGGATGTGTTTTCTTTTTTGCACGTCATAGACGAACGGCCTTCCGATTAGACCCGAAAAACACTTTCGCTGTGACTTCTCATTAGGGGGGAAGGAAACATTCATTTGTGGCCCATGAATCATTTCTGTTGGTTCGCCGTGCTGTCTTTACTTGACCCCTTAATGGGGGCCATATCAACATGGCCATTCTTTTGTTAATATTAAAGAAAATCAAATGTTGAAGTGGTCGCAATTAAGACTCATGTTAAATATTTATTCTCGACATATATGTAACAATAAATATTTAGAAATTGTTGGTACCCACTACGCACAATTATAAATTGTTCAATGTTTCGCCATATCTGGAATACTTCTGAAAGTATTGCTACCTGTGTTGCCCTCTCTCATTGTTTGTACTTTCGTGTGTGTGTGTTTGCATTCGGCAAACATTGATAGAAGATTTAATTTTCTTTAAATTACCCGAGATGGCTCGCCAGATGGCGCTTCAGTTGAAGCCATCTATTTGCCCAGAGTCTTTCGTTCTCCCATTTGCCCATTTACTATTTGCTGCAGGTCTTTATCCATTATCTTTCCCCCCACTACCATCACCGCAATGCAAACTTGTTTATGACTTTTGTTACTAATCCAACTAACTAGTATTACGTACGTACGTCAAGTATTTGCTGAAGGCTTATTTAAATATTTGAAAAGCAAATAGCAGCAATTGCAGTCATAAATTTGTGGAAAAATAGTGGTTATAGTAGTAGGAACAAAACAAAAAAAGAACAACAGAAAAGAGAGCAGAATAGCTTTTGTTTATTTATTTATTTTTATTATTAGGTTTTGTTGTTACCCTTTTGGCTTTATTTATTTTTTGTTTTTACGGCAGATAATTAAATTGGTAGCACGTTTTTTATGTTCCCAACGGGTGGGAACTTTAAGAGTTGGTTAAAACCTAATGAAGAGTTTTGTAACTTGAGTGGATAACTTTATTTTAGTTTCTTTTGACTTTCGCCTCATTAGAATGAAATTTTTCTATTGAGCAATATGCAGTCACAGTGTTAGCCTATTTAGTTGTGTTCCTTAACAGGAAGTACTCAATATTAATGAACAGTTGGGACGTTAGTCTTTGATTTTTGACTAAATGTTAGCTGTATGAGAGCTTGAGAAAGAAATTAGAAATGAATATATGCAGCCACACTATTTTTATGTTTGGTGGTGAAAGTTATATGAATTTATAAATTATAGAACGTTCGTTCCTAACGAAATCGATATTAATTATATTTTGAAATCCTATCTAATTAAAGGTTTATTTGAATTATAAATATGCAGCCACACTATTTTTAATGGTATTGTCAAAAGTTGTAGCAGTTCTCACTTTAGCATACTCTTAAAGGCCTTAATTTACTACCATACCAAAAACAAGCAAACTTTATGATCAATTATCAATTTTATCAAAAATAAGAAAGAAATTTCTATATTTTGATATGCAAAAGTAAACTTTTGTGAACTTATAAGATGAATGTTTGTAAAGACCTTTGGTTTAGTATTTCATAATTATAAATATGCAGCCACACTATTTTTGCTTCATACATTATTTAAAGATAGGCAAACCAAGCCAACTTTATTCAGTTATCAATTTTATCAAAAATAAGAAAGAAATTTCTACATTTGGATATGCAAAAGCAAATTTATATAAACTTATATGATGAATGTTTGTAAAAACCATTGGTTTAGTATTTCATAATTATAAATATGCAGCCACACTAAGCACACAACTAAGCAAACTTTATGATCAGTTATAAATTTCATCAAAAATAACAAAGAAATTTCTATATTTTGAGATGCGAAAGCAAATTTATATAAACTTATATGATGAAAATTTTTAAAAGCCATTGGTTTAGTATTTCATAATTATAAATATGCAGCCACACTATTTTTGCTTCATACATTTCTTAAAGATAGGCAAACCACAAACTATTTCCAACTTATAAATAGTCGAACCTTTTTTTTCTTTAAGTTGTTCCAATAATATTTACAGTTAGACTTTCCAAAACTCTCTACGGGTTTGTGTGTACATAAAGAAAAAACACTTTTTTTTTGAACTCTTTTGTTGTTGCGATCGTGTGATAAATATAATATGATATTCAAAAAAATGCAGCACATTGTTAATGATGATGATCTGTGCTAAGGCATTTTTTTTAGTTTAATACTGATACCAAGCCAATTGTCCATTGCTTTCAACCCAACAGTAACTCTCTGCAATTCCGCAGTTCCAGACCGGGTAGACCGCCCAAACGTGGCCCAGTTGGCCTATCGTTGCCGCCCACGCATCTAACACAGCATCCGCAACTGAAGAAGCATCGTTTGGATAATGGTGACTATGCCTACGAGAATGGACACATTAGTGGTAAGTTTCCAGCAAAAAAAAAAAAAAATTGAAAAAAATTGACGGCAACATTTTTGCCACATTCCTTGCGAAGTGGGTAATAATTTATTCAATTGATTGGAGTGGCATGCCCAGAAGGTGCACGATTCGGATTGCTTGTTGCAATTTGCAATTGTAGTTGAAGTTGAAATGGTAATGAAATCATTTCTTGGTTTCGGGGGGATTCGAACGATTCGCTGCTCGTTGTTTGTTGCCGCCATTTGTGATTTAAGATGATTATTAGTTTCAAGTTGTTGCGACTGCGAAGTTGAAGTTAAAGTCAAAGAAGTAAAAAACGGATACACAGATACACAATGCAATGACTACAAAAGTTGTTCCCAGATAACGACAGAGACAGAGAGAGATGGAGAGAGATAAAACGATAGAAGGAGCTGAAGCATATGATTTGTACAGGAAATCGCATTGAATGTTGTTTCTTTCTGTGTAATCTGTAATTATCGATAAGTACTTGCCAGTACACACACAAATACATAGTAGATTTCGAGCTCATATTTAATTGATTTCTTCATATAAGCCTTTTTTTTTCTCTTTTTTTACATATTCGAGCTCTATGATTTCCTGACATTTTCAGAAACGCCTCTTTCTATTAATGTGTCCGAAAAAAAAGAGTTGAAGAAATCGTTCGTTTGGGTACTTTTTTCTCCACTCATTTTTCCCCCGTCTTTCTTTACGATTTTCGTGTATTATTTTTCTTTAGAACTAAGCGGCAAAACTGAAGTTTAGTTTTGCCTAGTCATTGTAAAGGTTCTAAAGAGTGTGCGTATCAAGGGGGCGTTGATATTTGAGTGATATGGCACTATTAACAATAAAATGTGTGTAGAGAAAACCGAAGATGAATGTTTAATTTTTAATTGCATTTTGGCACTTTACAAAATGTGTTACGAAAATGCATTTGCCAGGAATTTACGTTATTAACTATATATTCATATGGTGTGGGAAGGAGAAGGGGCATTCTTAGGTAAACACATGGCGAATGTCGAGATACAGATACAAAAGTATATACATGTATGTCCAGTTGTGTGTTTTTTTTTAGTTGCTGTGTTTAGTCTGGGCGCCCAGACAATGGACAAAGCTATTTATAGATTAATGTATACAGACATATATGTACTATATAGAAAGACAAGAACAGGTGTCAGTTTGGTTTATTCAAATGAAATAAGTCATACAATCGATATAATTTGTGATAGAAAAACATTTAGTTAGACTTAATCTGGTTTAGTTTTTGTGGAAAGATAGAATTCTGATGAATTCCTTTATCATTATGAACATCTAGGTAAATTTTCACAGAAATTTAATTCTTATTAATTAATATTTATCAGTTTTTAATGTTTATTTAGTAAATTTCAGAAATTTAACTTCATGAAGAATACATTTTTCTATCTTTGGATCTAAAGTATCTTACATAATCAAAACCATATTTTAGCAGAGTCTAGTATATGAAATCCATAGATCTTAAAACAGATTAAAATTGAAAATCTTATTATAATAGAATGTTTCTGGGGAGTCTTTAAAAAGTTACATGATTTTTCTCGCTAAAGGAAAACATATACATACTTAAAGTTTTCACAGGACTTAACTTACTCATCAATTCATAGAAATCATGGGTTTCTCTGTCCTATCTATAGTCCATTTCAATTCTAAGTTATTGGGGTTACTGATAACAATTACTAACTAAAGATTCGACCTTCTTATAAATTCCTCTTTCAATTCCCTTTCCAAACAGATATGAACCGTTTGGAGAAGTCTCCATTGTTGGCCAATGGCTACAATCCGCCGCCTATCAATCACATGGCGTTCATGCAAATGAATGCCCATCATCCGGGTGCAGCGGCTCTTATGTCGCCTGGGATGCCGCCGCATGGCTTGCATGCACGGCCCGAGAGTCAAATGCTGAAGGCAGCAGCCCAAAATGCCGGCATGTCGGCGGCCAATATGGATGCACTTGCTCGCTCTGGCATTTGGGAGAATTGTCGTGCTGCCTATGAGGATATTGTCAAGCATTTGGAACGTTTGCGTGAAGAGCGCACCGATGAGCGACAACAGGTCATGGGTGTGGGCGGTGGCGGTGTCGGTGGTGTTGGCGGAGTTGGAAGTGGAGCACTTGGTGATCGTGTTGGCAGCTTGAGTATTTGTGAACCCAAGCCCAGGGATCTTAGTTCGCGGAATTGTAAGTATACAAATTTGTTTAGTTTTAATCGATAGATTCGAAATATACTATGTATCGGAATGCTTCCATCACTAAATGATTGAGATCATTATGTGTAATCGAAATGATCTAATAATCCTCGTTTGCATGGCTATTTCTCTTAGGTTCCCCCACACGCCAGAGTCCCGTACTGAACTTAAGTAAATCCGGCGGCAATACGGATCACGGTGGCAGTAATTGTGATGCTGGAAGTGAACGTAGTGATTGCCATTCGACTGCTGGCTCACCACGCGGTGCCTCGCGCAGCCTTTTAGATGAGGGCAGTCGCAGTGGCAATGGCGGCATTGGCAGCGGCAGTGCTGTCATTGGCGTCGAGGACGACGAGGAGGAGGAGGAGAATCTAAGCGATGAGAATCAATCTGAAGTCGATGAACGCTGCCTGGCCAAAGACGATGAGGGTGAGTGTACTTTACTTTTGTCTGTGCACGATAACAACAAATATGATGGCTACAATGACTGACTCTGAGTTGACTGAGTGACTGACTCCACATTGTTTTTGTTTTGTTATTTCTCTTCTGCCTCTCAGACTTGAGTGACACCGAACGTGATAATCTATCTACGGGCTCGGCCGCAGCCGCTGCCGCTGCTGCTGCAGCTGCAGCTCATCTACATCAGCATGCAGCGGCGGCATCGCATCATCCCATCAGACATCATCATCATCACCATCACCAGGCCGCTGTGCATCATTTGGGTGGCTCTCCGTCGGCAGAGGCGGCCGCCGCCGCTGCTCTTCAGCATCAGCGGGCTCTGAACTACTCGCAACTGGCTGCCGCTGCTGCGGTGGCCAATGGGGCAGCAGGTGGCGCAGTGTCAGCAAATGGCCCATCTTCGGCTGGCGGTGGAGCCTTGACCCCCAATGAAGCTTTGATGGCGGCCAATGATGCCACAGCAGCCGCTGCTTTGGCTGGTGGCCTGGCTTTGGGTCCTCTCGGTATCGATGCCCATGCAGCAGTCCCGGCCAGCTCAACGGAAACCCTCTTGAGGAATATACAAAGTCTACTGAAAGTGGCAGCGGATAATGCCAGGCAACAAGAACGTCAGATTACCTACGAAAAAGGTGAGTTCAATTGAGTTCGAGTGGAGTAGGAACTAAGCTAGAACAAATCCCTTTATACGATTTATTAACCTTCTTATATCCCTATCTTGTTTTTTGTTTTTCTCCTTGTAGCTGAGCTCAAAATGGATGTCTTGCGAGAACGTGAAGTTAAGGACTCCTTAGAACGTCAGCTGGTTGATGAGCGAAAACTGCGTGGTAAGTTTTGATTTGGAGTTAGTAATACGATTAAGTTTATAGTATATATATTTCTACTTAAGATATTTAAAGTTTCCAGAATCTAGAGTTTTTAAAAACAATTTCGTCAGACCAATTTGAAGCGTGAAGTCGAAAGAGAAGTAATCTTTTAAAATATTCAGGGCTCGATGAGAGAGATTAGGAACCAGTTGGGAATTGTTGGACTGGTTTTTTCACTTACTAGCTCACTTCAATTTGATTATAAGACAAATATCTTTAGTGGAGAAGCAACCCTTAAATACATTTGACAACCCTTTTAAAGTCTTTGAAAGTCTTTGAGAGTCAACGCACTCAAGAAAGAAACATAACAACCAATTAAAAGATTTACGTTATGTGCCAAATGAAACTTCTGCAAAACGAACAAAGTAAATCTCAAATTCCATTTACCCCCCCTCTCGTGTTTATCATCATCGTCATCATCATCATCATCGTCATCATCATCATGATTATTTAGCTACTTTTTTGCTAATCATTCGAGTGTAACTAAATAATGAAATGATATTAAATTCATTTGAATTGTGATTTCTGTTGAAAAAGGGGCACCAAGATAGCCGAGTCCAAGACCAAGCCCATTGCTGAGCCTTAAACAAAAAAAAAAAAACCTTCTTGCTCTTGGCCTGGCGACGACCACCACCAAGAGGGGAGGGAGGGCCAAGTTGGGGCAGACAACTGGCATATCAGGTGTCATTGTCATTTGAGTCAGTTCGCATTAATCGTGGACGATTGGAGTTGGCATAGGCACTCATGAATCTAAGGACTGTCAAAGCTGATTTGCTCTGCCAGCGAACTAGAGAGATGCCCAACATCACATTAAACATTAAACTCTGACAAATTGATGTGAAGTGAAAACTTTGAATGCCAGAGAATTTATCAAAAGATTTAGCGATTTGATCTGTTGATTTGTGAAGCAATTCAATTGAATCAAACTGGATTTCGGTTGTGTTTTGAAAAGTCCTTCAATGTTGATTCCCTAGAGCATTAAGGATAGCCCGCTCAATATATGTATATTGTAATTCAGCGACCTTTATGACATTTTAAAGAAAAATTTCAAAGTTATAATTTTGTTTTCTAAATTAGTTTGGTTGTTTCTCAGATCTTTCTTCAGGTTTTATGGCAGAGTTTTTTACTCAATAGATATTGCAAACTTGGATCTTTGTTGATTACAATTCTCATTTTGAACAATTTAGTGTAGAATTAACTCTTAAGTAGTTCAGTCCAAGACTGTAAGTAGTTATCAAGTAGCCATTACAATTTGGACCATTAATTATTCAAAAAGGCCTCAATTCCTTTTGGTGTTTAGCCGCCAATCATAGACACTCAAGAGGCCCACACCCAAACACAACCCCCCAAAAAAAAAACACTTGAAATTCTATATAATTGCCAACATGGGCCAGTTCATAACTTAATTTCCTTTTAGTTGTTGTTGGTAAGAAAATTATGCAGTACAACATAAATCAGGAGAAATAATAAAACTGTTGGCCATTTACAAATGTCGGTGGAATCCAAAATGAAATCGAGAACACATGTTGGCCAAAAAAACATTCAGACAAAATTGCATGCAACTATGTTGTGTATGTGTGTGTGTGTGTGTAGATGCAGAAAAGGCAAAGCCACACACGGGGCATAGACATCTAATTGCGACTAATAATAAAGTTGGCGATAAACATCGCTGGCAACTCGAGCAGCAATTGCAATGGGAACGAACGTGGGTGCCCCTAACTCATAATTCAAATTCGTTCTCTCTCTCTCTCTCTCTGGGTTACTCTGTCTCTTTTTCTCGAGAAATTCAATATGCCCTAGCCAAAATGAAATAGTTTTGATTTTGATGATGTTTTTTTTTTTGGGTTGCTCCACCCATAGAAAGGGGGAGAGAGAGAGAGATAGAGACGGACAGACATTATAATACAAAATCGGCTGTCACCACTACGCTTCAGTGCATCGATCGACATTAACGCTGAGCTCTATGACTCTCCTTTTCTCAGTCATACCATTGAATCGGGGCTCTGGCACTGAGTTTTCAAGTCAGGATCAATAAACATAATTGCGCCCACACAGGCGGGCGGATGCGCAGTTGAATTGGCACACAACCAAAACGACTGAACGACTGAACGAATGAACGAATCGATCAAATTACCAGATCAAGATCAAAATCACTCACGATCTCGCTCGCTCTCCCTCTTCCCATTGTATAATTCTCTGTGTCTGTGTCTGTGTGTGTGTGTGTGTGTGTGGTTTCTTAGGCATGTCTACGAAAATTATTTCCTATTACAGCTGCAAAACAGTTTGAGGAAAAGCATTGAATTTGGCAAAAGGTTACTCAGTTTTAGCCCATTTGGACCACATTTAGACGATTGTTTGCTCTATATAAAGTGATTTAACAACATTTCCCGTATCGTCTGTCTCTCATTTTAGTGCTCTATCAGAAACGTTTTCGACGAGAGCGCAAGATACGCGTACGTTATCAGCAACAACTTGGCGGCAACACGGGCAACGGTGGCAACAGCGGCAACGGCGGCAGTGTTAAAATCAATCCCAATGCCAATGGCAATGGCAGTGGCAACAGTTCCAGTGGAGGAGGTATAACCGGAGGTGCCGGCGGCTCTTGCAGCGATGCGGAAATCTGTTCGGGCGGCAGTGCCAGCGGAGAGGTGATCAAGTGCAACAATAGCAACAGCAACAGCGGCGATTCAGTTGTCGAATCAACTCTGAAAGGTAAGTTATCCACAAAAAGATAATAAAAGGATGTTAGGCGCTGCAAAAAGAAAGGCACAACGCATGGCTAACAAATCCCTCCGTTTGTCCATTCCCTCTGCCCACTGCTTACACATGACACACACACACACACGCACACGTGCCTATGGCTCCCCACGCTTTTCTAACCAACACAGCGCCCTCTGCTTTACCTTTTTTACCCCCATAGATAACGATGGCGGCAGAAGCAGCAGCAGCGAAAAGTCTGATAAATCCCTCAGCTCCTCCTCCTGTGATGTGACTAGCGGCCCAGCAACAACAACTGCCGCAGCAGCAGCAACATCGACGGCACCCATCCGTTCGTCCTCCCCCACCCATTTCAAGAGCGAACCTCACTCCGATCACGAGGGCTCCATGGAGCGTCAGACGCGTTCAGGCCCCGCCGACGAGGACATTCGCCATCAACGTTGCGACAGTCGCGAACGTGACGATGCAGTCCGACCACCAAGTGCTGCTGCTGTTGCCGCTGTGGCCGCTGCTCAAGCAGCCGCCGAGGGTAGTCTGGCGGCAGCAGCAGCTGCTGCAGCGGCCGCCGCTGCCAGCAATGGCAAAGGTCCATGGAGCTATCCTGGCATTGATCTAATGGCCACTGGCGCCTTCTGGCAAAATTATTCTGGTAAGTTAGCATATTTCATATAAGTTATGAATCTGTAAGGATCTTAGTTACATCAATTTTAGCAGCAGCCTTTTAAAGTTAAACAATTTTCCGTGGAAAGTTCACAAAATCTGTGAAAAATGGTCCCCTTTTTGTTGCCTTTCCTCAAAAAATGATAACTTCATGCACTAGTAAAGTCAGATATAGCCAAACATCTTTTGAACCAGCTACATATCGGCCAAATGAAGAGTTTAACCAATCATATGTATATGTATTTACCATGGTGTTTGGTGCATTTCCAAGTTTATATACCCTTGCAGAGGGTATTATTCTTGATCAGCATAAGAAGCTGAGTCGATATAGCCATGTCCGTCCGTCGGTGTGTATACGTTTTACTCAGCCGTCTTAGGAGCTATTGGAATGAAACTTGGTATTTGAGCTACTTATAACCCAGGCGAGATAAAGTATGAAAATCATTAGGATCGGACGACTATATCATACAGTTCTAAAGGGAACATAGGTGAAAAGATTGGAGTATCCCTATGAAGCTTACTAATATGATAGTATTGGTTATAAAACCTCAGATCCCAAAATTTGAATCTGATAGGATAAATAAAACACAAGTTACAGTTAATATAAATCGGCTCTGCCTCCAGCTCTGTCGGCAGCGCTGCTTGCCATCTACTACGTCATTCGTGATGACGAACAGAGTACATGCATACACACACAGACGCAACGCTACATAAACTGTATGTGTATGCGTGAGCTGCTTTGCTTAGGGAATGAGAGAAAAAGAAGAAAAAAATGGAGTAAAGAGTTGTAGCACTAACCATAGAACACATAGATGGGACAAACTCATGTTTTTTTGATTGCAAACGCTAGCCTAGTCATGGAACCCCAGAGAACTTCGGGAAAACCCGAACGCTACGAGCTCAATGAGAGCGTAAAGTGGGGAGAGGGCCAAGCAGCTACGAAAATAAGATGAGCCGAACTCCAACCGATGAGCCCAACCGATGAGGCGAACTGCAACAGATGAGCCCAACTCCAACATTACTCGCTTGTGATTTCGTTCTGTCTATGTATGTGTACACTCGTCGGTACATGCTCAGGCTTCGTAGTGTGTGTGTGACGTGAAGTTGTACAACATCGCATTTCAATAGCTCGCTCGACCAAAATTTTTAATTTTCGACAATGCGAATAGGATATGCCCCTGTCGAAAGAATATCAAGAAATATTGGCATCAGCTTTGAATGTATCCAGGTGGCTGTTCCGATTGAGTGTTCGCTTGGCGATCGGAATATCCCTGGTTCGAATCCCAACTCGATTATCGTAAGTAATGTTGGAGTTCGGCTCATCTTATTTTCGTAGCTGCTTGGCCCTCTCCCCACTTTACGCTCTCATTGAGAGTACGAACGTTCGGGTTTTCCCGAAGTTCTCTGGGGTTCCATGACTAGGCTAGCGTTTGCAATCAAAAAAACATGAGTTTGTCCCATCTATGTGTTCTATGGTTAGTGGTTGTAGTAAAGTTCTCTTCCAAATGTCAAGAAGCTTTTACATTCCTTCTCAAGAGTCTGCTAGATACCATACCAACAAATTACTGAATATAAGAATGTATAGGGATATCCCTTGCCTTACTCTGAGACAATTTGTATAGAGCAACGTCATATTCGGGAGAAAATTCTAAAACATTTCCATTAATTGACTATTTATACGTCATATGCCTAAAATAAATTCCTAGTCCGCCCCTGAATAAAGATTTTTAAATTTAGATATTTTAGATTTCAATGTTTTGAAAGTAAATTTGAATGATTTCATATGCATTCTTTTTCATTATACTAAAGTAATGCTCCTTATAAGCCATTTTTGATTAACAATTTTCCTTTATTTCATTCTTTTATGATCTTTTTAGAGTCCCTGGCACAGGAGTTGGAAATGGAGCGTAAAACTCGCGCTGCGAATGCCGAACGCGATGTAAAGAGTCCTTTGTCAGAGAGACCGACGGCATATTATAAGAATTCGGTACTTTTTGGAAGCGCCAACTAATTGGTTGTCCTTCCTCGTCCCCCCACACCGAATCCAATGGTAAGCTCAAAAGGATATTTGATCTCAAAGTGCAATCCAGGCGGCGGCAACCTTGAGTAAAATCTATTGTATATAGTATACCATTTATATTATCTAGAAATCAAGAATAAGAAGAAATTGAAAAGAATTCAAGAATTTTTCCGTAACGTTGCAAACGTTTTAGCGGCCATTTTGTGTATATATAATTTAGTTTAAACATTAACTAGAGCAAACAACAAAAACTTCCAATAAACATTTGATTATATATTTCATTAAACATACATATATATATGAAATCAAATTAACAAACCAGTTATAAGCTTATATATAAAATACATACATACAACAAAAACAACTTGAACTTGAAACAAATGCCAGCAATTTTTGTATATAGCAAAGAAAGACTTTTCCAGCCTACAGTGGCGGTCAAAAAAGTTTGCCCAGACACTAACCTAGAACTAGCATTTAATACTACTATACATATACATATATATATATATATATGCTATAGATATATATGGAAAGAAACTTTTAGCATTGCTTATAAAACTATTGATAACTAAACCGATATAGCTTCAATTTTCGACTAAACATAAACATAATACGAAATGAAGAATTTAAGAAGGAACAAAAATTAACAACAAAATGTATGAGCCGCTTTTATTTCATGTTTTTAAAATCAATAAACATTATGTAGATGGATAATAAATATATATGGTAGATCAAGCAGTTGATGATGCCCGATTTTTAGTTAAGATTTTAATTTATTCACTAGCTTAAAACTTGCAGCATTAAGCCCCCTTCCGACCCCGCCCCACACACACACACACAGAAAGCCCTACTAATAATAGTATTTAACTTCAAGTATTTAACTTGTGTAGACTATAAGCGAAATATATATATATATATAGATATAACTGATTAATAAAGCAAAGAGAATGAAACGATAACAACAGCAACAGCAGCAGCAACAACAACAACAACAACAAATACTTGTAGTATGACCGTCATTAAACAAATGAAAAAGAAATCTATGTTACATTTAAACAACAACTATTTAAACGCTTCATATGCTAATACATATATTTATATATATAAGCATATATATATATATACAAACACACACACACACACTAACACTATCTAAACATTAACTTTAGTCATAAACAATAGTCAAAAAGCAGCAGCAGCAGCAACAACAATAATAATAATAATGACAAATCTAATAATAAAACAGCAACAAATATTAAGCAACATTTCGCCCTCCCCTCCCCTCCCCGCTTGCTGGTAAAAAAAAAAATATACACAAACACACACACAAAAATTATTACAATAAATACCATTAAAATAATACCGAGACAGCCGAAACAACAACAACAACAACAAAAACATAAACAAAAGAAAGTTTAAAAATAATATATAATAAATTATTATTGCAAAAAACATAATAAAATTTCATCATTTTTGTTTTAATTACTATTATTTTTCGGGGCTAATGGCTGACAATGGAAAATAACTTTAAAGGCCTTAAATTTCAAATTAAATTTTGACTACGTAGAAGAATTATACTATTTTCTTGATCTTCGAAAAGAACCACACCATCTGGAGTTATTATGGTGTGGGGGGCCATTTCCTATTAAGGCACCTGTGGCCTTAAATTTGTTCCAACCAATGCGTTGGGCTATTGAAAGAGGCCTTGCCACACTTCCAAACTTTTTTTGCCTACCTAAAATGGATTGATTAACATAATAATGCTTCTATACATACGACCCGGATTGTTAAATCTTCTTTAGCGAGCCAAAACGTCCAGATATTAAACTGGCCACCCTATTCACCGGACTTGAATATTATTGAGACTGTGTGGGGATGGCTAGAGCGTTCCAGAGCTAATTGCAGGTATCAAATCAGCATGGGACTCAATCTTCTTGAATTATTTGGGAAAATGGTATGGTATGGTATCCCTTCCAAACCGAATGCGTGAGGTTTTGGAGAAAAAAGGTGGATCAACACACTACTATACTAATTTTTGTGTTTTTGTTAATAACTTTTATATTGAGTAGTATTTTTATATGAAGAGGATTAAACAATTTTAAGTTAAATTGACCCATTCAATACTCCACATTTTGTTACTTAATGGTTAACCCTGTTTTTTGTATACTTACAACTTTTGAATAACTTTGAAATTTTCGTCAAATTACTTTAAAAAAAAATAAACTTTTTAAGAAATGAAAAATTATATAGTTGGCATGGCTTAGCAGAAATTAACTAAAGAAAATCGACTTTAGAGGTGTCCTATTCAAGTGGCGCGCAGTGTACGTCAAAGTGAACGAATTGTTCCCATTAAGACTATTCTTGGTGCTTTCGAGGGTTTTAAAAACGTCTGCAAACGGGCAACGTAAGTACTTAAAATCTTCCTGGATATATAAAAAACGGTTTACGAAATAAAATTGGTTAATTTTGTTGTTTTTTTATTAAAATTCAAACATTCATTTACAACAATTTGGCAGTTGACATACTAAAACTTTTGAAAAGTATCTATCGGAGTCGATGTTTTTCCCAATACATACATATGAACATCTATCTATCTATCTATCTTATTACATTTAATATTTTCTATTTCTTTAGTTTAATTTATGTTTATATAAGTAATACGCCTTTGCCCATAGGTCGAAGTGAGTAGAGGTTGTAACATTAACTTTACTTAGGGTCATTCGTAACAGGCCGGTCCTGGTGTCATATGGGCCACTTGGTTGTATTGAGCGTTGTACGACTACGTCTATTTGAATACTTTATTTTATATACAGGATAGTCATTTGTAGGTACATATATTATTGAGTAAAGAGAACCCCTTAAATGTTTGGGTCTTCATATAAACTCTCAGAACTTAAAGTCTTTGAAAATTTAAGCTATACATAGAATTTCCATATTCCATAAATGTGTAAGTAAACAATTGTTTTGGTTTAAAAATAAGCGTCTTTCACTCTAATATATATTTAATATATGTATTATTATATGTATTATTTATCGGTGTAAGGTGTTCATAAATAATCGCTAATAAAGATTGGATAAGACCTCTGGTTGCTCCTTTGATGTAAGTAATTGAATACTTTAATTTGTACTTAAGTATGAAATTTGATTATCAAGGCGCTTGGTATATTAAAGTCGGAACGAAGACTTACTAACTTCATTTAAATTGGCAATACTATTGCTTGGTCACTAGCCACTATCTAAGAGCCATTAAACAATATCGGTAAATATTTGTGGTTTTAAATTTCTTACACTTTTCTTAATTATAGAATGTGACTACAATTACCTATAAATATATTTGAAATCAAAAAACATTGTTTTTGTCATATACGTATGTGTGTAGTTTGTATGTGTTTGAGAATCTCTCTGTGTGTGTCACCTAGACAAACATTTGCGTATTTTTTACTCAAAAGTACTTATTCTTTTTAAACTGTTTTCGAAGTTTCATACTTGTACCAACGTTATGGATAAGCAATAGTTTTTTTTTGCATGATAATCCAATACTTTTTTGCCCCTGTTATACACTGTTTTTATTAACAATTTTTTTGTAGCTTGAAAATTTGGAAATAGTCAAATACCGAAAATTTGTTTTTTCTTTAGTTGTTGATTTTAGCGACCTTTGAATTTGAATTGTTAGAAAACATGATTTGCCGATGAGACCGAAATATAACATTATAGAGAACACACTGTTTTTTATATTTATTCTCTCGAGAATTGACCCAGAGCAGGCAAAGCTAGTTTTTTCTTTAGCTCAAACCCAGTAATTTAAAAAACAAATTATTCCTTACTTCTTGATGTGACATGATAGAATCCTTTACGTTATGTCAATCTTTTAATCATAATGATTGGATTCGAAAACAAAAATTAATTTGTTAACTTTAAGTTAATTCATCACTAAAAACTAATATTTTTCATTGCTCAAGGTACTTCAAATGACAGGATTTTACTTACAATTTTTAAAGTTTTAAGCCAAAAGGTTTCTATGATTAAAAAAAAAATCGGGAAAAGTTTCAAAACAAATCTTTCATCTCAATTTATAAATTTGCAATCTGTTGCTGAACAATAAACAATTTTTATAAAATGTAGGTACATTAAATTTACAAGCGAATTTCTTTCAGGCAATTTAGTAAAGTCTGCCATCGTACCAATCAAAAGAAGGTCTAAATCAAGAGATCAAATGGGTGACATTAGACTTCTGAAATCTGAACTGTTGTCTAGACAATTGAGAGCAATTTGATTTTCGTGGTACTTAACAATATCGGTTTCCAAGTCTTTGAATCTATGAGTTTTTGAAGATTTGCAGAGTTTTCATCCTGCGAAATAGTTTTGTGTTCGAATTTGTGGGAATCTTTATATCATAGATAAAAGCTGTGTCCCATAGTTGAATTCCTTATGTAGCAATGTGCATTGAGAAACTAAGAAGGATATTCCCTAGTTTGGTAAATCTAAAAATGGGCATCCCAAAGTTGTTGTAGGCATATTTAGGACCTATTTGAATGTAAAGGTTATTGTGGAATAATTCAGCTGATTCTCCAAATAACAAAGCAGTTTATCCTTTTACTTAGGCTTATACTTGTTAAAGTTTTAATGACTAAATAGATTCTTAGCCAATGTTTAAGCATCTTCCTTGAGATGCAAAATACTCTCACCAAACAGCACCACAATTTAAGCCTTCTTTTAAATTCTTTTTCGCTGCGACTGCTCTAAGCGTTTTCATGTTTTATTTTGCTTTTTTATTTTAAAATCTAACATATGCCCCAAGTCT
Source organism: Drosophila tropicalis (assembly GCF_018151085.1). NCBI lineage: Eukaryota > Metazoa > Arthropoda > Insecta > Diptera > Drosophilidae > Drosophila > Drosophila tropicalis. Next base: position 791,324 of record NW_027172753.1, on the reverse strand, counting down.
GGATCTCATACCACAAAACGATTTAGCATTTAATTACATATCACAAAGACCGTGTGAGACTCCAATCGATCAGTGGAGAGAAGGCATAAAAATGCGAATCAGCTGCGTGGCGCACACTTCGTCAGCTCAGATCAGGTCAGATGAGCTTTGATCAGTGTATAACTCAGACTTGAACATGGACAGTTATCGATCCCCAAAAACACGAGATAAAGAGGGGGAGAGAGGAGGGCAACAAAAGTGAGAGAGATGATGATTTATGCGTCTGGAGCTAGCTTAAGGGATCAAGATCAACACTCAATCTCACCATGGTCAACTCCATCACACAAAAGGCCATAACAAAAGAACAGAGACAGAAACTATATACATATATGCATATACGATATATTGTGATTATGATTATTGGTAAATTATATTTAATTTACAGTTAAACGATCACGTATGTGCGCCAAAGGGCCGCTCGGACCTCAGCTCTTTTTTCTTCTGTTTATCTCCTCTGGTATCTCTCTTTGTCTCTCTCGCTGTCTCTTGCGAAAATGCCTTCTTTTGCGCGACTTGACCTCAATTATCGATTTAACTTTATTATTGGTTTTGATTTGGACTTTTGTGTTATGTGTTTTTTTGGTTTGTTTCTTTGGGGCGAATCAGAAAAAGTTGAAATTAAATGGAATGCTGTTGATTGCTAGGTTGCCAAAAAGTTCTTTCTTTACCCGTTGCCCCCCCCTTTGGCCTCCCGCCTTTTCCAAAAACTCACTGAGCCTTTCTTTCTCTGACCGGGGCATGTGTCGCTGCGGCGTATTAGGTGGGCAGGTCGCTTAATTCTCGTTAATTTCTCAGATGGGGGCAACGTGCAACGTTTAGCTGATTGTTGGGTATCGAAACGGAATCCAAAATCAAAATTTGTGGCAATCATATTTTGTGTTAAATGCATTAATTTGAAACATATTTCTCTTGATTCAACCCTGCCCTGCCTCCAGTTGGCCGGCCACTCTGCTATAACTGTTATTTTGTACGGAATTTGCTTGAATTTAGTTGACAATAAATCAAATGAAATTGAGTACAAAGGAACTGGGTTAATCATGGGAAGAAACCAAAAAAAGGGGCTAAAAGTCATGGGCACTAAGGAAATAAGAGCAAAAGTTCGTTCAAGATCATTAAATTATCCTTAAAAACTTTCATGAAACCAAAGAAGAGAAAACTGCCATTAACTGCTCAAAATCTTATTAATAAACTACTTAGTTATAAAGAAACTATGACAATTTTATATTTAGATTGTTTTATTTCCAAATGTCCAAATTAAAAACTATCAAAATGTTTTAAAATTTTTACAAGATCTTTTTCACATTCCTTTTATCATAATTTTAACATATTTTTGTATTGCGATCAACTGCAATAATTCCATTTTGTCCACCGATCGAAATTATTTTATTTATTCTACTCAAGAATAACTTCATATTAACTACAATATACCAGGATTTTTTCTCTGAAATTATGCCTTACGCCTTACACTTTTCCTATTCCAAATCAAAGAACTTTAGAAAATCTGTAAACTTTAAAAAAAAGGTACAATTTGATGGTACAGACTACAATAAACTAGAAAAGGAAGCCCCAAAAAAGTTCAAGTATTTAGCATTTCACATGGAAGTCACCCTTACTATGGGTTATTAGCGAAGCTTGTCTTACAATTAGAATCTCTAGAATCTCCTTATTTGAAAATCATGTTATTTTTCATTCGCAGGGCTTAAAGATAATTTGTAGATGTTTCCTGGATCACTATCAACATGCTGAATTAATATCACAAATGGAAATCTGTCGGTTTGTCTCTTCGGATCAATGCAATCTAATATTTGAGTAGTGCTTAATGAACTTAAAGTTATCGAAACTCTAGTAACTTGCATATTTCGTGACATTTAGTTTATGTTCACTTATTTTGGCATATATTCTATTTTTGAAGTTGCCTCCTAGGTTGGATCCAAAAGTTAAGAGAGTTCAATAAGTCGTTTAATTTAACAATAAAACAGTTATTCTACCTTTAGATCGAAGGCTTAACAGGGTGACTTTGAAGTATCTAAGATATGTCTTAGACTTTTTGAAGTAGTCCCTAGTTAACAAGTTAATCACATCCTGGGATATACCTAATTAAAATGGTCTTATATATTTCTCTATTAAACAAAACCGATAATTTTAAATGTCGAAAAAGCCATTTTACTTAAATACATGTAAATATTAAATACTTAAGTTGATCAACGTTTTATTTATATTATGCCCTTATATACATATATTCAAGTAAGCATAGGGTTCCTTCCGTGGCGCCTTCTACAGAACATATAGGACTACGCCCTGCACCCCGACCAACTATGATGCAGCGAGTGGTAAATGGAACGCAATACCTGAAACCGCTGAATAAGTTTCGGATAGTTTAACCGCCTGACTTCTAATGAGAAGTCAAGTTGACAACACACACATCCCATAACCTTAAGTACTTTGTGGCATTACATTCCTATACCTGGGGTAAGCACTTTAACGCTCGACCCAATACTAACTTCCTATCACATAGCATAAGCACTTTTCCATCTACCTTTTTAGCCAACCCGTTTCTGCTGACTTCACGTGAAGAGCGACCTACTCCCACGATCGGCCAATAGACGTTGATCAGCCTTTTTGAGGTATATTTAAGGCCCCGATCTCTGGAAGAATCGAAGACTTAGTTTAAGACTTGAATCAAGACTTCTATGTAATTAGTTTCATAGGAAACTAGCGGTCAAAGGAAGAGTCGTGTGTGTCATCTTCCATGTGTATCCGAAGGATCTTGGTAAGGCCACAGCCCAACCAGAAGACTCGTAACTGCCGCCCGAGCAGAGACCAGATTCATACCCAAGACTTGCAACTTACATAATTCTTAAATGAAATTAAAATTGTTTAGTTAATGTAATAAAAATAGGCAAAATAACGAAGCAAATCAAATTTTTTCATTTTGGTTATGGACAACTTTTTAGAGTGAAGAAGAAAAAGACATATATATAATTTGGCCTAGCAGGTAAAACATCTCCAAGGAGTTCAAGTTAGGAAATCTTAACAAATTGTATATTTTTAATGCTTCTTTGGAAAAACAACATTTAAAGAACACTAATCATTGATCATTTTGAATAGGACGAAGAGAATATATAATGAATGGCGAAAATTTCATGAACAAGGTTTCTGTCTCAATATCGTTCGAGAGAAGGCAACTTCTATAAGGACTCCTCTGGCGTTTTCTAGCGCCATAGATCACGATCACATGCGGATCGTCTGTAGATATAGTGTGTTTCTTTTACCAGCTTCTACGGCGTGTAACTTGTTGACAAGCAACTGTCACCACCATCATCAGCGATGTAGGCGCCATATTGTGTTGAAGCTTCACCAACTTGCAACTCGTTGTGGCTGCACACTCTTCCATGTGGTAGTCTCTGATGCTGGTGGACTATAGAGCCATGGCAGGCCAATTTCCACACAAATAAGCCGCCAATTTGCCCCCGCTAGACATCTCAGCTCTTAGCAAGCAGCCAGCAGACAGGCGAACAAGTCGAAAGCTAACCCACCAGACACTAAGTCAACCACAGACCGAGCAAGAGAGACAGACAGACAGAGGGATAGAGAGAAAGAGACAGAGACAAGTGAAACCAACTATGGGCTATACTTACGGTGGTACAAGCTAAAGACCCTGCTAAAACTGATACTTGTCCAATGTTTTTTGCTCCATTTCGAACCACTGTTAAGGCTTTTCCTTGTCTTTTGGCTTGTTATGGTCGGGATACTGCTGCGGCTTTTGGTTATAAATCAGTTTGCGCGTCTTTTAATAAATTGTAATTGAGTCGCGAGTCGCGACTGTAGTTCATAGATACATTTGTATCTTCCAGCTTGCAGCTCTCATCCTCATTTGCCTCCTCCTGCACATCGCGGAACTAACTCTCTAGGCTGCGATTGTGATCGCGTGTGGGAATGCATCCTCATACAGAAAGAGAGTGAGACTTAGTTAGAGAGAGACAGGAGTTGAAGAAGCCAAGATGATCCTTATGGCTTGTGCAACCGACGACCCTAAAGCCGGTCCCCCTCTCACCATCTTGTAGTTGTTGTATACATGGCACTTTGCCGGCTGTCGCCACTTTGAGTATGGGTTTGGGTATGGGTATGGGTATGGGATTGGGATTGGGTTTTTGAGTTCGAGTTCGCGGGGTTCGTCGTGGCATGCTTGAAAATCACGTAATGAAAAATGTTTTGTGAGCAATTTTTCTTTTCATTTGTTTCGCATGCTTCTCTTTCGTCTGCCTGGTTTTTTGGTTTTCGTTATTTTATTTTTTCTCTTCTCTTGTTGTGTTGTTTGTGTGTCGAGCAGCAATAAAACTCATTGAACATGAGTTGGTTTTTGTGAAGCACAAACATGGAACAATTAATGCAACATATGTTTAAACTGTAAAGAAAGAACAACAGCAACAACAACAATACCAAAAGGAAGAGGAACAAAAAATGCAAAAGGAAAATGAAATCCCCATTCTATAATCGAATAAATCGAATTAGTTGGATAAATCTACAGAATTGGCTAACGATTCGAAGCACGCAAAGCAACTAAAAACGAAAAATCCACATAATTAGATCTAGAGTGCGTAAACTAGTGAAAGTTCTTCGACGAAGAAGGAATACCCTTAAAGAGTGGATCAAATGCATATTTCGAAGGAGACTCGTTTCGTATTGATAAACTTTTTGTCGTTTAAAAGAATTTAAGATTAGGTATTGATTGACATACGGATTGTCCTGTAAATTAAAGTTGTTATCATTTAAAGGTAGTAAAAATATAATGATAAAACTTACATTAACTTTGTTAATGCCAAAAAAAATTGTATCTCAAAGTTGATTTACAAATATTTTATTAGTCAATACTTATGTAATTGAAATGCTTGATCAGAAAGACCTTTTTTCTCAGCATAAATTTAGAAATTACAAAATGTATTAACCCATTCTTTAAAAAAACCTCAGTTTCAGCCATCTTCAGGTTAGTATATCTTATCAATATTTAGGACTTTAAAAAGGTGAGCAGATTGTCCGTTTGGATGTTTCTATTATCAGTACACTTTGCCATATCTTAAATGCTAAAACTAGTTGGGAATTCCAGCTTCATATAGCGAAAAAGGAATGGCAACGTTTGCATTTTCCTACTCATGACATAAATTAATACATCATATAAAAGGAACTCTTTCTAAAAACATTGATTTTAATTTTATTGTCAAAGAAATAGTTTGAAATTAACTAAAATTCAAAGAAACATTAAAATAGTATATTAGAATGCATTTTAATGGAAAGTATAGAATTTATAAGAGTAATTGGTTAACAAAATATATATTAATAGATGAAAAACTTGCCCAAAAACTTTTAAATTGATTGTCGAACTTACAATTAGTAATTGATTCGAAAATCCAAAGAAAAATAGGCGAAAGTTTAATGAGATATTTCAAAACAGTTTCTAATTCTTTGTTTCACTTTTCAATCTCATGCGTCATCGCCATTACCACGGTTTCTAAAGTAGGTAGACACTGCGTAAAAACTCTTTAGCCTAGCTGGTGATAAATGGTTAATCGTAACTAAGTGTTATCCAGTAGTACTCACAAGGGAAACTTCAGGTATGCGAATCAGCGATTTGGATGAATTTCGGATATTTTGGTGGATACAACACTATTCTATATTTTCCTAATACATAGATCGCATTTAAAGCTATAGCTTCGGTGACTTATAGGTAAAACGCTGAAGTTCCCCTTGTCAGACTAAGCGTCTGAAGCAGATCCAATGATGTTTAATGTTTAAAACAGATACTTTTTCTAGCTTTATTCAGTTATAATTCCCAACTGGTTCTGATGCTAAAGAAATAAGTATGGTATTGCTATACTAAAGCGGAGCGTGAACTTGCAAACTTTTTGGTTTATTTTCAAAATAACTTGCTAGTTCAAAAGAATGTTTAAAATAAAGTTGCATCGTTAAAAAAATAGGTATATATAACATATTATAAACCTTGGCATGGACTCAATGACTTTATCGACCCTTTATAAAGAAGAGTATTAAAAAATTAATTTCATAACGTTGATGAGATGCCAACGCCTACATTTTGGAAAAATCGTTAGGCATCGATGTGTATTTGCTGATTCCAATTGCCAACTTTTCTAATTGAAAGTTTTTTTCTTGCTCTCTTCGATGCCATCGATGGCCAAGATATGAATTAACCTAGGCCAGCAGATATGTGTACAGAGATATGTACTAACAACACACAATCGTAGATATGGGCGAGTACGCAGAGGCTCACTTACTCGCATATGAAAAATTGTTCATTTAATTGTATCTCTCTAGGAAGAGGGCAAACCAATTCAACTAACCATCCGACCAATTTCGCATCGCTTCTTTAATTGCTTTGTGGCACAAGGAAAACTCGTACGTATTTGTTTTCTTTTTGGTTAAGGGGGCGGGTCAATTTATGGCTTATCATTTTTTCTGGCTTTATTTTGTTTCGCCTTTGGTTTTTCTTTTTCTGTAGCAGGTGGTTTGCTAAGCATTCGACTGGGTTATGGGTCAGTTTAAATACTTCAAATGGAATAACGGTGAAAGGCGTTTCGAAAGACCTATTGATTGTTGTGACTAACATACAAATACATACTTTGATATACTTAAAGTTATCCTTGAATAAAGTAAAATTCATTCATTTGAATCAGATTCCAACGATTTCTCCTACTTTATAGCGAGCCACTTAAAATTTTTGATTGATTTCATGTGATTTCTTTAGCGGTATTAAGTCCATAAGCAATCTAAGGAAGTAAAATTAATATACCCTTTTTGCAAGGGTAAAATTTTGGTCAGAAGTGTGCAACGCATAGAACGAAGCATCTCCGACCATACAAAGTATATATATTCTTGATCAACAGGACGAGACGAGTTCATATAGCCATGTCCGTCCGTCCGGATCAACGCAAATTCGTCCTAGACCGTAAGAGCTACAGAGCTGACGACTGCACGTAGGCTTGTATATACTGCAGGGGTTGTATATCTCGGATTCAGCCGGATCGGACCACTATATCATATAGCTCCCATACAAACGGCCAAGTCACGAACAGTGACTTTTCTCAATAACTTTGTTATTTTCTATGTTATTATCGTGAAACTTAATATTAGAGAGTTTATTACGCTTATAAAATGACTGTGCCAAATTTGATCAAGATCGGATGACTCTATCATATAGCTCCCATAGGAACAATCGGTCGAAAACAGTGACTTTTGTAAATTACTTCGTTACTTTTAACGCGATTTATCGGTCAAGAAGTGTCGGGTTTTTCTTTTCAATTTTTAAAGTTTAAATTGTTTTAAAAGGTTTATATGTTGAAAAGACTTACATTAAAACTAGCACTATATCTAATTAAGTAAAGGAATGGACTTGAAAAATTGACAAAAAGATCTATGGCCGAAAATGGGTTAAAGACAAATTGCTTATAACAGATGAGTGACAAATTTGTCTAAAAACCTGAACGCATCTTAGAACTTTCGTGTCACAATTTTGAAATGTTTGAAAATTAAAGTCATTCTAAAGTTTTTAAGTTAAATTTGTCTACAATAATCTTTTATTTGTTTCTGACACAGTTGGATTTAAAGAACCGGGATACATTTTGATCTATGTTTGTTTTAATTTCTAAAATTTCGCTTAAATGAAAACAAATTTGTTTTACCTTAACTAAAATTTGAATTCTAAGAACAATTTGAAATGAAAAAGTATAAAATTTTCACAGATGTGCCATTCTCTTGTTAAACATGTTGGAAATGTTTCTAACTTTCACTACAAACAGTGAAGACTCCCATATGCGAACACCTTTGGAACCGACAAAATTCTTCGGATAGAGAAAGAACTCCTCGCAAGAAGGAAAATTAAACTTAAATTTGTTTGTTCACGGTTAGTGTCCCTTAGTTTATACAAATGACTTGTCAATGCTTTGCTGTGAGTTCCGATAATTTATTACTTTCCTGGTATTCTAACTTTTCTGGTTAGGAGTCTTTAAGTAATATATGTGACCAAGTTCCCTTTCTACTAACCTTCAGTTCAATTTTATATCTATCAATGACAGGTGCTGACTGCTACCACTCGAGATACACTCACTTTTTTGCTTACACAATTCCATGTCGATCCCAATGCAATTTATAATGAAACAGCGACCCGCAGAAGCCGCAACATGTCTACGAAATCCGCTCAGTATGGAGCACAAAAAAAATTTGTAAGAATGAAATCACAAAAACCTCTCACAATTGCCTATTGTTCCAATATTCCACCACAAGAATAGCAAAATAAAAGGAATAAGTAGCAGACGATGAAAAGAAAACATATTTTGCGTCCATTATATTTCATAAGTCCTTGAACACAAGAGTAAATACAATTCTAATGCACTCAGGCAAGGCAGTATTCTTTAGCCTTCCTTCTTATAGTTACGTTACACTCTACTAAAAAACACTATCTTTTCGGGATTAGCGAAAGGATTACACATATGTCGAATGTGGTTTGATTTTTTCCATACAATTTCAACTGCTGACAACAGCTGACAACTGCAGACAATCAAGGATATACCTTATGATGATAATAATGATGATGATACAACAATGTTTAGAAAGGATATTTCTGGGTAGCATAACCGAAGAAGGAGCGCCAGCATGCCGGCTGGCAATTCAAGTGGAATTTTTTCTTTCATTTTTTCTTATTAATATTAATTTTATTTTTTTTTATTTTTTGCTCTCTCTGTTTTTCATTTTGCCAGTAGTTGTTGAGAGACATCTGATATTATTTCGCTAATTCGATACTTTTATTTCAAGAAACGGGCCCCTTCCTCTTTTCCTCCCCTTTCGCTCTTCATCTGTCTTGTCTTTGGTTTTGTTCTTTTCTGTTTGGTTCCTTTGCATAATTTTTCATAATTTTTCTCTTATTATGATAATTTTTGTGAAAAATTTGTGTGGATGAAATGCAATATGATCCGTTATTTATATGTCTGCGGGCAGTTCGTGTTGGTTAAGGAATATTGATTCACCGTTATGTGGGCGCTGGACCACACATAAATATCATTATACCCTGCATTAATGAGGTATATTCAAGATGATGTCCTTTTTAATATATGTATATTTAAGTATTACGCGATTCTGACTCTATGCAGGATCATCTTGAAGCTTAAGAGGTTTTCATTTTTCAAACAAATCCTTATCAGTTAAAATCTCAAAAGTCTACAACTCTGATAACTGGTATATCCTTGTTACAACTGTTACTAGGGTCCCGATTCTGTATATACTTTGTAATGTTTGGTCTGATATTTCATAGCTTCACTCACCTTTGAAGACACCCAAAATTAAAGGGCATAGAAAATTCGATTGCTTAAATTTTGGTTAATCTCTTTGTTTATGCTTGTTCTTGTTGGGTTTTTTCTCTTCGTGATTTACAGGTGACAACAGCTGTCAATTGGCCACAGTTGCCCAAACGATGGAAATGCAGCCAAGCAGCAGGTGGAGTAGGCCAGTTCGAAGGATAAGATAGAGCGTGGGATTGATTGAGCTTTGCAAAGGAGCCCGCATCGTTTGTAGAAGTAAGATTTGCATCCGCTAAACTCACGGAAACCACAACTTGATCACGTTTCTCTCAAGTCCTTTTGCTATGTTTAATTTCTCATATACTTACATATATCCATATCCTGCCTTCTTGTCCTGCCTGTGGCTTGGCTTGGCTTTGAGCAGAGAGCCATGAGATGGGCGATTTGGGGTGGTAAGTTATTTTTCTGGGTTGATTTACCAAAGAAAAGAAATTTTTGTAAATTTCTTATAGGAAGTATGAATTACGAGGCAACGTTTTTGCTTTTGTTGTTTGCCAATCCCCTTTGGAATTTACCCGCCTCCCCCTCTATATTCACACTATTCCCATTGCTGGCTTTGGGCTGTGTGGCTTTAGTTCTGACGTCTTGGGGTTTTTATTTTTATATATTTTTTTTCCTTTTGCTAAAGCTGCTGCTTCTTTAACAATGTATAAATATATATTGCTTTTTGTTGCTGTTTTGTTCTTACTCTTACTCTTATAGAAATGTACTTATTAAACAGGGTGCCCCTAAATACAATAAAGAAATGCTAAATTCAAATACTGGAGCAAATTCTTTGCCATAAACGGATATTCAAAGACTTAAAATCTTCTCAATGAACCTTTGCTTTGAATCGATTATTAATAAGAGATGACTTAAGGTGAATATGCAAAATTATATCGATTCGAAACCATCAATATAGAAACCTCAATGTCAATAGTAGAAAGTTAATGAATAATTATTTATTTCTTTTTTTTTTTACATTTTGTCACAAAGCTTGGGAACGGATTTAGAGCCTGGATGTCATCCCAACATTTGTAGCCTTTTCAATTCTAAGAAATTTTGCTAAAGAAAGTTTCTAAAAATAATTAATATTTTCGAAAAAATGGCAACTTTGATGAAAAACTTCAGAAAAAATGTTGTATAAAACCATTATGTTAACTTAAAAATCTTATGATGCAGTTCGATTCACAGGACCCGAAATAAGGTGAAACCATTGAATTTGGCCAAGTCCTCCTTTTTACGATTTTCACAGTGAAATTTAAATTGTGAGCTATAAAGGTTCAAACCAGTCAAACTTTTTTTGATATTGAATGCATTCTTTCTTAAATAATTAATTTATTGTCTTTTCTAAGACAAAAGAAGAAGCATTAAATTTGATTTAAAATATTGTACTTTGAAATAATGGTTATGAAGCTTCCCTATAACACTTTAGCGTCGATATTCGAGTATGTATAGTTTTAAATTAACATTAACAGAGCAATTTGTTCATTACAAATGTTTTTTTAGGAATATCAAATTTCAAGCCTTGCAATTTAGCCGGAAATCTTCCAAGAGAAGATTATTTCAAATGCAACACATAAAAAGATGAGCAGGTTGTCTGTATAGCCATTTCAAGAACCACCAAGTTCTATCATTAGCAGACTTTGCTAAAGAGCTCCAGAATCGCAATAGCCATACCATGTCTTTAACGCTAAAACTAGTTGGGAATTGCAACTAAATGAAGCGAAAAAAGTGAAATGATTCATTTATACACATTCTCAGTACTTCAAAGTATCTTAAAATGCTATTAGTTGACTGATTTGATTGGTTGATAAGCCCAACAAAAAGTTTCAAACATTTCTTCTTAGTATAGTACTTAATCTAAATCCATGGGATGTATGCAAACGGCTCTAGTCACATTTTAATTGGTTTGGTCTGTATAAAAATTGGAATTTTTAAGTTGGACTAGTTTTTGTTAGGTAATCTCTTGTGATCTCTTGAGTTGTGTTCTGAAATAAGTTGTTGTATGTCTTATATAAATAAAGATATGATAATGATAACGAAGATTAAACTTAATACGAAACTAAATACATTTTGTTAATGATCATTAAGAGTTTAAAATATGCCATTTCCATAACTTCAATGAATATTTTTCAGTGTTTTTTCTGTATCTTGTGTTCCTCTGGAGATTGCAACTTTTCTTATTGTTAAAAATTCAACAGACATTTCAATCAATGCAGCTGATGTAGAAAAGTTGCCTTGTATAAAACTTATATATGTATGTATGTATATGGACATTTCCACTCAACACCCACCCCTCCTTGCTACACACGACCAAACACACATGATGGAGTAACAGTTAGTTAGTTTTTTGTTTGAGTAAAATCAACGCCATATTGTAGACATTGTTAAGGTTTTTGTGAAAATTTTATAATTAATTTTCTGGTTAACATGTTTTTCCCATACATACATACGAACATATAGATATATAGAAATGCATACATACGTACATATGTGTAAATATGCGCAAAATCCATACAATACAAGGACTTCCACACCCCCTTTTCTCTTCCCCCTTTCCCGCTAGTTGGTCCATATTCTTTACCATTTTGCCTGTTGTTATGGCTTGGCAAAGTTCAGGAAGTGTGTTTACAAAGAAAAAGCCTTTTGTACAAGTATCAGATTCCTGTACTGATTAAAGAAGCAAACCTCATACAGAATGAGAAAAGGGATAGCAGAGAGGGAAGATTGGGTGATGGGAGAAAGAAGCTGAGAATTTTCTCCATCTCCCTCTGCGTATATGCTAGGAATATTTATTAAAAATTTAAACATTATAAATGATTTGCCACATGGTCTCTCATATCCTGTTTGTGCAATTCAGTTCATTTTTTGTTTCTATGTATTTCTTCTCGTCTCGCATTTCTCTGTCTTGTGGCGCCATGACTAGACAGTTTCGTAAAAGATGACCCGAACTCTGTCTATATTAACCATTAAGAAGGCATTTAAAATCTACACACTCACACACATTCCCTCACAAAGAGGGAGAGAGATAGAACGAGAGGATTGGCCTGGCTTCATGCGTCTGTTGTAAGTTTTCAAACGTCATTTACTTTGTTTTCAATTCAATTTTGATAAACTAAAAAAAAAGAAAAAAACAAAACTCTTTTCCAATACCCTGTTTTTGAAGCTGAGCGGGTTATATTGAGTTGCGCAAACGGAACGAATTACCAATCTGTTTTTGTTACTTAACAGTTTTCCAAAAGGATTTTTTATAATTCTTTTCTATATGTATATGATGAGTGGCATAAAGCTAAGAATTATATCTTAATTCTTAACATATTTTATTTTAAATCCTTTTCTCTTAATTTAAAGAATCGCCTTTCTCTTTTTTGATTTATCCTACAAATATATTCAATTTACTCATATTTTCTATATAGACGAAATTTCTTACAATTTTTTAAACTTTAATCGTAATCTTTGGCATAGTATTTAAGTTTAAACAAGGACTCAAGCATGAGGTTCTTAAGGATTTTATGTGTTCTGTCCATATAATTTATTACATTTTGGGAAATTTTTTAATTTAATAGGGAGAAAAGATAATAAATATGCAGATCCACTTAATCCTGTTCCTTTAAAGCATGAGTCCCGACGTATGTAGGTATCACTTTGTCCTCAAAGAAGTAATACTAAAAGTATGTTTAAAATTGGTTAGAAACTTTGTAATATCTTTAAAGTTTTCTTTACTATTCATTAACTTGTCCAAATCTCCAAAGCTGCAAATTGTTTTATAGATTTTTTTTGATGAGTTATAGAGATATTTTGAAAGTTTTTAACGATTTTCTTTAAATTGGATTTCAAGATCCTGATCACCTGTTAACATTTATTCACATAACTTCCATTCAGATCTGATTGCAATTGTTAAGAACCATTATATAAAATGTTTCTCACATTAGCGAGAAGAATAATAATATAGCGAAGTCTGTGTTATTATAAAAAAAAAAAACATTTTTACAACTAAATTGGCTTTCTGTACTAAATTTAGTATATTATGCTGTAAACTCATACATTAAATGTATTTTATAGGCAAATAAAGACTCAATCAGCCTTCAAAAAGTTATTTAATTTTTTTAGCTAAACAAAGGAACTAATTTGTCATAACAAGTAGTAGCAGTTTATTCCTAATGCTAATTTTGACTTTTATCATTGACAACAAAATTTTAACCGATATTTCGGGAGGTGTTTACCAAACTCTGTTTGAAAATGATTCCCTTTGATGCTGATCAATATTAACTAGGGTATCCAGAAGTCAATTCCACAGCTAAGCGTCAAGATTTATATCTTTTTCTTCTGTTGTAGCCGAAGAGTGACATGACATCCATGACGATAGGTAGCCAAATTGCTGCATCATTGCTTTTGGCTCTTCTTTCAGTGTTTTGCCGCCAAATGGCATAAGATGTTGTTTTTCGGTTTCTCTTTCATTTTATTCATTGATTTCCTTTTGTGCAACTTGCTTCGTTTTTTATTGTTATTATTATTATTTTTATTGTGTATCCTTCACTGCGATTGTGTAATTCTCCCCTCCTTGATGTGTGTGTGTGTGTGTGCTTGTTTTTTACTCTACGTCATGCCATGTGATCCATCTTAATTCTTTCAACATTCGTCATCAGTTTAGGGAAAATTCTATTGAGTAAGTTTCATTCTGCATTTTAATTTGTCAGCGCTTCTTATTGTTGTTGTTGTTGGGTTTTTTATTTCGGTTTGCCAAATGTATTGCCTAACATTGGGCGCTCAGGACATGCCTGTGTGTGTGTGTGTGTGTGATCGATGACGTTTTTATTTGTATTATATGTGAGTGTGTGTGATGGATGGCTTTTTGAATTGGTTTGGGCCTCCGGCAACGGATTTCCATAAGCGCCGTTACCCAAAATTTAATTTAAATTGAAAGTGTTGAGCCAAATGAAGGAAGAGAAATTAAAGGATGGGGTTAGAATGTATAATAATTGGGTTATGAATCACTTGAATAATAGTTTAAAGTCAAAAAATCATTAAATATTATATTTTCTCGTTTGTTTTTACTAAACAAATGTATTTTTAACTAAAAATCTTTATTCTCGTTTCACAATTTTATAGTTTTAAAGCTTTACTTTGAGCAATAGATTCCCGAAAAGGCAATCCTTTAATATAAATTAAAAAATTAATGCTCAAAAGCAAATTCTAGTGAAAGAATAGAGTCATTTGTTTTTGCTTATCAAGTCTAATATCATAAGACTAAAAGTTAGTCAATTAAGTTAATTGTTTTTGATAAGGAACAATTAAATAGCACCCACCCAGAGCAAGTAAATTTGCAATTCCTTATGTAAAAATTGTATAGTTCTTATTCGATATACACTAGACCCGGTTATAACTACGCTCAAGGCACCGAAGATTATAGTTATATTAGGAGCAAGGAATAAACATTTTTATCCATTTTTGACTTACAAAAGATATAATATAATGAAAACGTAATATTCTAATCGTTAAGCTAAAGGAAGCATCATTTAAATTTGAATGGGGAATGCAACCGAAATTACCTCCAAAACACTAGGTTCTTATATTTATTCTGATCTTCAACGTCGCTGTTTTAACTTTTTAACAAATTTGTCCTTGGAAGATTTTCCACAAATCGCCAAACCATTGTTAATAAGAACATATTCATCTAGTTCTCTCTACTGAGTATTAGAACTCTTGCTCAATCCAAAAGAATGTCCTTCTCGTTTTCAAAATCATCAAAACTAGACTCAGCAGTCAGAAGAGAAGTCGAGCTAATTAGCGAGAGAATGAAATGAGAATGCTGAAACTGATAAATATGTAAATTTTTAGGCATTATTTTGCTGTATTTTCAGTCGGAACATCGAAATTGCCGGTTGAATTGTGCAAAAGATAAGCGTCCTAAGCGGAGGCTCTTTTATATAGTCGTCATCGTCTGTACGTCCAAAGATTTAGAGAAAATATATGTTTGAGATATTATTATACTAGTTCATTAAATAACTTTACAAATCGGACGAGCGAATAATGATTAGAACGGAAACAACCGACCTTCTTAGTCCTCGGGTTTTATGTGCTTCTGATTATGTTGACATCTCTTCTGACTGCCGAGTCTAGGTTTTGTTGGCCTTCGACCTCTGACGACTTTTGATAGCTGATGCGTTCCCAAAGTGCACAAAGGAGTTTCGAAAAAGGTCATATTTTTCTAATTTACTTATATATTTTACTAAGAGAGTTACGGAAAATGATAGTTTTATTAATAATACAGAAGCGTAATGAACAAAGTTTGTTTATTAGAAACTTGGTTAAGATGATACTATGAAGGAGTTTTATATACTTATATAAATATAGTTTGTGACTAGATTACAGAATTTGAAATTTACATCTTTGACAAAATTCGACTGACATTAGATGGTGGAATATTAGTTCTTGTAAAAATTGTTTAATATATATAACTATGAAGTTGTTATACATTGTCTTGTATTTGGGAATCCTGTGAGTTTGTAGAGGACTATATAATGTGTTTTGCACTAAGCACACTTTGGCTGGTAAGTTGTCTCTTGAACATGAACTGCAAGTGGCATTCCTTGAAATTTGATGATGTGGATCTTTCTACTTTTAGTTCAGAATACTTAGCTGTGCTGTGACTTACATTAACTGTCCTGTAGTTATCTGATTATTTTTGTTATAAATTTCTTTCTTTAAAGTTTATTTTTGTCTTAGTTATACTTGTGAATTGGTGGGCTTGTTTGGTAGCCAGATTGTTGGTTTCTATTAAGTTCATAAGCTTAAATCCAAACTAGAATAAGTTTTCGTATCTATCATCGTGATTGGTTTTAGCTTGAGCAATTGGTTTGAGGATATTTTAAGTTTAAATTTTAAACCAAAGATGTATGCACTTGGCTTTTGACATAGATGAGTTGATTTTACAAAAACTTTTCGTTTAAGCAGAAGACATTAGAATTGCAAGTGACTATGTTAGGCAAAACTTCCTCTTTAATCCTCCACATTTCGAAATCTTTTCAAATTACTGCCACATTTTGACACTACAAATGGGAATTATATATGAGTATTCCCTACCTATATATAGTTTATGTGTTGATGCCGTTGATGCGTGCTAATATATCACGATTATGTCAGTCGGTTGTGTTTGTGGCCCAGCATGTGGGCATTAAACAGAACCGAATCGTATAGGGCCAAAACAATTTGCGTGCGCACGCGTACAGCGCCAAAACGAATTAAGCCTGATGCACCAGCCAACTGATAATTCAATTTTTTTTCGTTTGTTTGTTTGTTCTTACTTTGCAGCATGAGGAGAAGAAGAAGTTGGGGGAGTTATTCAATTTGTCCTTCCAACTGAAAGACAAAAACACGCACAACAAATAACAGATAAACAATTTGGCAAGTTGGCAGTTCGATTTGCCATTATGCATGAGAAATCTGTGCGTGACACGCAAGCAATGGGCAGATAAAAAAAATGGGTAAAGTGTTGGAGATTCATTCCGATTTCGATTCTGATTTCGGGTTCTGGCAAATCATCGCTGTAATCTCTCTCAGCTGCTGTCAAAGTAGAATGAATGAATGAATGAGTAAGTGAGTCAGTGAGTGAGCGAATGGGTTAAGCAATTGTTAAGCAATTTATGCAAAAAGCAACTGAATGACAGCCCAATCTCCCTTCCTCTCCCTCTCAATCTAGCGATCCATCTATACATGTATCTCTATCTCTGTTTCGGCTGTCAAATTTGCCAAATCATGATGACGTATCGCCAAACCAAACCATGTTTGACACTGCCGTTTTTCGTTTTATTTTTTTATTTGCAGTGACTCTACCCTTTTTCCTTTTTGTCCCTGTTGTGTATTATTGTTGCTCATCAAGGGCTGCAAAAGGGTTGCATACTAATTTTCCCCGAAAGGGAATAATTTCCGTTTTTCTATTTGTTTGCTGCATATGAGGCGAAGAGATAAAGATGTGGTCCGCCGTGATTTACATCAACAATTTATGATTAGGACTAGAAACCCAGGGAGAAGAATGAGGGAGGGGACCATTAAATAACAATTTTTTGATGTGCAAAGCTCTATGAGTTAGATTAACATTTAATCGATCGAATCTTTAGTAAATAAACATACATGTCTTTCTATCTGAACACATGTAGTGACAATTTATTTGGGTTTCGTCTAATTTTTGTTGGTCCATAACAGCTACAACTTAAATTTTGAGAGTGCATTCCAATATAAAGTACTTATACCCAAATTGAAATAAGCCATATATGGCTTAGCTTAATCGGAACACACAAATTAAGTGATTAAGTGTATTATTATATATGTTCCAGAACTATCCTCTACCTCTTTCCTTCACCTTTGTGATCTATAATGATTTACAATTTTCAAAACATTTCGAAATTTTCAAACATCTCTTAGGTAAGTACTTTAAATCAACTTCAAATACAAACTTTTTGTGTCTATTTCAATTTTGCAGTAATTCCAACTTCTACTGATTTATAGCTCCTTGTATGCAAATTGATTTAAGCTATATCATAACAACCCCTATCCTACATGATAGAACTTATGTATATAAAAGAGTAGTCCTATCCTTACATAACTGAAATTGGGGTCAAAGCAAAAGTAAATCTACGCTGTTATCTCAAGTTTAGGTCCAAAATAATTTGCCTTTAAGCCTCCGCTACACACCTTGGTCAGACTTTTTACGATTTAAACACAAATGCTAGCAACTTTTCCTTCTTCTTCCCAAAATATAATTATCTATCGATTCCAAACAGAAAACCAATCAGACTCCACAACAAAAAACTTTGAAATTGAATTTGAATTGTATGCATTTTGACTATTTTGCCTAGTTTTACCTTTTTTTGTCTTTTTTCCCAGGGAAATCCATATGAGGACTATCTTATACAAGTTGGAAAATTGTTTATCATATAAACTCTATAGGAAAATGCATTCAGTTTTGGTTTTCTTTTCCGACTTCTTCTACCTAAACGATGTTTTATAGATTTACTAACTATTAATGCTTTTTTCGTGTAAAATCAAAACAAAACGAGTCGTTTGATATATTGTTGATAGCCTTAGTTGACCGTTAGCTTCTACCGTAAGCAACTAGAAATTGTTTCAATGAAATATCATTCCAATGTTGTAGTGGTCTAATCCTGAAATCTCCAATAAGAATGACCTACTTATCCAGATCAATAGAATGTATTAATAGACTGGGTTAAGTAATTTGTGATTTTGCAAAGGTCTAAGGAGAAATTCAAGGGAATTGCAATGCTATAATACCCTCTGATAGTGAAAATTTTTTACATATTTTGCGATTTTAATGAAATTGATTTATTCTATTCTAAATTACAGTAGCGAAAGCAGAATTGGCACAATTTACAAATTTGGTAACTTGCTGACTCTAATATACCCATTAGGGGCATTAATATAATGATGATGGTTTGCGTTTTGTTCCGTCCTAATTTGGAGGTCACTCGAGCCAACACAATCTGTGAAGATAGCTTAGACTGTACCCAAGCAAATCGTATTTTATATATGTACATATACATACATATTATATAGTTTATTTTTATACATAATCTTCTCGGCATACCGAGACTTAATGTATGCTGCAAGTTCTTTGGATGGTTCAGTATAGTTTTGAGTCGCCCACTGAGCGAACATTTAAAATGTTGCTAAAAGTAATTAATATATTTTGCCTGTTTCTGGCAATCGGACTATGTGAATCGAATGCTGAGACGGATGATGTACAATTCTTAAGAGATTTCAGGGAAGATTATTGTCTTGATTATTGTGCCAATGAATGCAAACTGCCGACTGCTGATAACAAGGACGTCAAAACATGCCGACAGGATCGATCTGCAGTGGTTACCGACAAATATGTAATCAACCTAATAGCTATTGATTTGACATTAACATGGAAGATAGCCCCAGGAAACGTAAAATATTTGAAAAAACTAGACTCATCAGATCAAAAATGGAAAACTTTTGGATTACGAGTTAAATATTATCTTGAAAATGACTCTGGAGAGATAACAGAAGAGCCAAGAATTCGATCTATTGACTATATGAAAGCTCTTAACTTGTATGAATTGAAAGATTTTACTGAGGACACTCCTTCGATATTAATTTATGAGAGTAAAATTAATGTGAACAAGGGTCCTAGATCGGTGGATTTCTTTTGCGAAAAGGGTGAAAATATTACCCCCTCTATTCTTAATTATCTATCACGGCGAATGGAAAATTTGAAATCAGTTTTATTTCACAATACCAAAAAATTTGAACTCCCTGGCAAAGTATTCGAAAATAATACACAAATAGAGAGCATTGGAATTATGGGATTCAATTTGAACAATTTCAATGCAGAAACCTTTGAAAACTTGCCAAATTTGACTAGTTTCAAGTTTGGAGAATGCGAATTAGATGTCAATAACTTGCTAAGGTTGGTATTAAAATCATTACTTGGCTTTGATCTCCAATTATATATAGTTTTTCTTTACTAATTTCAGGCTAACTCATCTTCAGAATAATTTGAAAGAAATTGCATTCAAGACTGAAGAGAAAATCGATTTGACTTTATTCGAAAAGTACCAAAAGCTCGAGAGAATCTTGGTGGACAATGAAGAGTTTCCTTATTATGCACAAGAGTTCAGAAAAATCCATTCAAGTGCATTTCTCTGTAACGCAGATGATGGAAATTGTCAATTTAACATTGGCATCAATGGGAAATCGTGTCCGGCAAATTGCGAATGTTTAAAGAAACATTTGGCAGATCCCTTTGTCATAAATTGTACTAGCCGAGGATTGTTAAACATTTCAGAGTTGCCTGTTCCAGCCGCAGGATCATCGGTTTTCCATTTCGAAAATAATTCCTTAACTCAATTACCCAACTTTTCGTCTGAGGGACTAAATAATGTCCTCCAATTGCATCTGGCAAATAACAAACTAACTAGCTTGAGTGTAGAACAATTGCCTCGAAATATTACATGGCTCGATATAAGAAATAATAGTTTAACTTCTCTGGATTCCAAGGTAGTTGAGTTTTTAAAGAATCGTGAGATTGATATCTTACAAACTGGCATTAAGTGGAGTCCCAGCTGCGGGAATAGAGATCTATTAAGTTACCTCTCCAATCTTAAAAGGCATGTGAAAATTGAATTTTGGCACGATGCCATAGACAATCCTGTCTTCTATGATCGTTTGAATGGTCCCTGCCCGCAGGATTGTACTTGTTGTCTCGATGACAATCAATTTATAGTAGACTGCACGAGAAGAGGTTATTATACTATTCCTAAACTACCAACTAAAATAATCGGAGACTCATCACTTCTATTGGAGGATAATCATATACTAGCTCTTTCAACTGGCTTCCTGCGAAATTCCAATCTTCGGGAACTTAACCTGAAGAATAACTATCTCAATGAAATTCATCTAGATGAGCTGCCTTTAAATATTACACTTTTGGATATTCGAGACAATAATCTCACAGCACTTGACGATGATGTTACCGACTTTATATCACATCTACCGCAAATTCGACTGTCTGGCAACCCTTGGCAATGCAATTGCAAGCACACAAAGTTCCTTGACTACCTCAGGAAAACAAATCCCATCGAATATAAAGCTGCTCTAAGGAATTGCAATGTACAAGAAGATTGCCCCGATCAGTGCACTTGCTGTAAGGACGATTCGATTCGGAAGATTTCTATCAAATGTAATTAGACTTATTAAGCTTAATTTATTAAAGCAATAACTCTGTTTTAATTTACAAAATCCTTCCTATAATAAATGTGAGAGCATAATTGTTTCCCTTTTCAGTTGAAATATATCCATAATGGGTTCATAAGATACCCTAGATACGCATCTAGGGCTGAAAAATGGGTAAATTGGCTCCTTAAAGTATGCAATATGCAATATGATATTAATTGTTTTCAACAAAATTTGAATTTAATTTAGATTTAACATTTAAAAAGACCAAGAACAAGGTTTGCTTCGAAGATTGAATTTTTACGTATCTACGCATTCCTGTACTGCTTATTGTATACTTTAAGGGGTAATTTCGCCCCATTTTACAGCATATGAATAGATTCCTTATGCAGATTCGCTGACTATGCAATTTATATATGATTCTGATCATAGAATCTTGGGCCATATGGATGTAGCAATCCAACTATAACTTTAAACGAATCATCTGGCAAAAGGTGGAGCATATAATATGGCAATCCAATTGGCAAAGAAGGAAAATACAAGCAAACAAATAAACAATCCATCACCCTAGACTTGTGGTCACCAGAAAGAATGTGCATAAACATTTCGCACAAACATTTTTGATTACTCGCACTAAAAATACAGAAATGAAAATCCGAAAGTAAAAACAAAACTTGGCGGGGATAAAATGTGTGATGATGAATGGTCTATTCAATTGCAACTAGAAATTGGTCTTTGAATTGTGCGGGGTCGAGGGCGTTGATGACGACGAAGACGACGACGACGACGACGCGCCTAAAACAAACAAATAAACGGGCAAGTAAATGGCCAACTAGTTAACTAACAGCCTTCGACTTGGATGGCGGCACGCTTTTAGGAAATTTAATTAAATCGTCAGAGAAAACAATAAAAACTCATTCACACACACACACACACACACACACCGACACATGAGAGATTTTATTACGACCCTGTATACCATGAGCCAATAACTCAAAAAATCACTTGCCCGTGTATCATTAAAATCAAAATCAGAAACAACAACAACAACAATGTAGAAAAATTAAAGGCACATAATCAAACACATTGAACACGCCGCGTGGGTGTTCGTTGGCCCATCTTATGATTTGCCATTAAAATTGTTTAGATGCACAAATAAACACTAGGCAAATCGTAAAAATGATCATCCTTCTATATGGTATGTAGAACCAAAAAACGTTTCGATTTTCTCCCCCATGTTCTGTGTTCTGTGTTCGTTTTCGTTTTGTAAACATTTCTGTAAATGAAACAATGCATTCAATGAAGAGGCAAACAATTGCTTAAGATCTTTCTGCAATATTCTAGAGAAATACTTCATTTAAGGGAAAGAGGCCATTAAGAGGCGATAAACAAAAATGTGACATTATAGATTAAACTAGCAAAAAATGAACTACATCTTTGATAAATGTTCATAAGAACAGGATGAAATAATAAGAACATTTATAGCTAATCCCCTAATCGAATGGGCAGTTTGGATAGCACTGTACCGAGGGTAGGGCGGGGAGTACATGTTGCACTGAAATCATGTGGTACCATCGACTAATAACATACCTAAGATAACCAAAAGTTTTCATGTAATTTGACTTTACTGAAGCCGATAAACATCGTATTTTGCTTTAATTTATCGTTGATGTTGATTTGCTGTTTATGATTTAACGTTCAAAAGTATTCAGCTCCATAACATAATAATAATAGAAAGATTTTTAAACATAGTTTTATCTTCTATTAATATATTTTTGTCTTTTTTATGTGGGTAGGCAATGGTTGGTCCTTACCAACCTCATCCTTATGAGCCTGTAAGATGTCCGTATAATGTTTATGATATCAAGTGTTAAACATTACAGTAGAATCCGGTTATAACGACGATCAAGGGACCGACGTACTAACTGGAGGCCCTCTCATATAAGTTGGTATTGGGACCAACCAATCACTCATCGAACTTTAGTCGCTATAACCCGATGGACGTCATAGTCGGAGTCGGTTTACCCGAATTTTACTGTATTTTCATCAATAGTGGTAGAGAATGTTCTAATAATTTGTATAGTACATATTATAATTTTAGTCAAATCTTTGATTAACGTGAGAAGCCTAGTCAATATAGCAATAGCCTTCTGACCGTTTGGAATGAATCTTGGCACTTAAGCTTTGAATTACTTTCGGAAGATTAAGTTTGACAATTCGTCGGAACTTATAACTTACTATAACTTATTGCTAATATTGAAACCGACAAGAAATTAGTATTATATATTTTAGGATAGAGTTATAAACTATCAACCTAACTATATTTTACAAGCACAAGCAGCAATAGCCTTAGGCTTATATGGAAACTACATCCCCTACATGAGCTAGGGAATTAGCCTAGTTGAATGGACGTTTTAGACAATTCAACTACTGAGGACAAAATCTTTGCGAGAAATTTCTCAACTCATTTAAGAAAATTCACTGAAGAAATTAACGATTTTAAAATTGCCCGAGAAAATTAGATCCTTTCTCGACCTTTTTTGATTCTTATAGATTTAAGATAGATATTAAGGCGATCACTTTTGACTCTCAGGAACAAAACTCCGACTATATCCTTCGAAATCAAAAGAACAAAACAATTTCTAAGATATAGTGCTTACAATTCTTATACGATTCGTTTAGTAAACTTAAGTAGTGATCCTATTGCCAAGAGTATTGTATCTGCCGCATAGTCCAACAGTCCACGTTTAGCCCTTTCGCTGATGCCACTTCCATACACCCGCCCCCTGTTAATTCACACCATTCACGCTGGCCTGATAATCCTATAGAGCGCCACACACGTTTCTTCATTAAATTCCACGTGTTTATTTGTTTAAACTAACCTTTTACGATGCAGTGGCGCTACAGACTCGCCGCAGACACATATTGTCGGGGCGGTCCCAATGTTTTGGGGGCTGGAATGGCGACGGGGATAGAGATGGGGATGGGGAGGGTGCTCGATGTTGGGGCATATAATATGGTTATCTATCATAGAGTCAAAAGAGCTGACAGCTAATTGAATTTAATTGGCGCGAAAAATGTACAGATAAAAAGTGAAGAAAAATAATAAAACACTATTAAAAACAATAAACAAAACAAAACAAAACAAAAAAAATCAAGCAAAAATGTGATAAATTAAAAACGAAAAACTTTTGAGTTTTTAGTTCAACGTGTAGCATAATTTTACGAGTTGTTTATTCCGCTTAACTAGTTATGGCCACGTTTTTTTATTGTTGATGTTAATGTTTAGCACAAAAACAACAAAATAATTGTGGTCAGTCGGTTCGTATTCACGTTTAAAGCGTTAAATGTCTATAAAACGTAGTCGTATTCCCCCTTTTTGGCGCCAGTCAAAGATCGCACAGAAGATCGTCATATGTAAATCATTTTCATTTCTCGTTTGTGTGACAACCCGCTGACAATTCAATGAGACTCTGAGACTGAGAGCTAAACCACACTAACTTCACAAAAGGATCAACAGCTCAATTCGACGGGCGACTGTGCGGCACTTAACGAGATTCTGGCCAACTTTTGCAAGGTTCAAAGGGCCCACAGAGGGAGCGAGAGAGGGAGACTGAACCAACAACTGTGAACATAAAGTCGCGTGGCTTATTTAAAATTAACAAAGCAATAAAAATGCAAACTCAATGCAAGCAAAGGCGATAACAATGAATGAAAGAGAGGAAGCGAGTAAGAAATAAAATCTGCCTGCTATAATATACATACATATAGACTAGTTAACTGAACATCAGAAGAATGATTTTTGTTTAAATCAATAGGATTTATTTTAACTACTTTTCTTCATTATCCATTAGTATTACGTTTCCTACACTTTTGTTTAGGTCAAAACAAAGCAAAAGTGTTGAACAAAGTTTATTACCCATTCACCAGATGCCATACATACTTAGATATGTATCTATGTCTATATGTCTAATAGTTGAGCTAGAGCTGATGCTTAACTGGTCATAGATTTCATCGGGTTATGGACAATACAACACTCACAAGCTTCCTTCTAGTCTTAAATTTTTATTATCTTTTGACATTTTTCACCTTTTTGGTGTTAATTTCTAAATTGTAAATATTAGGCTTGTTGCCAATTAATTTAAAAATTTTTGAAAGTTTTATTTTTGGCATTCCTGACAAATTGTCTTTAGATGTTTTTCTCAGCTCACCTCATTGATCCAAGTACACTGGTCTTAGCAGAGGGAAGAATGACTTATGAGATGCCTACTACTACATATTACTGCTACTAGTAGTTAGTACTTTATTATATACTTTAGTTTCATGATTCTTAAAACACTTCTAACCAGAAAACCATAACTTAAAATAAAATCAGTTACATTCTTGCCATAAACCTCCTGAATTCAATTTACCAATCTATCTATTATTTTAATACCCTTGAAGAAGATGTCCACAACGCAGAGAAGGAGACGTTTCGTATCCCATAAAGTATATATGTATATATATTCTTGATCAGCATGAGAAGTTCAGGCGATAAGTATAGCCAGTTCTGTCCTTCCGTCTGTGCAAATCAATTAAATTTTAAAAGGTCTTGGAATAAAAACTTGGTAATTAAGGTTTTTAGAACCCGAGTGAGATAAAGTATGAAAATTGAAATACGAAAAATAGGTCAAGGAGTTGGAGTATTTTTATGAAATTCACTAATTTGATAGTTTTTACTTAAAAACATAATATTCCCAAATTTCAATAAGATCGGATAGATAGAAGACATGTTTTAGTCAATAAAGATCAGTTCTGCTCAAGCGTAAACTCTTGAAATTCTTGTATGGGCATCTGCACTGAGACACAGAGTTGGGAACATATTCTGGCCAAAGACTACAAGGGTATGTAAATTTCTGCATAGCCAAAATTAGCTTCTTGGGTGGACCTTGTGAACCTGCATTTGAGCTATCCACCCCAATGGATATTGTTTAAAAAACTGTATCAATTATTTTGCTTGAATTTTTTGTTTGGCAACGATATCTTAATCGCTGCTTTGGACAGGCTTAACAGCTTATCATTTAGCCAGGCAGTTAACCAAAATGCCCACAAATCCTCCGATCTGATTTCTGTCCCAATTCCAGTTGCAGTTGTAGTCCCAAAGCTTGCACATGGTCAGTCCTTATCGCCATCGTGGACATCATGCATCGAGTGCTACAAGGGGGCAAAAACACAAAAAAAGGAACCAAAAGAACTAAAAACAATGCAAAGCGCAATCAGCGACACTTCATCGCCTACCAAAAAAAAAAAAACAAACAAAAAAGTATATCCAGGCAAATAAACAAAAGGACACAACGCGTAATGAGGGCGAAAATATCTTTATTTTAGAGAACAGAGCAAGAGCCTTCCATGGAAGGCAGCACCACATACGTTTATACAGATTGGTTTCTGTTTTTTTTTGTGTTTTTGCTTCTTTGGGAGCAGCATATTTGTCATTCGCATGCAGTTTGCTGGTTTGCCTGGTCTCTGGTTGCCCCGCCTAGGGGAAATAATCGACCAGGCAAATATCATGGAGAGATCTTGTAGACGCCGCCAGAGGTAACCAACTGAGCCTCCTTAATTAGATGAGGCGACAAGGAGGCTCACGATCGCCGATATTTCGGCGCACAGCTGAGGCCACAAAACAATGCCGTGTTTACAACTTGTACACTATGGCCCAGGCATGCATATGCTGGGCTGGGTTCCTCTGTGTACTTAGTGTACTCTTGCCCTTTGGGTCTCGAAAAGGGCCTCCAAGTGCAGGAGTCAGCGGCTGCTGGGAATCCAGTTAAAACAGTGGCCAAAGTCTCTCGTCGTCTCGACTGCCACTAATGGCATATTTTGCATTCCAATAAGGCATTGCGCCAATTGCAAATAATTTTAGAGTGTAGTTTTTGCTTAATAAGATCACGATTCACAGATAAGCTGACTAGATAGCAACTAGAACTTCTTTATTTTATTTCGCGAAAAGCATCTCCTGCGACAATATGGTTAAGTGGCTACAACTTTATCTATGTATCTAAGTATACACAATGTATATGTATGTATGTACATACATAGGTAGTTATGATAACAATAGCTTTTGACTATATCATAAATGTTTCCCATGAGCATATTAGTTTTTGAATATTCCAAAGGGGCAGTACTTTTGGCAAGGAGTGTTTATATTTGGTATAAGAAGTTATTCCAAAACCTTTTTGCTTATGCTCTGCATTAGAGTCTTTTCCTGGAATTATCTAAGTAAGTCGTTTTGAAGTAAGCACTTTAAGCACTCGTTTTTGTCTAACAATAAGTATTTTTTGTTTTCTCTCTAGGTACTTACATTATTAGTTAGGTAGTCAAGAAACTACACTCTACTTAAGTTTCTTTTCTAGAATTTTGAAATGCCCATTATGCATGCTTGAAACAAAACATTGTATACTAAATATATTTTCAGAGAATACAGTAAAACTTTTGCTCATAAATCAAATCAATTAGAAACAGTCACTAAATATGTAGAAACTATTGAAGCCAGAACCTTAAAAATTATAAACAGATTCCAGATACACTTTAAAATTTGTCTTATTTATTAGGATCTCAAATAAGTCTTTCTAACTTTCTAATATAAAATCACTTTAGACTCTAAACTCTTATTTGATTTTCTATTTTTCTCTCTTGAATTCATCTTAGATTAACTTAATTTTTTATTAGACTAACTAAAAATAGTTAACTTAGCGTATGCAATAGTCGTTAGAGTTGTTTTGCCTAGTTGCCCCGAAACAATAACTTAATTTAGTTGTCTTACATCGTGTCGTTGTCGTCGCCAGCCTCCTCCAAGCAAACACCCCCACTCCACCCCTCTAGACACACACACACACACACACACACACGAGAGAGTGAGGAAGAGGGAGATACAGTTGTTGCAACCTTTTGCATGGTGGTATGTCAGCAATTCTGTAAAACAGACAAAGTCACATGCACCCCAGACTTCGGAGCAAGACCAACGCATAAGGATCGTACGGGGTCCAGTTTGAGTTTGAGTCACTCTTTCTCTCTATCTGCCTGCCTGTATGTAGCGCCAATTACACAAACCAAACTTGCGCTGTAGTGAAATCTGTAAATCTGGAAAGGTAAACCAAAAAAAAACTACAAACCCGACTCTAAAATGCCATTTGACCAAGATGGAAGCAAGGTGATAAAGTCAATGGACGTGGGCGCCAACACACACATGCTCACAATTCAATGGAAAAAGGCAATTAAAACCAAGATCGAGAGACTACTGTGCCAACATCTCCATCTTTCCCTTCTTCCACCCAATATCGAATTAATTTGCGCTGGTTTTTAGTTTACAACTTTGTAATTAATTTGCTGGTGGGTGACATTTAGTTTGGTCTTATTTTGGTTTTTTTTTTGTGGTTTTTTTGATATCTTTATGTGGTGCCGAGCTGCTGGTTACCTTAGACGAGCAGACGATATTTGATGGCTCTCAGCATGGGGAAACGATCGCCAGTGCACTGACCACGAAAATCATCAAGGGTCAGATCGAATAGGGCCACGCCGCCCAAATTCTTGGCCCTCGCATACTGTGCCTTGCTGGACGCAGTATCCGGATCGTCGTAGCTTATCCAAATACCATTTTCGTCACTCGAATCGGCTGGGCGAACGGCATAGCTGCCATAGCGTTTTGTGGGATCCAAGACACGACGCACAGGATTTGAATTGCCCGGATTCGGCATCAATTGACAGATCTCGGCCCAGTTGAGTAGACCCTCGGTTTTAGTTTGTTGACCAGCTGGTGCTGGTCCCTTGGTCTGCTGAACCACCGGCATTCCGGTGTTACCCGAATCGGTGCTCAATTTCCAAGCACGACCATAGCTGGCTATGCCTATATTCAATTTCTGGGCCGGCACACGTTGGAGTAGCCAGTGTTCCATTTGGAAGTTGACATTGTAGTGACCAAGACGGTTCTGGCCAAAAGCCTCATACAGAGGAGAGGTATAGTCTGCCTCTTCGGGATTACGATCAGGAGTTAGAAAATCAAAAGTTGCCAAATTAATCATATCCAGACTGGGAGCAATGGCCGGGGCATCGAAATACCCTAGAGGAATAGATAAGGAGAGATAAGAAGAGGCACAATAAAACCTATTTCCAAACAAACTTACAGCTTGAATTAACATTTGGAAGCACTGTGAGACTTAAAAGAAGATTGCTGTCTCTGAAGGCATTGCCTAGATCCTTAATCAAGCCTGTCAGTTGTCCCTTATGTGTTTCCGATTCGGTATCCACAATGAAATCTCCAGTGAAGAATTTCTTAAAACTCTTCCAGGCCGAACCAACTTCGCCATGAACCTTGCGTGGTTTGTTTCGCGGCAACTGAAGGGACAAATCCAAGCCATCGAAATTATAACGGCGCACCAAATCCCGGGAGGACTCTATAAAACGAGTGTGTGCTTGACGTCCAGCTTCGAGGAGCTTAATATATTTGTCTTCCTGCACAACATCACGATCGCCACCCACACTCAAGAGGAACTTAATATACGGATATCTATCCTTCAGCGAGGTTATCTGGGCGAAATGCCGCTGTTCCATATCGAGACGTTTGTTAATGCTCTGCAATTCGAAGGTATCCGGATTGATGCCCGTATAACCATAGATCACATGTGTGCAAAATTGCAAGGCCAATTCCATATCTTGCAAACCAAACTGAGCCAGACCTATGAGAATGGCATCTCAATTAGATATTCGTCGTCTTCTTGATTGAAAAGATAGTGTACTCACCTTGTCGCTCAAAACCTTTTGAGTCGTAATAGCATATCATATTTGGTGCTCCCGATACATTCTGAATCGCCGCCAAGAGCATCAGACTCAGCCCTAAGCCGAGCCACAGAGAGTTCATGTTTGCCGACTATTCACACAGAGAGGCTTTGGAAGAGAATAACTTGAAAGAGAGCAGAGCAACCAGACCCCACTTAGGCAATTATATACATACGTCCGTCTTCAACTAGACTCGAAACGAAACTGAATTCGAAATGGCATTGGAAATGGCATTCGGTGGAGCTTTTTGCTTTGCTTATATTTGTTTTTGTACGGCTCCCGAAACGAACAATAAGTCGGACTCGCGATGATGTGTAATCAACAAAATTCAACAGAATTGTTTGTATAAAGTGACAAGCTGACATTGGGTTCAATGAGATCACTTACTTCTCCCCGGGTAAAACACACTTATCTATGGCCCACTGTTGCCTGAGATAACAATCATGGGCGACTCACTATTTAAATAAGTGAAAAAATCTTTCAAAAAAATAAGTCAGAATAAATATATTCACCTATATATGGAGTGATAAGTCTGAGTGTCTCAGAGCTTAACTATATGCAAATCTGTTATTTCGAAATTTGCTTTAGGTTTAGTAAACCTTGGTATAAAGTGCACACAGGGCTGGACTTGGAAATGTGAAGGAGCCAAATCTGTGAGACGTTAAAAACTGTTTTTAAATTGTTCTTTTTCGGGGTTAGCCCGAACTTTGGTGCCTATTACAACGTTTCTTCATTTCTACCTCAAGTCGTTTTCAGGTTTGCACATTCCACTTTTGGCAGAGGCCCTTGTCTATATACATACATATCATGACAAACTTTTTTCTAAATCGTTTAAATGACTCATTGTTTATGTGGTTAGGCTTTTTTATAAAAGCGTAATAAGATCTCTCATCATTTAAATCAAATTAGTAATAAGATCGTACAATAAAATGCCGTCAGGTCTATATATACAATGGCTCTAAGGCTTTTGGGGAAATTTATACAGCTATTTGTTGGAGATAGTGATAGTAAGTACCCTTGTTGTTTCAAGATTTTCACACCCAAAAAGATCAAATAGATTAAGAAACTTTTCAGATCAAAAGAAAGAAAGATTATAAGAAAGATGCCCATTCAGAAGTAGTAGTTAAAATAACATTTCA
Source organism: Drosophila tropicalis (assembly GCF_018151085.1). Taxonomy (NCBI): domain Eukaryota; kingdom Metazoa; phylum Arthropoda; class Insecta; order Diptera; family Drosophilidae; genus Drosophila; species Drosophila tropicalis. Next base: position 760,276 of record NW_027172753.1, on the reverse strand, counting down.
TAACATTTATTAGGCGGCTTGAAGGACATCAATTACAAACGATATTTGATGGAACGCAATATGGGATATTTGTCGTTGGTGCACAGACCACGGAAATCATCGTAGGCCAAATCGAAGAGGGCTATGCCACCCAGACCCTTAGCCTTCACATAGCCTGCCTTATTGGCAGCAGCGTCTGCATCATCGTAGCTGATCCATATGCCTTCGGTGACAGCTCCTTGAACGGGACGGAAAGCATAAGTGCCATATCGCTTGGTAGGATCGCTGACACGATGCAAAGGAGAATCATTTCCCTTGAGGAATTCATTTTGAGGATTTTTCAACTTTCCACAAATCTCCGGGTAACTAAGTAGTCCAGGCTTTTTGAGACTGTGGCCCAGCATGAGCTGGACCGTCGGTGTGTCCCACAACTGGGGTACCTTCCAGACCGGATTCGGCAGTCAGTTTCCAGGCATTGCCATAGGTGGCAACACCCAAGTTGATGCGATTGGATGGGAAGCCGTGTTGAAGCCAATGCTGAACCTGAAAATCGGCATTTAAGTGTCCCAAACGATTCTGATTGGGGGCTCCATAGAGTGAAGCAGTGAAATCAGCTTCCTCAGGATTGCGTGCGGGTGTAAGGAAATCAAAGGTGGCCAAATTCACAAAATCAACCAGGCCCTCGAGACCGGGGATATCAAAATACCCTACAAAACAGAGAATTATACGATTTAGTTTTCCTGAAAGTGAGTGAACACTGTAGAACTTACAGGTGGAGTTGACATTGGGAAGGACAGTTAAACTCAGCAGGAGTCCATCGTTGCGTAGAGAATCCTTTACCCCACGCACAAACGCCGTAAATTGTTCCTTATGCAGAGATGATTGGGGATCCACCACAAAATCGCCAGTAAAGAACTTTTTCACACTCTTCCAGGCACTTCCCAGTTCACCATGAACTTTCCTAGGCTTATTACGTGGAAATTGATAGGCCAAATCCAAGCCATCGAATCCATAAGTTTTCACCAATGAAAATGCCGATTGTATAAAGGCAGTCTGACGCACTTTTTCGCCCTCCAAGAGTTCGATATACTTATTTGGATGCTCCACATCGATATCATGATCTCCGCCCACACTCAACAGAATCTTCAAATGCTGATACTTGTGTTTAAGTGCCGTCACCTCAGAGTACTGATGCTTGTAAATGTCGAGATTTTCATTTAAACTTTGCACTTGATAGTTGTCGGCACGAATGCCCGCATAGCCGTATACCAAATGAGTGCAGAATTGTAGAGCAATTTCCAAATCGGGATTCAGTAGTTTGCCCAAACCTGTAAAACGCAATCGTAAATTCCATTAATTCAATATAAAAGAGAGAAAGGGAGAAAGAGAGAGAGAAAGACAGTCTCTCTCTGAGAGTGTCGATCGTAACACAGTAGCTTAACCACATGAAAAGAAATCTCTACCCATCTACCCCATCCTGCTCCGAAACCACTGTGGTTTTGTCATCCATTGTCTCGTTGTGACTTAATTGAACGCCACAGTGTGGGATTTATTGTTAAGCACAGTGAGTTGGGATCATGTGGTAATTGTAAGAAAAAGAAACCAAAAAACCTTTGACAATTTTCTTCTTAAAACTAAGATGCCTTTTATGAACTCTAACTGTTACCTTTTCCCTTCCATTTTATTCCTAGATTTCTCTATTTCTTGAAAATCGATCGTTTAACAACTAAGTCTCAATCCACTGTGCTGAGTCACTTGTTTGTTTGTTATTTTGTGTGTAGACATCTCATTGTTTCTCCCTCTCTCTCTCTCTCTCTCTGTGTTTGTCTCTCATTCTCTGGAGACTCGTCTTTGGGGCAGATGTTTGGGGCAGTTGTGGCGCTGGACTCACAGCGAGTAGAGTGCGTGGTTTTGTTTTCAAGTGCCTTTTTGTGTCCAGACTTACTTAGCAGGCTTTTGTTTCGCACTATCATTCCATAATTACAATTGTTAATTGGCTGTGTGTATGTGGGTAAGTTAACTTGACTAATTAGCTTGTTTGGATCAGCTTTTATTGCTGGTGTATCGGCTGCTTTAAGTGTTTTTTTTTGTTTTTGTTTTGTTTTTCTTGTATTCATTATTCACTATGGAGCATACATATCAATGAGCTCGACTTGAACGCAGCGGGAGAGAGGGACAGCTAAATAATAATAATAATAAAAAAAACTTGTCTGATAAGCCACTGACCTCTCAGAACTAGATTTCTGCTCTCGCTCTGTGCTTATGTACGATAAGCGGGGCTTTTTTTCAATACTCCCCTCAACCCTCCTCATCCCCCATCAATTGTCACGCACTCTACTTTAAATAGTTCACTTCTAGTGCACAAGGAGAAAAAGTTTCTAGAATTTGTTTGGAAAATGTTATAAATTTTGACCTAATTTCCAAATTTTCATTTATGCAACTTAACTATTAAATAGGATATATTTTTATTAATCTATATCTCTTTATGGTTAATGATTCTTTTTAAAAATTGGTAAACAAAACTTACAAAATTGTATTATAAAGATTTCTAGATCAATTTATTAAGTTGTTTATATTAATTTTAGTGAGAAAATAGTTAGCAAACTGCAAATTTATTAAAAATTCACCCTTGACTATATATGTATTTCCTTTACTATTAATCCCTTAGGGTCCCGTCTACACTTTTAATTGAATTATATATTATTAACGAATTAAAAACTTGTTTTGTGAGTTTCGATTTAAAAAAAAAACTCAATTTAATGCCCCCAATAAATACTTTGTTAAAAAAAGTTTAAATTGTTTTTCTTGTTGTATCATTTAGTAGAGAGAATATCAACAATCAATTAAGCAATTAACTAGATTATCTTAGTCTCTTCTAAGTACCTATAAAACAACGTTTCAATCTTAGTATACAAATTGATTTTAGGCTTTCTTTATACAGCAATTAATGTGATCTACTTAAAGAAACCTAAAAAAAAAATGGTGTAATTTTTCTTAGTGTATGTAAATTTGCTTTTTAAGCATTTTTTTATATTATGTAATAAGTTGATTAGCCACTTTTTTTGTACATTTTTGGCAATTTTTTTTATAAATTTGTTTGTTTTAGTTTAATTGTCTATTTAAATTTAAAATTAAACTAGGAGTAAGTACTTTTTGTTAGTCTATTATAATTTTCTATGGAAAGTAGGGTAAACAAACACATATGTACATACCTTCTCTCGTGTAGCTAGACGAGTCGTAATAGCAAACCAAATTGGAAGGACGCTGTGCCGCAGTCACAAGGAAGCACACGGCAAACGAAAGCAAAAGCAAAGGTTTCATATTGCCTTTTCGGAAATTAACACAACCGCAGCACAGATCGAATGAAATCGAACTGAAACCGAAATGAAAATCAAGCAAATCGACCGACAAACCTAAAACCCAAAACGAGAAGCCAGATGACAAAAAGCTTAAACCAAAACGAGCTTTGAGCGAGGTATTAAGTCATGCATATAGAATAAACGATCTTGAAGTATAAACATTGAAACTGATGTGGTGATTAGAATGTGTAATAAACAGAGACATTTTTATAATTTTTATTACGACATTAGACTTAAACAAAAAGTAGGTATATATATAAAGTATAGAATATTCTTTTGAAACTTTAGCCAATAAAATATTTAACTGAACGTAGAATGGGATATTTGTGACCCGTACAGAGACCACGGAAGTCGTCATAGCTTAGATCAAAGATGGTCACACCGCCAAGTCCCCTGCTTTTGGCATAGCCCGCTTTAATGCCAGCGAAATCGGGATCATCGTAACTAACCCAGAGACCATGTTCACCATCCTCATTGGGCGGACGAAGAGCATAGTTGCCATATTTCTGTGTCAGATCGGTGACCTTGCGTAAGGGAGCATCTGCTCCTCTATAGGCAGCCGTATTATTGGTGGCCAATTTGGCGCATATCTCTGGCCAGCTTAGTAAGCCTTCGGTGCTGGCAATTTGAAGGCCTCCCGGTGCTGGTCCATCGGTTTCTGGCACCACAGGCAGGCCACTTAAACCCGAACCCGAGGTCAATTTCCAGGCTCTGCCATAGGTGGCTAAGCCCAAGTATAGTTTCTGCGGAGGACATTGGTTATGGAGCCAGTAGTCTAGTTGATAATCCACATTTAGGAAAGGCAAACGATTCTCTTCATCCAGGAATTTAATGGGTGCACTGTAGTCAGCTTCATCGGGATTGCGCGTTGGTGTGAGGAAATCAAAGGCAGCCAGATTGATGTAGTCGAACTGGGAATGCAGTTTGGGAACATCAAAGTACCCTAAAATATATAGGAAGAAACTAGAATTCACTTTAAGCTTGGGATTAAAAATTTGGTCTTACTCACATGTTGAATTGACATTGGGCAACACGGTCATGGTCAACATGAGATTGACAGTTTGAAATGCTCTGCGTAAGTTAACTACCAACTCGCTATACGCTTCTTTATGTATTGCGGCATAGGGATCGACTATATAATCGCCTGTGAATAGTTTCTTGAATTTTTTCCAATAGGTACCCACTGTGCCATGCACTTTTCTCGGCTTATTCTTGGGGAACTGAAGAGCCAAGTCCAAGCCATCGAAACCATTGCGACGCACCAATATCAGACTACTGTCTATGAAATTCTGTTGTATCGTGCGATTCGCCTCCAATAGATCTAGATATTTATTCGGATGGGCCTCATCCACATCTTGATCACCGCCCACACTCAGGAGCACCTTCAGTTGCGGATATCGTGTACGCAACATTGTTATATCCTTGAAATTAAACATATCCACATCCACATTAAGGCTGTGCACCTCAAAGTTTTGTGGATTCAAGCCCACATAGCCATAGACAAGATGGGTGCAGAATTGAAGGGCCAAATCCAAATCACTTGGTGTCACCCTGGCCAGGCCTTTACGCAAATATGAGGCCGAATCGTAATAGCAAACCACATTACCAGCCTGAACAAGGCCAAGAAGCTGCACTACACCCAGAAGACCAATCAACTGGAACTTCATTTTCATACACTTTTTGTTCTCCTTATGGACACGTCCTGACTTTATGAATGAATATTTGCAACTGTCTGGAGAGAATTTTAATTTCAAGCTTTTTGTGCTTGAAAATTTCAGGGGCATTCGAGAGATAAGCAACACACGCTGGTCTCAGACTCTGTCGGGGTTTTATTCTAGATGTATACATATATACTACATAATACATTCATGATGATGCCATTATCAGGTTTTTGTTTTCATATGTGTTATTTTTGTTATTTGCGGTATTACGTAGGCACTGTCAATGTGTGAGCTTGCAATACTCATTTTGAAAACACGTTTGTTTCTTCCAAGAATCCCTACACTTGTAAAAATTTTCATGACATTTTAAGCAAACTTATTATTTGTGTAGTTTATAGAGAAATAGATGAATCAGTCTGAGCGCAGAAACCTTTTCTATTGAGAGAACATACATATTCCATATAAAATATATATTTTATATATTGGAAAGTTTTAAACTCTTGTTTTCTTACCTTGAAGATCAATTATGATAAATTCTTGGATAGAAAAATCTAGGACAAACATATGTTTGTGATATGAATACATATTCAGAAAGTGTATTATAAAGATATATTATTCATAGTCAACCAAACATAGATAACAAAACTAAAACACAGAGACGAAAGTTAAAATTGTTAACAGATTATGGAATGTTTAGTTACAATCAGAGGTTTGATTCAGAAAATATAGTTAATGCTCCTTTAAGAATTGGGCGAAAGTATGTTATTATTTTTATAAGTATAGGATATAGTTTGTAACCTATCAAAGCAACTATATTTTACAAGCACTGGCAACTAAGGCCTTCGGCTTAGAGGAAAACTACATCCATACACTAGCCTGGGATTCGAGCCCGGGTCCTCGTTGTTCAGTTGCCCAAATGAATGGGTCACTTAGACAACTCATCTACCGAGGACTGCCCAAAATATGTTTTGCTTGCTTTTAGATTATGACTTTACAACATATAAACTAATATAAAGTTAAAAGGATTAGCTAACTTGGCCCGTGATTTGAAAAATGATGTTAGATATTCTACAATATACCAAAAATAAACACAAATGATGTTTGAATTTGTTAGTTAAGAACTGCCTTCTCTGAACCTTCAACCGATATTGATAAAAGCTTTGGAAATTACAAATTGAATCAGTCAATAATCATGCAAATCTTTTGATTCAATAAAACATTCCACAACAATCTAATTTTAATAACTAGTATTAGTCAAAATATATATACATTATCTTAGGGTACACCTTGTGCATGTCAGTGTTTGATTCTCTAGCTTATTGCTATTCACTCGATGTCTGTTAATGTTTTTTGGTTTATATGGAATATGTATATAGAATTTCATCTGCCTCGGTTCGACTTCGTGCTGTGCGTGACTGTGAGTCACTTGTTTTTCTCTATTTACGGATCATCATCGTCATCATTTGTGAGACTTTCAATTAACTGACACAGCTGATCTTGAACAAAAAGCAAAATTACTTCGCCTTCGTCTTTGAACTGAAGAGGGCAACCTGCTGGGCTTTTCAAAGGAGGACTGAAAGAGGAAAAAGGTAGCTTGATATTAGGCAGCTGCTGGCTAACTGGCCTGTTTAGAGTGTTTAAATCAGAAATCAATTGAAGCATTAAATTCCTCACGAAGAACAAGATAAGTCCATGAAAGATGTTTACAGTGAAGACTAATGACAACACGCAATACCTAGGACAGAAACAACAATGGGAATCAACGAATGGAGAATGCTCACACAAGGATCTGGCATATGTGACACAAGCAATTATACAAAAGGACATGGCCAAAAGAATGCGAAAATAATCCTCACACGCTGCTTAGATGCCGACAATGGAGATGAATGGGGCGGGTCCGGGTCACAAAGGTTGATAGCAATGGAAAGGCGTGTTCGTGTTCGTGTTGAGAGCCGCATAATCTCCAATGTGTCCCATGATTTCGAGTGTCGTCCTCCTCATCTTTCCCTTTCTGCTCTTTCTGCTCTCGTATTGTTGTTGTTTGATTTATATCAAACGAGAGCGGCGGCGTGCAAGTTAAATAGCCGCCCCATTCATTTCATTCACTCGACTTATTTGTCTAGAGATTGAGTACGAGTATACTCTTTGTTTGGCCAAAATGGGTCAAGCAAAAAAAACCAAAAACCACTCATAACATTGTCGGTATTTAGTTTGCCTAATAACCGCAAATGGACTGACGTTTTTGGCTTTGTCGATATTTGATCAGCAAATATATACACACATATGTATATATATTTACTCGGACTATCATCAGTCAATCGATGCTTCTGGTTTTGTTGTCAATAGAAATCAATGCCAAATGGTTTGTTTATACACCGAATAAATGTGCTAAATACAAAGATTGTATTACATTTCTAACATGAATTAAGGTTTTAATATTTACCCTAGGCTTATAGATTATATACTAATGTGCTAATGGATAATTTAAGAAGTTCAAGCAATGTTTTTTTAAGAAAAGAGTAAACTAGTGCCTTTGGGATACATTCATATGGGCGTCAAGATTTTCTGTTGTGAGTAATTTCAGTATTCTTGAATAAGGTCAGTACTAGAACTTACTAGAACTAGGTATGACTCTTTTGAAGACTCACTAGTTGAGGTATATACATGGATGAAACAAGGGCGAGGAATCCTTAAAGTTTGGATTCCTCTAGAAATGTCAGTATTTCGAGTAATTTGTGCCTTTTTTTTTGGCCAGAATCAAGACCCTTGGGACTGCTTCCCCTGGGATGCATTTATTGATATATCTCTAAATCAAGATAATGCTAGATTTATTTACTCTATAGACTGTTAATACTACTTAAAGGTTATCAAGAAAACACGATCGCAGAGTTGATTAAAAAACTATATAATAACATCTGGAATGTTGTTTCTTCTCATGAGATTCCTTTCAAATTTCTAAGCAAGTAAAATATGTATTACAAAGATTTTAAGTGGGGATATTCCGATATTCCTTAAAAACTCTTTTTACTTTCAGTTTAATTTATAACTGGCAATATTTAAGATCTGTATTTTAAGATTCATTTATGAAAATGTTGTTGTTCACTTTTCAAACTTTTTGAGTTTGAGTTTTATAATTGAATTGGTTTCGTTTGCCGACAGACTCCTTACATTATTTGTTTCTCTTGTTAAATTTACCTCATAATAATAATTAAACCTTATTAAGCTTCAAGTGTCCATTTGTTTGCCACTCTAAGCTGATCACATTTTCCTCTCCATGCTCACCCCTTTTCTTACTGAAACTTTACATTGGCTTCCCATTCTATGCCATTTCTTTCATTATTTCACATTCTTTTGCTTGGCATAATTAAGTCCAATAATAATTTAAAGAAAATACCTTTACCAATTTACAACCATCCCCTCATACTTTTGCAGCAGCCCCCCCCAAACCGCCCATCCCACTTTTCGAGTCTCCTCACCTTTGCCATAATTATCTTTTGGTAGCAGGTGCAGTAAAAACCGCAAAAGCATTTGCCTTGCTCTTGCCCCATTTCTAATTACAGCCAAGTTTGAAGAAGAATGAATGAGAGAGCAAGAGAGAGTTGGAGAGTTTTTCGGCTAACAATGCCGAATGCCAAAAGCACAAAAGAAAATTCAATTTTCACAAAACAATTGCCATTAGCAAAGGCAAAAGCAACAATGTTTCCATTGGCCCCCTTCCCATCATCCCACTCACATTCGCCGGCCAAGTGCTTAATCAGTTTATCTGAAGTATCGTATCTATTTTTTCCATTCCTTTTTTTCATTTTCGACCAGGGGTTGCAAATTCATCATTGTCAAATGTGTGGCTTGACATTTTTTCGGAAGAAAACCTTAAAAAAAAAAAAAAAATGAAAAACAGAAATACAAAATATTTTTTTTGGTTAAAAAAAGTAAACTTTTGTCGTCCTTTTTGGCAAGGGGGCAATATAATTAGAAATTCATAATGAATTTTATTTGCTTTGGCCACAGCGAGGAATAAAATGAAACTTGAAAGCACCGCAGTTGAAATACTCTTACCTCAAGAAGAGATTTTTACTAAAGATTAAAGAATTCTTTTAAAATTTAATCCAAATATTCTTTGAAAAGCTACGTGAAATGGTCTCAAATTTAATGATAACTATAAGAAATGACTCTAAAATTTGTCAAAGTTTGATTATGAACGAAAAACTTTCATTTTTGAATATCTGAAAAGTATTTAATAAGTAAAATTAATTGGGAACCTTTCCTTTCGAAAATCAATCCTCCAGTTTGTCCTCTTTTCACACGAATCTCTCTAACTTTTGTTCATTGCAAAAGCCTTAAAAAAAATGAATATATTCTCTTTCCTTAAGGGTGCCAACAAAAAAATAAGTCGAAGGCAAACGGCAACATGATGCCATATCCTGACGTCTAAATGTAATATTGACGCGCATTTTTGTGCAAATAAAATTAAAGCACCCGCCCCCGAAATCGCCCATTTATATGGCCACACACACACACACATACACATTTATTTATATTATTGTATAGATAAACAGACCAAAAGGCATATCAAATTATCAAGCCAAGGGCTGGTCCCTGGTCGGGGCTGGTCCGAGCCAGTCCTTCCAGACATCCATCCAGCCATCCATCCATCTACCCCTCTATCCGTCAGGGTCTTGGGTTTTGGGTTTTGGTCTTGGGGAGGGTGTTAATGCGATGTGCAGGTATCAAAGCGACGTTTGAAAAATGAAATTAAAAATTGTTTGTTGATTTAAGCGCGAAAGGAAATGAACAGAAAAGACACAAAAAAAAAAAAATATAAATATATACACAACAAGAAAACTGAGAAGAATAAAAAGCTGGATCAAGTAACTACAAGACAACGAAGCTTTGGACACTCTACTTTTTATAGTTTAAAGACAAAAAAAGAAATTCTGTTTAATTTATATAAATCTAAATCGAGATTAAGTAATATATAAGCCACAACTTAATTTGAAACTCTAGTAAAAAACTTTGATAAATATTTGTAAGTATTATATGTACATCGAATATTTATATCAGTTATTGGAACTTAAAGTCTATATTGAAAGTTCTTTGAAAAAATACACACATTTTAAGAAAGGTTCATAAGAAAAGTTCTTAAAATAAGATATTCCAACAATTGGATAATAGAAATATGGTAAACATTTGCATACATCAAATATTTTAAGCTAGTTACTTACATTATACCCCACAGAATCTGTTAATATAGCAAACCATATCATAGTACCACTATATCCCATTTGAAGAGTATTTAACTAGGAAAAAAATTAAAAGGAATACCTAGCACGCCTTCAAATTCTAATTTTTTAATGAGACGGATGAAAAAAATACGAGAAAACATTTTCTTTGACCATCTCCAAGGGGAGTAATTGACAGTCTATAAGAAGCAAGATGATGATGATGTCCCTTCAGTCTCTATGCCATTCATTAAGCAGGACAAACATTCTTTGTGAGCATCTTCATTAGGCCAGACCAAACCAATCCAATTGAATTTAATCCAGTCTCACTCCCCGATCCAACAGGCCATCAAAGTAAACTTTTGAGTCTTTTCTTCGTTTTTTTTTTTGCCTTTTGCTCCGGTTGTCCGGAAATTGCTTTGGTTGAATCTGGCGCCACATGTCACCAAAGTGAACTTGAAGGATTTCTTGTGGCAAACTGACCTTCGAGCTGTTGCTCATATTCATTATAAGCCTAAATAACTGTTGTTTACAAGCGAAATGGCAAGTGTCAAAATACCAGGATCCACAGTCTCATAAAACGGAGGGGAAGAAAGAAGTAGACGATCGAGGGGGAATTGGCGCCTTCTGGTTTTCTGCTCAATTTGGTCGTGTCTCGAGTATAGAGTTACCACTTACCAGTTGCCAGTCACCAGTTACCAGTGAATTTGCAGCTCTAACTGACTGCTTATTGGTTTTGCTTTGGTTTTCTTTCCTTTTTTGGCCACAATCGAGTGCTCAAGTGACAGAGAGAAAGAAGGATAACACTCTGAGGCTGAGAAACCTTAGTGTCGACAGTTGGTCAAAAGTTTTTTCAATATTTATTTATACCCTTGCCAAGGAATAATTATCATCAATCCATTTTATATCTTTGTATACCTTGCTTCTATATTGGGCTTGAGCTTAGATTAGATTTCCAGCCTTATCGGTCGTGCCTATATCCTTATAGGGAAAGTCCTACTATTAAGTTCCTAAATTTGAATCTTAAATTTTAAGACTTTTTTAGTTTTTTTAAAGATATATGTTTAAAATTTCTTTCATATGAGAATCATATATGATTCAGGTCTAAATTAAAGGGTATAAATAATTTTATGTTGCTTGAAATTAAACGATTTTGTTAATCTTTTTCTACTTTTTTGAAGTAAATCAATATCAAGGTCTTAAGGTTAATGAAAATGTTGCCTAATTGTGCCCTTATATCCCGGAAATCCTTTTTAGTAATTCTCATTTAAAAAAACAGTCATTAATTATTTAAAACCTATTTTGTGTCGTTTAAAATATTTAGAACTTATTCCTTTTGGGAGAAAAAAAAAAAACTTGGAAAAGAAAACACTGAAATAGCTTCAAGTCAGGATATCTTTTTCCCTTATTTGGTTGGTAAAAATTGGAAAAATTTGGTATAAAGCTTAGCATTATGTTAAAGGACATTTGGATGTCTCCCTCGTCTACCTGTGACATCAATTGAGAAATCTTTGCTTAGACATTTGAGTTTAGAATTAGTAAAATATTTTTGAAATGCAGTCAAAACTTTCTATAGGGTACCCATAAGTCTTTTCAATACTTTGCAAATATAATTTAATTTTAGTTTTTTTTTCATTTTTATTAATAATAACATTTTGTGTGTTAAAACGAATAAAAATGGGGGAAAAAATGAACGGCATAACGGCATTAATTTATTGAAAAATACTATAAAAATTAAATGACAAAATAATGTCATAAATAATAATTAATGCCACTTCATGGCAACACATCGAAAAAAGTAGTAGTAAAAGCAATAAAAGATTGGCCCGAGGATTGGGAATGGGGACGAGGGAAGAGGGGCACAACGATCCACAATTTTTAATATGAATATTAAAAATAAAATGGGGGAAAAGAAAAAGGAAAGAATAAAAAAAAAAAAAACGTGGGTCAGACATAAAATAACAACAATTGTTTGCATTGTTTATAATTGCATTAAAAAAAGGAATGAAAATGGTTCGAAATCGAACCATATATTCATGAATATACTCTCACTATGGTCATGGACACTTCTCTAATGGGCTTGCATTTATGGAATCAAATGTGAAACCGAACTGAACAGTAAGTTTTGGGCAACCTTTTTTGATTGATAACGATCTGAAAATCGAAATATATTGGGCATTGGTTTTGAATTTGATAAGAAAGTTATTATTTTAATCAATTCAATACTTCAGATACATTCTGATCAATAAAATTTTACCTATCTTATGTTATAAACTGAAATAGGAAACCAATTCTAACTTTATAATCAACAGAATATAAGTTAAAGCCTGTTAATATCTTTTTATGGCTCACTCTCTTGAAGGATCTTAAAGGGTATCTAAAGTTCAGTTCTTTGATATTGACCATATAAATTGGTTCTTTTTCATTTTTTTTCGTTTCCGATTTAATACCCAACATCGAGAATGTAATTAAAACAGAATCTGATTAAATAAAAACAAATTAAGTGGTTTGTAAATAAATTAAAAAATGGCCAATGCACAAAAAAAAAAAAAAGAAAAAAGAAATTGCAACCTGGTTAGAGTTTGGTTTGACTTCATAAATGTGATAAATACAAATTTATTGTATTTTTTTTTTTAAATAAATTTTGTGGCTTTTGTTTTTAAGCGTATTACAGAACAGAAAAAAAAAAATAAGTTGTGAAATGAAAATCTAAAAATCAACCCTTCAAATAAAGTACTAAATACGTTCATTTGTATCTTTCATAGGAACTTTAAACTTTTCACTTTTGTTCAGTAAGAGTTTAAAATAATATTTTTCCAATCTTCCCCAACAAACAGATAAAGCCAACTGTCTAGTCTGTTGGCATACCCTTTCAAATACAAAAGGTCCTTTCATTTTACTACATGGAAATATAGATCTTCTTGAAATGAAAAAGAATCCTTGCTTATTCTACTTATAAGAAACATCAAATAATTTTATTTGTGAAATTTTCGCTTCAAAAATACTTGACTTTGGAATATTTTTAGGTGCTCAGACTAAGTTTTTATTGACAATTAAGTTTACTACGTTAAGTGGGCGTCAAGTGAAAACTCAAAGGATTAAAAGACAAACTTAATAGTGTGTATTAGATGGTTATGCTAGTTAGTTTCCATACAAGTGGCATTCACTAGTATACTAATTAGTTTTTAGTATACTCTGACATCTATTGTTTATGTTCTTAGCTTAGAATGAAGTTTGGCTCTTTCTTGATACAGGATAACTTCAAGTCGGCACTTTTGGTAGACATTCGTTTGGATTTGGAGCGAATTTTGTAGACCATTCCGCAAATTTCTCATCATTGAAATAATTTCACGTTTGCCTATTTTTCTATGCAAATTTTGAACCCTTCTGCGAGCACTCCTTCTTGGGCATTATGCGTAAATCTAAAAATGTGTTTTCTTTTGGAGTGCTTATTTTTTTAATTGTTAAGTTTTTATTTCCTTTTCTCAGACATCCTCCCATCAATGCAGGGCACATTCCCCTTTACCTTTACCTTCCCGCCCCAGTGCCCTGTCAGTTGCCCTTCACCGTTTGCGTCTTCACCTCAAATGGCTAAACCATTCTTCCGCCCTGTTGCCATCATGGACAAAAAAGTTCTGGCTCAACGAAGTGTGTAAAGTTTTTGCCTGCCGCCTGCTTTGGCATTAAATTTGTGTAAATGGATTTTGCTAATGGATCCAATAATTCATTTAGAATTTACTTTCTAGCCAGGCCAAATGCTGTTCTACGCCAAGGTAAATAGACTAAAAACAACTTGGCCGCACTTCTCTGTGGTCGCTTTGGTGATGGCAGATGTGGGGTGAAAAATTTTCCATTTCCCAATGGAATGGGTTGAAAACGGTGACTACTTACATAGGTTGCGGCGAAGGTAGATGATATTGTAAATACTTGAGTTGCTATGGTTTTATTATGTTATCTAAAGCCAATTTGCAATGAATGTTATTAACAACTTTATCAATCTTATCGTTCAATCATAAGTGTGAGTACTTTTTTGTTAGCCCTTCAATGGAATGTTTAGGAATAACACAAAAATGTTTCGATAAATCATGTTAAAACCTTAACCAACTAAGATTAACAGACCTGTTCTCTCTTGAGTTTCGCCAGAAAATTGATTCGGTTTCAAATAGTTTGCTTTTGACTAAGTGCAATAAAAAGTAATTGCAAATTTTCTAATAAAGTCACGAAAATTTCGATTTTAAAATGTTTTTCTATTATTCTTCAATAGCCATGAGTAACTAATGATAAGATAATGATAATATTAAGTCGAAAATTGAATTGTTGAAGTTTATAATTAAAAGGAAAGCTAATATAGTGGGCGAAAGTATTTTTTGGAACTTGGATTGTCAATTTAATAGAAGTCAAGAACAGGAAGTTTGAAAACAACGCTCTCGATTTACTTTTGAAATCGGATCGGGCACCAAATAGACTCGAAAATTTAAACTTGTGCTTCTATGACTGAAATCATTCTGGTTTTAAAGTAAATTGTTAATGGTTTTTAACTAGATATTCATCTACTAAGATTTTTGGCTTCAATTTAATACTTATACCTATCACTATTTCACCTTACTAATTCTGCACAGTTAGTTGAAGCAAAAGATTAAAAAACTGTTACAGTAAAGAACTAATCAGTAAGTTGAACTAAATATGGCCTTGTCGAATGCAACCCTCAATGGAAACAACTTCTTGGTAAGCGAAACACTTTTTGTTGCCATTCCTTGAAGAAATAAGTAACCCAATCTTCTATAGACCAATTCTTCATACTCTTGCAGTGGGTAGTACAAAATTAGTCAGGAGAAGAATTAGATCGAAGCACTTTAAGTACTTTTGCCTGTCTTTGTCATTTGTCATCATGGATAGACAATCTATTGAGATGGAACTTGTGGATTGGGCTTTGCATTATAAGATATACTTGCCAAAGGTCTTAATTAGATTGATTCGTTTTTAAGTTTTTAGAATTGAGTTTGGATAAGTTTAGATTTCAATATTCATGTTCTGTATTGTTCAACTTTGGGTTAATAATCATAAAGTCTCAATTGCAAATGCACATTAGATTGGATATTATTATTATTAATGATATTAATTACTTTAGTGTCCCTACAGCTAGAGTTGCAAACATATCTACAGTGTTATAGGCCACTGAACTGAACGAGGATCCGGGTTCGAGTCCCATAAAAGTAGCTATAGTCCGCAAATCTCCATATTTGCTAGTGCTTGTAAAATTTAGTTAGTTTGATAGTTAGAACCTATCACATGGAACTAAAAAAAAGGTATAATATCTAATGCTATGCATACATAAAGACGCACAGTACTATAGAATTTAAAACAGGGGTAAAGACTTCGGTTAAAGCCTGTAAGAGTTTTTCAAACTTCAGTATGGCAAAAATTGGGTACTTTGATATATCTTTTCCTAAGTTTGATGTTCTACAATTTTACTTCTTCTAACAAATCACAGTTTTTGGGATTTCCCAGTTAGTCATATGAGCAATTGTTGGTAGAATAAGTATACGGGTTTCTTTGTAAATAACTTCGGGTTTGACAAGGACTTGCAGACTAGAACAATCTTAATCTTTTTAGGTTTCAATAGCCCAAAAGTACAAAATTTCTAGTAAATTGAATAAAAAACATTTTAAAATTAGCTTTCTGCAAAGGCAAACTGTGTAAATGATATTTTTTTCTATTATTTGTTAACAAAAATAACCCTCAAAGATCTGCCATTAGGTTCTCTTCCTTTTGAACAAATCTAAGGCATTTCGTTTAAAATTTTAACGATTTTTGATACGTTTCTTTATAGAATAAGTACTCTAAAACTTATCGGATATATTTGATGTTAAATATAACTTCTATCAGCTCCAACGTGAGTATTCCATCGTGATTATTCATATATTTTTTTATATGATGATCCTTTCTTTATCCTTTATTTCTATGGATGCTTTTTTCGCATGGCCTTCGGGCCATTGAGGAAAACAATTCAAACACACAATTAAATATAATTTTTTACGCCCAATAAATTTGTTAAAAAATGCATGAGTCTTTTGGGTCCATTCCAGTTCAGTCAGTTTAACCATATATGTATGAAAAATAAAGCTGGGCATTTTTTTTGGTTTTGGTTTTTCACACGCCAGACACGCAAAGGGGAAGGGCACATCGCATTGCGTCGCACCCGAAGGAAGTTCACAGGGTGTAGCGCGTGCTGGTGTGATGGTCAAAAAGGTTCACCAACACAATGAACCTCAACGAGAACGTCACTTTGTCTGTTGGCAGTCCATGTGTGTGTGTGTGTGTGGTTTTTTTTTGTTGACATGTGTGTGTGTGTATGAAAAATCACTGCCGCATAACGAAAGGTCCTTTTTTTGTGCACTTCTCCATTATTTTGCTTAATTATTTACATGAGTAAACAGTTGAGGATGGAAAACTCTTCATATATATCTGTTGAATATACGTATATATATATAGACTCCCATATATATTTAGTGTAAATAACCGCAAGCGCGGCGTAAAAATGGTCAAAAGCCCATTTAATGGATCGTTGGGCAAAAGTAAAAGAGAGAGAGAGAGAGAGATGAGAAGGTGAAAAGATTCACGTTTGGGTGAGAAATATGCCAAGTTCTCTACCCAACGGGGCGAGGGGGGAGCAAAAGTTTTCAATTTCTGATATGGCAACGCCTACAAAACAAAACGCATTCGCAGTTAATGTCTTTTCTCCAGCGAATCAAATCCAAAAAAAAAAAAAGAAAACACCAAAACAGAAACTTCCAATCAGGCACAATTTGTTCCAAGCTCAACTTTAGCCTCGCGCATCCTCCAAGTTGGTTTCTTGACTGGTTTTCCTTTTGCTGTCTTTTTTTTTTTTTGGAGTGTTTCTTCTTCTTCAGCAACAACAACAAGAAGAGCAACGAACAGCAATAACCTCCTGAGCAATAATAATTTTGAAATTACAAATTCACAAAACGTACGCGAAATTATGCGCAATGTCTGCACCCAAGTCTGTCCATCCGTCTGACAATACGTCCGTCCTGCTCAGTCCTGCTTGAAAACCGTTGGTAATCATCATCATCGTCAGTCCTCTTCTCATCATCATCATCATCCTGCTCTTTCGCGCTATATCTGGGCATCTTTTTTAGCTGCCATCTGCCGCTGCTGTGTTGAAAAGCGATGTGCCGCGCCTAAAGCACTTTTTATGCTTCATATACATATGAACATATATATATAGGTATATATATCTATATTGTACAAGAAAAATATATGTATTTACACACACATATACATATATATATTATATATCAAGGATTACACGTTGTGCAAGCCAGACTTCGCGGTTGTTGGAACAGTGGGCTTAGTTCTAAAATCCCTTTCAAAATAGGCTGTAAATATCTCTGATGAGTCTTAAGGATGTGCCTAGGCAGCCTTTGATTTACAATCTAAAATTGTTGTTAAACTTAGTCTCGAAAGATTAATAATATTTTGAAAACTGAATTTTGATTAAACTGTTTCCATTTCCGAATAGTTTTGTTCAAAACTAAAAGAAAACCTGAGAGAAAAGAAAACCAAAGAGAAGTTCAAACCGTTTGCCTTTAGAACATTGCAAATTCACATATTTCTCTAAAACCTTTAGATGTTAACAACAGAATACAATTTGGCTAACATAGGCCGATTCATTATGAATGTATTTGATTTTAACATGATGTAAAAGTGAACGAAAGTGAACTGAAATGTTTTGAAGTTCTCGTAGAGTTCAGCAGAGCAACTCAAAAACGATTTATGTACATATATAAAATTTTGTGTATCCTTTTTTCTTGCAATCAATAGGATTACATTTTTATAGCCATTCTATAGTAATTTTTAACAGTTTTTTTGCTGTTTATAATGATTTTTTTCAAAGAAAACTTACAAAGAATAGACTTCAATAGATTTTGAGAAAAAAATCTATAAAAATTTCCAAGAATTTCCAGAAATTGATCAAAATTGATTTAAATTATTCCACTGTAGATTGTGTGTGTGTGTGTGTGAGAGAGGCTTGTCTCCATTTTCGTCTTGTATAAAATGCATAAAATTCACATTTCGATGATATGATGATGCCTTTTGCGGCTGTTATATGGTGTGTCGGCTGTTGGCTTCCATGTTTGCCCTGGCTGATGGAGTGATGGAGTGACTACCTTCTCGACTCGCAGCACTCGGCATTCATCATACAAGTATTCATTCATTGTGGCTGTCTCAGTTGCAAATATGGCGAAGTCGCGAATCGAGTTGCTGCAAGTTGCCGCGAATTGCTCTTACTTGGAGACGGTGGAGTCAATCAAATGCCTCCAAGTTCATTACGAAGTGCAAGAGTTGTTTGGTGAGTAATAAGTGTCGGGTCTGGGCCTTCTTCGTCTATTCCACCATTTGCATTGAAGTTACCGTTGTTGTTGTTGTGGTTGTAATAGTTGTCTGGCTGCTGGAATAGTTTAACTTAGACTTGACTAGCTCTTTACCTCCTGCTAGCTCTCTTCACTTTATCCCCATTCCGATCATCATCATCATCATCATCGCTGGTCTTCCATTTTCGGCTGCTACTTTTCGCCATGTTTTCTGGTCTTCTTGTTGCCGCTGCTCTGACTACTTTCTGCCTCTGTCGCCGTTGCTGCTGATGAGGATGTTGATGAGCTTGATGCATGTTTTGTTAGCTTCTGTTGTTGATTTGGAATGCAGTTTGACGGTATTGCCTGCAGCCATATTTGCTGCTCCCGCTGCTACCCCAGCCGCTTTTCCATCTGCTGCTTAACTTTTAGTATTTTGATTACATTTTTCTGGAAGTTAAACTTGGATTTGGTTTTGGTTTTAGTTTCACCTGTCTGCAAGAGAAGTTGGATTTTTAGAGTTCTTTGAATTTTGTCCTCCTATCATATTGTTTTATCAACTTTTTTTCATAAAGTTAGAAACGGATCTAAATCGAAAATTGTTCTAATCAAAAACTTGGTAAAAGTTAGCTTCAATTAAACGTAATATTAAATGGAATTCGATGTTTTAAACTGGGACTTAAGCAGAGCTTTCAAAAACATTTGAAAGTTTTTTTCTTAGTCGCAGACATAGGAGTTGCGACCAAGTTTTAGATGTAAGATGCAGGTCTAATAAGTAACAGAAATTAGAATTTACAAATTAACTAAGAAATTTACCATCTTATAAATTATTCACTGGAAACGTAAATCTGAAGAAACTACACAAGATTCAGTGGCTCCAGATGATCACAAATATATATATGTATGTACATATATACCTTTTTCACTTTCAAAAATTCAGAAATTTTCGATAAGATACATTGCAGCAAAACTATATTGAGTGGTTTCTCTCTCAATATCTAAAGACAAATACATCTAAATTAAAATATAGGTTTATCCATTATAGGTTTATCTTTAATCCTTAATGTAAGTTCCCTAGATTTCAATAAGAAGCCAATAGTTGTTAAGAAGTTATCTTTTTATTCCCTTAAAGTACTTTATTCTTTGACTCATAAATGTGCAAATGGATAAAAAGGATCTTCAATCGTATATAGTATATATCTATTTTTGATCAGTACAATAAGACAAGTTCTTGTATCCATATCTATCTATCTGTTTGTCTGGTTTAACAGAGCTACAACCCTGAAATTCATCATGAGGCCTTTTGGTGAACTTTATATACTGCAGGCGTTTCGTATTTCGTATTCAGCCGGATCAGACCATTATTTCATCTAGGTTTCACACGAAATATCTCTCGGAAACAGTGTCTTTTATTAATAACTTTGTTATTTTTCAACAAAAACTTTGTTATAACAAAAATTGCATATTGATGACCTTATAAAAGAATATATAAAACATTTAAGGGGAAGGTCCAATCAAAAGTTTTCAGAATTTACCGATTTCAGTAATTGTCGATGAAGGAATTGTTTCAGTATGAGGATTTATCGAAATTTTTCCAACACTTCGAAGACTTACGAGTTTTAGGTAAAAAATTGCTTAAATTACGTACATTTCGGAGCTGTCGAGACTTTCGAGATGGCCTTCTGGATTCATCCATGAATGACTGTGACAAATATTATCGATATCGACATTTAGATTGTATATTATATATACATACATGTATGTATTTAGTTCTTGAAAATTCGACTCTTAAGAAACATTTTTTGATCGCTTTTATGCCCATACATAGGTATGAAAAGCGCAAGTGTTTCAAAGTGTTTACTTTGAAAAGATATACAAATTTCGGTACTGGTTTTTGGTTAGGATATTGAAACGTTTTCGAATTTTCGAAATCAGTCTTTCTATTGTTATAAAATTTAAAACTCTGCTTGAAATTACTGAAACTTATTTTTTTTAAGGGTATTCATATCAAAAGATTTCTTAAGAACTCATTAGCATTTTTCAAGTGGCAAATAATAAAACCTTAAATTAATTTTAGTTAACTTTGAAATTTGAAAGTCAAATTCTTAAACTTTTCACTTTTGAATACAAGCATATTTTAAATATCTAATAAGTATTTATAAAACAAAAACTCAATTTTAAAAACCACAAATTCAGCACTTTGCCAACAATAGGCAAAAACGAATAAAAAAACTGAAAAAAGGAAAAATTTATTGAAAGTTGAACTTTCTACTAACTTTTTAATGGCCACAAAGAGAGCTTTTAACTGTAATTAGGAAACAGACGATGCTTTTTCGCATTTACATATATTTTATTTCCTCTATATAGTACACAGATTCATGCTATGTACATATATGTAGCTATATATAGCTATAGTAAATTGCATTTCAATTTTTGGTTATTACTGAGTTGGCGCTTTGCATGCAATTTTTGGAAAATTTTCCTTAATTTTTCGTAGAATGACATAAATTTATTTAGGTTTCTCGTGTTCGTTTTGCGGCAAAAGCGAAAAATGGCGTCCATTTTGGCTTGATGTGTGTGTTAGAGAGAGCGGGTTGGGGGGGAGGGTGTGTGACAGGGAACCGTTTTTGAAGCCGGACCGAGTTTCAGGGGCTCAAAATTGTTGCATGCATTTGCATATTTTGTGCATTCAGTGCGCGACATTTTATTTGAAGAGAAGTCCAGGGCTCGCAAAAATGGCGTTTGGGGAAAATGTCAACCATGTGCAAAAAGGCAAATATACCCACACACACACACACACACGCACACACACACACACACATATTTAAGCACACAGAGGGTAGCCAGTAGCAAGTAGGTATTCGGTACCCTCCTCAGCAGTCAGAACCAACCGGTTAAAACTACGACTATTTTCCAAACAATTGAACAGTGGTTCTAGAGTGGCTGAAAATTGTTCGTTACTCTTAATATCCACAATGTTATTTGCCTTTTTAGAGTTTAGAGTTGATTTCGTCCTTCTTCTTGTATTCTGAAAGACATTATATCGATTAAAGACTATATTATTTGCCTTAAAGATAGAAATTCTTATAAATCAGAAGATGAAACTAAAGGAGTTAGATATGTTTCCCTTTAAACTAATTGTAAGATGGGTTGTTTAATTTGTTTTAAGAAGGGGCATAATCATTGCAATTTTAGTGACAATTTATTAAAAGAATCGTCTTCCATTTCGATTCTTATTCTGCTTGAGTATATGTCAATCTTTTTTGAGAATTAAACATTCTATTAGAGTCCACTGTTCGTTTGATATGGTCGAGTTGTCCGACCAACCAAAGCGATGGCCATGCAATGTCCAATGCTCGAAATCCGCCCCTCTGCCCAAACCATGCCCCTACACCCGTACACGTCCTCACCCCTTGACTAGTAGAACCCGCAATTATGCTGTAGACCAAAGCAAAATAATTACTTTGATCGTCAAATGATATTATTTTGTCGGCCATGTGGCTATATGTATAAGTGAGTTCTCTGTGTGTAGTTGGGTGGTGGGGTAAAGGCGTAGAGGCGTAGAAGGCGTGCCCGTGTCTACATGCAATTGAGCAGATTGTATATGTGAGTGACTGTATGTGTGTGTGTGTTTAATATAAATGTGCAATGGCTGATACGACACAGTGGTCCAAAATGTAGTCAAAATGGTCTTACATTTCCTTAATTTTAAGTTTAAATGAATCATAAATAGATTTGGCCTCCTGAAGTGATGAGTCCTGACTAAGGAGTATTTGTAGAAAACTTGTAGAGGAAACACAGTAGATGGTCTAAAGGGGCAACATCTTAGTTTAAGATAACTTATATGAACATTCAAAAGTTCTTAAATATTTTTGGGCTATATCTACTGTGACCACTGTGACTTACACTTGTAACATTGTCGACCACATTGACGATGGCCGCCATTAGCCAAAAGTGCAATGCATTTGGCGAAATTTGCATATGGCCAGCATACGATGGCACTACGTTTCCACTTCCCCACTATTGGTGCAGTTGTTCCTCCCTCTGTCGGGCCCCACAAGTTAATTACTTTTTCGTACATTTTCGATGGCTTACATACACACACACACACACACACACACACTTATATACATATATATATATATTTTTTATTTATTTCACTGCAAACGATGCCTGTGCATTTCAAACCATCCTCTGTTTTTGCCCCTGTCTCCCCAATTTGCCATCCTTCCCTCCCATTGAATATCCCTGAGCTATAGCTCCATTTCCAGTTCATATCCGCGTCCTGCATTCTCTCTTCACTTTTAGTCGTTGTTAGTTTGAATGCGTTTTCGCATTTATATGCTAATTTTTTGGTTTGCATGCAGAAAATATTGCGCTTTCGACAAATGGACGACGAGAGAGGTTTCTCTGGGTTCCTTTTTCCTTGTTTTTTTTTATTCCGAAAAAGTGAAGCGAAGTATAGGGGATAGTAGCATGGAGTACGCTGTTTGGAGTTGACTGTAAAGGAGGTGACTTAAGCGAATTGGTTGGGAGCGAAATGAGTGCATTGGCTGACCAATGGGCAGTGCATATCCACAACCGCATCAACATCCACATAAACATCAATGTGCACAGGCATCAAATGGAATGAATGGCCAACACTTTGGTTCAGACATGTTGATATATGTTTGGCTTTATGTTTCGATTCGATTTGATGCTTAAATATGGCAAATAGCTATTCATTTGGTTCAATCATCTACAAAAATGAGAACTTATGCAACTTGCCTGGAATTATATGCCAAATAATTATCTTTTATAACATTTCCTCTCCATTTAGACCGTTTAAGACAACAGATTAGGCCAAAAACCATAGACACAATGAAATATTAGCATAAGAATGGGAATATTTGAATCAGTAAGACTCCGCATCGAAGTAAGGTGAAGAAAGTAGGAAATTTTTACTAATGAGTGCTTAGCTAATCATATTGATAACAGTCAATCACTAGTTAGAAATAAAATAAATACCCTTCAATGGTTCTTGAGATCTTTTTCCCCAATTCTTTCAGCCAAGTTTTAAAACCAGTGGCCTAGGGAGATAAAAGGAGGAAGATGAGGCGAGCTGAGGTGCATACTAGACAAATCTAAAGTTTACATTTCAAATCTAGGGAGTCTGATAAATGAACGGACAGACTGGCTGTCATGGTTTGATCAAATATAAATATACTTTTGGCATCCGAAAAGCTTCATGCTGACTTAGGTCCTTCGACTGTATACAAATTTTCTTTATAGACGTATAATTTTGAACAATAAAACAGTTTAGATTTGACTTTTGAATAATATTAATGTCTTTATAGACCTATTCTTTTCAACAAGATGACAAAATATTCTTTATTTTTTCAATAATCTTTGTAATATTTTTGCTACACACAAAATAAACCGATAAATAAGAGGATTACCTAAAGATTTTGTCTGTTGTACTTTCAAATGGATTGAAATCATCGATAGGCAAACAGAAGGTCTAAGCTATCACTCAAATCTGGCATCCAAGGTAAAAAGATACATATGTACATAAGTGAAATGTATTTATTTTAATTATATATTATAAAAAGAAGCAAGTTAAATATATAAAGGGTAAAGTCCCAAAGCAAATGCCTAAAAGATAAACACATATTTGAAATTGATATAGTTTACTTTTTGTTTATATTGTCTTTTTTCTAGTCAAAAGTACATAGTTTCATTATTAACCAGACATACCCTTCACATTAAGGGAACAAAAATGTAAAATGGGGCGTTAGATTTATGGCGCTTAGTTAAAATGTTGTAACAATTAATGCGTGTATAAATTAACAGAAGGTCTCCTTCACCCTCACAGCCAGAAACGAGAGACAATTATCGTGCGATTTGAGGGCATTCATGCATATGTATGTATGTATGTGTATACATGTGGATACATATTACACATACGCCTCGTGGGCGATGAAATTGCGTGCTTAAGGATTTGATTTATTTCTTTAAGCACAACTGTGAGACCTTCAGCAAAAAAGCTGTGAATAAATGTGAATACAATAGACTCAAGTATCCATGAGATTACTTTGAGCAAAGTTAATTTTTATAAAATTCCGTTGATTAGCTTTTAGTTAATCCATAATTGTTGTGAATTGTTAGATCGATTTTGAGATGGTTAATATATAATATTGCTAAAATATGCAAAAATGTAAGACTAAGTTAAAGCTAAACTTATTCAAAGGAAGCAGAGGGATTCGATTTAGTTTATGATAAGACATGAGTAAAATTCAAATAATCTTCATTATTTCAGTGATAATAGATTAATTGAACTATTTAAATTTTAGGGATATTTTATTATTTTTATAAAGAAAAGAATTTAAAACCAAGTATAACAATATTTTGTTTTTTTCCATTTTGGATGATAAATTTCCATTCGAATGGAAGGGTGAGAAATAGAGTTGTTGCAATGGACAAACAGAATGCCTCGTCCATTCACTTCTCTCACTGCAATTCATAAATTTGAACAATGATAATCGAGCCCGGCTATATGAGTTTTCATAGGCGAGGATTGCCACTTGGCAGAGAGAGAGAGAGGGCAGAGAAACCAGGCAAGTGTGTAACATATTGCACATGCACAGAGACATGTGAGATGATGGAATGGGGGAGGGCAACAGGAGGAGTAGTAGATGCCTGCATATGTATGCACTGGTCCTCTGTGGACAGACATTGGACGAGGACGTCGTCGTCGTAGTCGTCGTCGTCGTTTGCCACCCAAACAAACACTCGACGCTTTTGTTCTTGCTGATGGAATTATTTGTTCGCACATTGTCAACTTGCCACTCCCACACCCTGCCCCATATATGTATATTTGCAACCCCCATCTGCCCCTCTGCTTCCCGACTAACGTCTATCTGCCTGTGTGCATCTCACTGAGTCTGAGTGTGCGTGTGTGTGTGTGTTGTTGCAAAATGCAATTTGCCGCCACCCATCACCAGGGCCAAGGTTCTTTTTTCGGTTGGGGTTTGCTGGGCAGAATGGGAATGGTGGCTTTATCTTTGCTTTCATTTCATAAACCGAAGCTCCTGTTACTCTCTAGTCACAGTTTTGCCACACTTGCAGGTCGAAAACAATGCAACTGCATTTGTATGCGTACGGCAGACTGCAGTTGCTGCCACAATGTATCATCGGGTGAACTTTTGTCCGGCTGTCATAGGCAGAAATGGGTTGCATGCCAAGGCAAAAATATTTCAAAAAATCCCTTCCTTTTTCGCCACTTGCCACTTGCCACTTGATTTGCAACTTCATTTGACCAGCCCCGAAGCATTTGCAATATTTCGGTCTAGCCGGAGACTGCGATTGAGGCTGTGTGGCCATGTGGCATGTGGCAACTGTTATGTGGAGTGCTTCCCAGTCTAATGCATATAAATCATATGCAATTGTTTTTGCCACTCACAAAGATAAAGCAATCTGATTGGTTTCTAGTCATGTCTTAGATAAGATTCTTTCAAAAGCATTGAGGAATTGCTTTTTGCAAATGGCATTTCAAATCCAATTAAGTTTTGAGTTTGTATCAAAAACAAATGGTAAAACTTTTAAACTCACTTAATTTATAGAAAAGTTTAGGTGAGTTGCAGTGAGAAAATATTTAGGCAGGTTTTAATGAATATTCAACAAGAGAGAGAAGGGCAAAGAATATACTACAAGGAAGAAACTAATAAAGGATAAGTCTACAACACTCAACAAAGGATTGAGCCAAATGAGATTAAACGGAATATATCATAATATTTGCAGAAGAAATCGGTGAACCGAATTAAGATCCCAAGAAAGTGGAATACCTATAAAAAGTTGTGATGTTCAGATAAAATGCATTCTGTCTTTAGCATTGTATAACTTAATTCATTTTATATTATTCAGCAATTTAGTCGAACAACTTGCTTGCCCTCAGGGCTGTATTTCCACTTCCATATATTGTAAAACTAATTGCCAGATCCTCCCCTCACCCCCACGCCCCAGAACAGAAAATTGTGAGAGTTTTCTTTTGCTTTTCTTCTATATTCTCTCATCAGCCAACAACGCAGTTCATTTAAATGTTAGGGAAAAAAAAAGCATTGCCCCTCTCTTTCTTTCTCTTTCTCATTATGAAGTCGCAGGCCTAATTTGTTTTATATATATTATAAAGTATATAAATTTAAATTTTTCTTTTTATATGAAACACACATACATATATATATAGCATATATATATCATAGATTTTCTTAACAACTTGCCAACATGCAAATTGCTCATTTAGTTATAATTTTTTTTAATCATGGCAAAACAAGTCGAAACAAAAGAAAGATATACTATATAATACATATGAAGTTAGTTAGTTTGCTAGGGGCCAGTCGGAGGCTTTCAATATATAGATAGATAGATAGGATAGGCAAATGCAAATGTAATTGATATCATGTCAAACAGACATTTCAATTCAATTAAGTTTTATATTCGAAACTTTTTCTTCAATTTAATTAACTTTAAAATGTTGCCTCAACTCGATGGCTAAGGGGGAAGAAGAACCCGCACCTCCCCTTCACCAGCCCCTTCTCTACGGGTTTTCTTTTCTGTGGAGTAGAAATCTAGACAAAAATCTGTAAATGAAAGAAAACAAAGGCATAAATCGATTAAATTTGCTGTCATTTTAAATTTGACACATGAAACAAAATGCGTTGAAATTTCTTAACCCACCCACACCAATCCCACGCTTTTGGCGCCCCACCACCAGTCGCCAGGAGCACCACCAACAAGTCAAAGGGGTGAACTGAAGTTTGTTGCTGTCACATGTAGCTTGGCGTGAAAAACAACAACAATAACAAGGGGAACATACGTTTGAAAAGCTTTTTGAGGGTATTTGCATACCCTGCTAACCATTGAGTGAGTGGAAAATGGCATATTAGATCTAACAATTCACATGTTCTGTGCTCCTATTGGTATGCCATAATAATTTAGCTTTTGGAAAATTGAAAAACGTTACCTTCGCTCAACCAAATCTTAAGTAACTAACTAACTTAAGTGTTTAAGCAGACGTGAAGCTTACATATAAGTAATTTACAATCTAGGGTATCTCCCCTTCGGTGTTTTACTATCCTTTTAGGATATTTTTTCCTGCTGTTGTTACTTTGGGCCCTTTGAAGGGCTTGGCTGTGGCTGGGATTTTGAGTTTTTGGGTCCATCCGCTCAACGTTTATGCAAATTGTCAGTCGTTTGACTGTAAAAATATTGTGAAACCATTTGAACTTTCGGTTGACAAGCCAAACAAAAGAAGAAAACATGAAATTTTTGGAAATTGTTGGAATGAGTAGTGAAGATGCGTATTTCACTTAAGGGAAAGGCTAAAACATTTAGCCAAAGGATCACAATGCACGTTTCGAACGAGATCCTTTGACAGACAATAAGTACATATATGTATATGTATCTTAGTGATAGAGATAAAAAAGGGCAAGAGTATTTAAATTAATGTTAAAAACCTTTTTAAGTTCTTTTATTTCTACTAAGTTCTGAATATTTAAGTCAATAACAAAATATATTGATCCACTAAAGAGGATTTCCTCCCCTCATTTGAGGGGAATTCCCCAAAGAATGATTATTGACCTCTAAGAAAGCTTCAAGTTCAATATCTCTCCTCTTTAATGAGCTATTCCTATTTCCCAAAAACTTTACTTAGATTTGCCAGAGTAATCTTTTTTTCGAATTCATGTCAAATAATTTAACAAATGATGAAACATTTTGGCAAAACAATACAATTTCAAAGTCAAGGCACCTTTTTATTTCACTTAAACACAGAGTATAAGTTTGGTATTTAGGGGATTGGAAGTAAAAGATTGAATTACAGTTTAAAAGGCTTTCCATCTACATCTCACAGGCATAATTCCGATAGGATATCAATATTTTTTGACAACGAATCAAATCCGGGCGAGAATTTTAGCTGCCTTTAACTAGATGTAACCGCAGATTACAATAACTTAATAGTAGTTAACCAATCTGCCTAGAAAACAAATCTAACTAAGACATATTTCGAATCAAATTTCACGATGTTTAGTGAACAAAATTCGGCACAAGGTTTCTCCATATTTCGAATGACTAACCGAAGGGCATATAAGAATCGTTTTTTAGTTACGACCCTATTGGGTGTAACTTTTGGCTCTTTGCTTAAACTTGTGGCCAAGTGAAAATCTAAGAGTTATTATCACATTTCCGTTTTTGGCATGTTCTTGACCAGAAATCGGTTTTTGCATTATGTTTTATCGTTTTTGGTCTTCCGCCATTAGAAATAATTAAAAATTGCATTTTGCAACTGGAACGCGTTTCCGTCTTGTGTTTAGAAGAGGCCACGCCCTGTCTCTCTCTCTCTCTCTCTCTCCCCGCTTGGTCTCTGTCTCTTTCTCTTTGTAGGTTGTTTCAACACTTGCGACAACTTAATTCTAGTGAAACATGCAAGAAGTTGCAACTTGCATTTCTCAGAGTTCTCAGTCCAGAGAACCAATTTAAATTAATCAAAAACCAAAAAGTCAAAAGTGAGAAAAGAGCCAACAGAGAGTGAGAGAGAGAGAGAGAGAGAGGGAGAGGGAGAGTTAAGGAAAACCTTGTATGCCATAAGTGAAAATTGCGTGTTCTTAGTTAATTTTCTTATGCGTTTTTCTTAATGAATTTTTAATTGTTTTTTGCTTTTCTACAAGAGGCGGAAACATTTCAAGATTGTATCAATGAAAAGTGCAAAACTTTCATATTTCTTTTTTACAAATTAAGTAGAAGAAGCAGAATGAAAAGTATGGAAAATGTCTACCACTAAGTTTTAAAACCTTCTGGCATCCCTTTCCTTTCCTGGCCCTCTCCATTCAACCAAATCGTCAGCCGCAACGCATTTATTTGTGCAATGGAGCATGAAATAAATGTCAACCGCAACTTAAACCGCATATGCTGATAGCGGAGAGACCCAAGCAGCGACACATGGTCGATCTACCCCCACCCCACCCGCACCCCCCTCTCACCACTCACCACCATTACACCCCTTGACAGACGTTATGCCTCAGGGCTTTATCTTTTTATTGGCTAACGACGTCGGCAAAAATGTTCCTAAAGAAATGATTTTCCTTTTCGGACCAGCAGATGAAAAAAAGGTGCGAAATATTATCAAAAAATATATATGAAAGACAGACAAAAAAAATGGCAATTCTCTAGAGAATCGCATAGAGCGTGGGTGTAGCTTAGCTTGGCCAATAAATTTCAAATGCAACAAAGTGTCGAATCGATAGACAGACATCGACATGGACATGGACATGGTCTACTATTCCTCTGTGTGTCTATTTTGTGGGTGTGTGTGTGTGAGTTAGAAGTGCAACGAAGATTGATCTAGCGGAATGAATGGTTGACTAAGTGACTTTGGGTACGAGTAGAGTTGAGGGGGGGCGGTCTGGCAAGTGGAAACCAGCGATTGTGCCCGTCTGACTGCGGACATTATTCATTGTTTGCCACCCTCCGTTCTCTCTCCCTCTCTCTCATGCAACAAAAACAACAACAACAATAACATCAACTTTGGGCCAGACACTCGCCACGATGAGCAAATAAATTTACAGAGTGGACTGGACTCTGGTTAAACGTTTCTACAAGCCCTCCTGGATATGTCCTCACAAAATAGGGCTAACATTTGTTGGTCGTTGTCGGGGGGCGGGGGGAGTGGGAGCCAAATCTCTGAAGTTCATTTTTATTCGATGTGGCAGCGAAAATCGCAAAAGGGAGTGGGCGGTGGGTGGAGGGAGTGTATGGTGTATGGGTGGGCGGTGGAGGGTTTTAGCACATTTAGTCAGTCAATAAAACTTGTTAACGCTGTAATTGCCGGCTATTTATTTATTGTTTGTGTTCCTGTGTGTGTGTGTGTGTGTGTGTGTATATGTCTCTGTGTAGCCTAAGGGTATTCAATTAGGTTTGGAATAGACATTTTTTTAGTAGGACCTTTAAAAGTTTTTACCAAAGTTGTTAGCTTATTCAGAAATCAATTAACCAAATCAAAGAGACATCTTTTAGAAGAGATTTATATGCGTTAGCAATAAAAAATTTAATATTAATAATCAATGAAAGTAATAAAATATGTTTTGAAATTCATTAATATTAAATTTAGAGTTAAAGTAACTTTCTAAAGTCCTTAAATGTTTCAAAAAAGTTGACTTTTTAAAGTCCTTGAGAAGTTTCTATCCGATCTGATGATTCTGTCGATTCGAAATGGATACTCAGTCAATCATTTAATTCATTAGATTCATTCGCATTCAATGAATGAATCTTCGACTTCTAAGGTAGCACTTGTATTCATTCAATTCGTTT
Organism: Drosophila tropicalis; assembly: GCF_018151085.1. Lineage (NCBI taxonomy): Eukaryota > Metazoa > Arthropoda > Insecta > Diptera > Drosophilidae > Drosophila > Drosophila tropicalis. The sequence continues at coordinate 729,344 of NW_027172753.1, read as the reverse complement.
GACTTTTAGCCACATATATTCGATTCATGAGGGAACTGAATGTCTTAAATGTCAATTAGTTAATAAGTTATAGACCTTTATTTTTGAAATTCAAAGTTTCTAAAAACTTTAACTTATTAAGGAATTCTTTGACAGTTCTAAACTATTAACTTTTTAGATTTTAGATTTGACTTCTGATGAATAAAATATTAATGAATCTATAAACTCTGAAAGGGTAGAGAGTGACCCAATATACTGCTAATGTGAAACGAAGTATTGACTTTTGTAATGCATCAATAACATCCTCTTACTCCTAAAGATCTTGTAATAATACGCTTTATTTCGAAGGGGAATTAACATTAGCTATTAAGCACCTAAATTGGTTGCCCCTTCTTACGTTAGATTAATATCTTTTCCTTCATTAATATCTAGTTAAAATTTCTTTCTAAAGTTCATAACTAGAATATTTATTTTACAGCGTTTTCTTTATCTCTAAATCATCTTAAATGGTATGTGACCACCTAGTAAGAATTTTCTCATAAGCTTACAAAAATTTAGACTCTAATAGTAACTAAGTTTTAAACTAAGTACAATTAGAAAGTAGCATTACTATCACAGTAATCCCGAATCGGTTTGGTATGTAGTTAAAATTGTTTTAAGGAAATTCTTCGCCTTCTAAAATTGAAAGATAATTAAGATTAAGATCTTAGAATGGAATTTTCGGTACAGAATCTTCCGTAAGGAGGTTTTTGGTACTTGGTTGACCCCCTTCTATCTATGTATAGTTCAATAAGATCAGTCAGATATAGAATTTGAAAGAAAAATGATTCTAATATGCAAAAACCAATCATTTCTTAAATACAAACTACAGCCTGATAAAGTTTGGTAAAAGGTCACACTTTAGGTCTGAGGAAATACCTTTTAGAGGGATCAGTCAGAAGTCACACAGTTTCAACCCATATTCTTTCAATTCCTTCTAAAATCTTGTCAACAATCAATCGTTTGTATCGATATATTGAAATAAAGAGTAAAGAGTTTTAGCTAAAATCCCTAACCCTTATGTGGGCCATTCTAATGCTTGGTAACTTCTACTTATAGTCTATCTCACTTTCTCTTTTCGTGCATTTTCATAACAACCCTTGATTTTTTTGTTTCCTTTTTGTTGTTGTTGGCCGATGAAAGGAAGTAAAAGTAAAACCTCACGTGTCAAAACTAATTCCATTTCGATATGCATTCATTAAACAAATTACACAAAACTCATTCGGCGCCACAGAAAGAGGATTTCGTTTCTTTCGTTTTACCTAAACCACCAATGATGACGATGACGATGATGACGATGATGATGTATGATGATGGATCGTCAACTTAATTACAATGGCAAACAATGGCCAAATTGCATCAAATACTTTGCCAACCGATGCGCTATTGTTTGGCATTATTTGCCCAATGAAATGTCTGTACGTACATATGCAAAAAGGCAGTCCAGGAGAAGCAGAGAAAGAGAAAAGGCAAAAGGACCGAAAAACGTGTGACACATGCCCAGAGGCGGCATAGAATGGGCGGAACGGACGGGTGTGTGTGTGTGTGTGTGTGAGGCTAAGCTGACTAATCTTGCCTGCAATTGTTTGGAGGATACTGAAAGTGAGAGCATGAGTGCGTGAGTGTGAGAGTGTGTGTGCTTTATCCTGTGTTTGAAGCTGAAACCAAAACCGCATAATAATTACACTATCACATTCCAGCTAGCATGTCCTGTGCATCCTTTTTACACACATACATACATACATACACATGGATACCCGCCTAATAAGGCTTGCCTTGTAAATTAGAATGTTTTTGCTATTTCACACAATTAAAGTCAACAGGAAAAGTTTTTCCCTTGTTTTTCTGAATTACAATTAAAATTTCAACTAGACAGTTTCTATGTGTGTGTGTGTGTGTGTGTGTGTGATAGAGTTATATGTGCTTACAAGTCCATTAATTAATGTCAAAGCTAAGCCAAACTATCTCTGATTTTTATGAGCCACTTCACCCAAAACTGCCCAATCATTCATCTCATTGACAATGAAGTGACTTTATTTGTTTCTATTCACTTGATTTTGTTTTTTTTTTTCACAATTTCAGGATTTCCATCATTAATTTAAAAGCGAAATTCACTGCTCACTGTGTGTCTCGCATGTTTCCTGTTGGCGCTTCTTTTCCCAATACCCACTAGAGACTTTGATTTCTTTTTGGATTTTTGCTCCAACCTTTTTGATGCCCTCAATTAAAAATTTTGTGTACGTGACAAGAATTTGATTTTGTTTATTTCGATCTTTTTCTTTGCTGTTTTTGCTGGCTGTAGAAATTATAAAATTTTCAAGCGTAAAATTAAAAAACAAGAAGAAAACGAAAAGAAACCTCAGAAAAAGAACAAGTTGAAGTGGCAGAAGAATGACCCCATAAAAGGGGAGGTCAAATGTTTGCCCATTCCCTTTCATATATGTATGTATGTATGTTAGTTTGGATGAGTATATATTTCAAAAGGGGCGTTGCCCAGATGTTGCACCTACCAACCAAATCATCAAGGTAACCAAAAAGAAAAGGGTTAAAGGAGCCACATGATGATTAAAATGGGCTGGAGGATGGGGGATGACGATGTGAAGTGTGTGATGGTCAAGAGTTCATATGAGTCTTCCATCTTGATAAACCAATCGAAGATACAATAGAAAGATTGATTTGTGGTCCTTGCACAGACAATTATATTATATCAGGAATAAAATAGACTAAAATTTTTTGAACTTTAATTTTGATTTCACGCGATTTTGATATAATATTCGTGAAGAAGTTAGGAGTTTATAGCGTCGAGTTGGTCCTTCTATCAAGATGATGTACCGTGAATTCTGTGGATATATCTGCTACGGTTTTTTTAAGTAAAGCCTTAAACTTAGATGTGAACTTCAGACCACAAATTTTGAATCCAAATTGATGCCAATTGAAAAACGGAATTTTCTATTTATTTTTTGGTCTTCTTGCTTACTTCTTGATTGAAATTTCGGGATCTGATCATTTATATTCAAAACTATCATACGTTTCATAGAGATACTCCAATTTCTTCATTTATGTTTCTATTGTAGCTATATGATATAGTGGTGTGATCCTGACAATTTGCAAACTTTATCTGCTCCGTTCTATAAGTACTTCAAATATCAAGTTTCATACCGATAGCTTTTAAGATGGCGGCGTGAAGTTGATTTGCACAGACGGACACACGGACCGACGGACGGACAGACGGACATGGCTATATCGACTTAGCTTCTTATGCTTATCAAGAATATATATACTTTATGGGGTAGGAAACGTCTCCATCTGTGTGTTACAAACATCTGACCAATTTTATATAAAGATAGTGAACTAAATTTCCCTTCGATTGCTATATTATTTATTAAAATCAAATAAAAAATAGAAAGACTTCATTACCCTACAAAAGGAGGTATTAGTTAGGTAAACTTCTTAGTTAATTCTATTAAATTGCTTGGTAAATTCTAAAATTCCAAATCTCCAAACGAAAACTCCAAGATGAAAAGATCCAAAGCGGTTAAGATACTGAAAGAGATTATATATTAAGTGTACTTGGAATGGTGCCAATTTGATCCTTCTCAGATTACACCAACTCTTAAGTGAATTAGTTTAGTTTACTTAAATAAAAAAACATAAAAAATATTGTTAAAATTCGCTAAATTCTAATTCAATGTCCAGGAAATTGCCCTTTGAGTTATCTGAATCCAGAAGTTCTTTTATATCTTTCTATAGAAAAAAACAAATCTTCAACTCAAAGGAGTATATTGGAAATTTTTTACTTGCTTTACGATAATAATATTTCAAATCGTTTGAACTAATGCTATGTTTTAATCAGAAGGAAACCTTCTACTTGCTTTTAGTCAACATATTTACTGAAGTTATCCTTTAGAAGGGAAATACCTACTATAGACAAATCGATTCTAATTGTAAAAGCATTGTAAAGACGTTTGGTTGTAAAAGTTTTTACACTGAAATTGCATTAATTGAAATTTATGGAAGTTAAGAAGTTTTTTCTGTTAAGGCCATCAACGACTAATCAGTTATAGTTAATTTTAAAGAAGTTTCTTTTCTTTTTCTAGGCAACTGTCTATCAATTGCAGTTGAAAGGACCTTTAGGACACAAATAGAACAAAAGCCGATTGGGCAAAAAGTCAGCAGAGGAATATACCTACATATATATGTATGTATGTGGTGTGTGTGTGTGTGTGTGTTTGTAAGGGAGAGAAAAGTGTAACTGTGTTTAAACTCAATTAGCATAAAATGCAATCCATCATAGAAAATGTCAAAAACTGCTGAGCAAAGTTTTCACAAGTCAGGAACAAAAAAAAAAAAAATGTATATATATATGGGAAAGCGGGAAATACGGGTGGAAACAAAAAAAAAAAAAAAGTCAAGTTGCATGGGGTGGCAGCCAAGAGAAAGAAAGAAATTTCTAATATATTAAACAAATATGATAATAAAGTTGGATGGGTTCAGATGGCAGAGGCAGGAAACTATAAAAAAAATATATATATATATATATAGAGAAAGAGACCAATAAAGGAGAGGAGAGGAGAGCTGAGGTGATGGGAGATTGAGAAAAGTTTGCATAACTTGCAAGTCAAGTCGATGGATTTGCTTTTTTTCCAGGTATTTACGAGCTTCCTTAGTGTCCGCTATAAAACTCTGTGAGTTCAAATGGCCGAAAATCACCAAAGCTATCTTTGGTCCTGCACCTGCCTCATCCTCTCTTCTCTCTCTCTAGCTATCCACACTATGTCTCTTAGTGGCTCCCACACTAGAGTGGTCGCCCTCCCGCTCTCTAGCCTAGTCCAGGGCGGTGGGGTCAAGTCATAAATTTTCACAGGTGCCTCTTTTTTTTCATTTTTGCTTTTGTCTGCAGTTGAATTATTGTCACGTTACTGCCTCTGCGAGGCGATGCGATGGAAATTCTTGCCACAATGTTGAGCGAGGGGAAACCATAAACTTATAGGCTTAAGCGATACGCAAAAAGTTGTAATAAAAGAGCAAAAGAAAAAAGAAAATGGAAAATATGTTTAGGATTTGGTGACTTTTAGTCATATCTAAATTACGCTTATCCGCAGACATATCCTGGCATAAAAAACACGTGTGTGCGCGTGAGTGTGTGTGTGAATGGGGAAAAGAGTGTAGCATACATTGAGGCGTCAACTTGAGAAGCAGAAAGCAAAAACGGACAAAGGCAAAAGGAATCAAGGGAAATTGTGTGTTTTTCTCTGTGTGCTTGTTGTTTCTGTTTTTATTCTCGTATTCTCTCCTATCCACCCTGCAATTAGGGCGTGGCCCCGACTAACTGTTTGCTTAATACCCAAAGATCCCCTCTTGGCCATATAAATCCTGTCAGTGAAGCAACCAAAAACAACAAAAAGAAGACGAAGAGGGAAACAAAAAGAAAAAAAAAACGCAAATTTTCGCCAAAGAAAATTGCATTACGCAGATGTTGCCAATTGCATAGTGAAAGAAAGCAAACAAGGACTAAAGGAGCAGAGTGTTGCAAGGATATGGAGGAGGGGAGTACAGGAGAACAGGGTGTTTAAGAAAAAGTCATAAAATGCAAGCAAGAAAAGAAAATTGCAAATGAAATGTTGAGAGTTTTTCCAAGCCAAAGAGTGAGATAGACAGAAAGTGAGAGAGAAAGACTCTGAGAGAGAGAGGGAGAGAGAGAGCAACGAAGGAAGAAAGGAGCAGGAAAAGCAATAAAATGGCGGATATAAAAGAAAAACCCAGGCAGCAGTTGAATAAGAAGAAGAAAAACAACAAAAAAAAGAAAGAAGAAGCACCAGAACAAAAAGAAAATGCCATGGCAATGGAATGTGGGCGTTGGCGTGGGCGTGGGCATGGGCATGGGGCAAGGCATCTTATCTTAGTGAATGTTGGCATAAAGTCTGGATAAAAGTAGTTCGAGAAGCTGCCAACTTATTCAATGATGGTGTTTTTTTTTCTGCTAATTCCCCAATTAGTTAGTAATTATTTGAGTTTTCTTAAATTTAAAATTGAAGTCAAGTATTTCGAATTATTAAAATCAACTATTAAGATGAAATATCTATACGTTTCTTGGTTAAGTTTTTAAAATAAATGTTTAACAATTTAAAGAGAATGCAATTTTGTTTCGATATTTTATTAAAGAGTTAAAAATTTATTGAATTCAAATTCATAAGAATGTAATTTCTATCTCAATATGACGGAAATGGAGAGATCAGTATTAGGACTAATGGAAAATAGAAATATTTAAATAGTTTATACTGGAAAACAGTTTTTTAGTTAAAATATTGTTTATACAAACATTAGTTGTTAACAATTTGGCCAAATCTGACGAACATCATCAACAAAAATTTGCTGATATTCAAAATGATAAATTATTTATAAGAAAATTAAAATTAAAACCATTTTTTTTTATCATTTTTAAGCGGGTGAAGTAAATTTCATTCGAACATCAATTAATGTTGCATATTTGATATAGAATCCATTGATTAAAGAAATAAGGATTTATGCCAAAAATTTGTCTAAAATTCAGTGAAAATTTCTAAAAGTTATATGGATATACATAGCATAAGAAGGATTATCTTTGAATTATATATATATGAATTTTACCGCATGTTAACCCTCTAATGCTCTTGAGTTTTTAATCGATTGTCATAAAATTATGAACACAATGAACAAACTGAAACTGTTTTAAAAATTTTGAAAATTTATTTAAGTTTGAAATAAACAAATGAAACTTTTTAACATAAATTAACTTCGAAATGGTTTAAAAAATGGTCAGTATCAATGATTTTCTAAAGTATCGATATGTGTCTTGAGGCACTCTTGGGCATTAGAGGGTTAAATGATAAATTCAATCAATTTGACAATTAGTTGATAATTTAAAATATGAAAATATAATTTTCCTTTAAATCAAACTCTGCAATTCAGCCGGCTTAATCTTCCACAAGAAGATTATGTTGCCTTTGAAATATTCTTCTTTTGGAAGATTGAACTTGAGCCGGCTAAATTGTAGAGTTTGATTTAAATTTTAAGAGGTCGAAAATATAAACAGATATTTTTGGTTTATATATGTATGTACATATGTTCCTACGATTAGATCGATTAGATTTGTTGAAAATGAAGTATCTACATACATATGTACATTTTTTGTCTTTGTTTTTTAATTTTAAGTAAATATTTGACAAATGGTGCTATTTTTAGTTTCGAGTATTTTTTGAGTAAGAAGTCAAGAAGTCGTATTAAAATCTTTGAAAACGTTAGATATTGAAATAAATTTTTTTGGCTCCCAATATTAGGAAATATTTTACGTTCAAAAACATATTTAGATGTTTCTTGAACCTTAAAATAAATTTAGGAACCCTTTGAACACATTACCTCAGCAAGTGGTGCTTTTTTTTAGGTTCGCAACTGTATATGAAGTAAAGTGTCTCAGAGGTATTAGGGTAGTTAAGTTAATAGAACCGTTTCTTTGCACGAATTTTATAAAAAGGATCCATTGAAAATCAAAAAGTTGAGATAAGATCGAAGTAAAATTAAAGGAAATCCCATAAACTTACATATGTATAAATTAAACGAGAAGTAAGAAATTTTTGGCTAATTTGAAGTTCATTCCTACAAATCATTTTAAAATCGTTAATTTTTCCATTTTTCATAAATAAGTTTTGTATTCCTAGGGCCTTTGGATCTTATAAGATTTTTCTATATGAGAAGAAATTTTCGACTTCAAGTGAAATACTGAAGATTTTGCTAAATTTTTACTGAGATATTTCTATGCCAGTTATATGTTATGTTATATGTTTGATTTGCTGAATTGTCAAATTTGAGTTCAATTTTGAAATAATTTGCTTAAATATCAAGTTTTGTTTTGCCTATATGTACATTGACTTGTATGATAAAGATAATCAATATTATATGTGTAAGTTCATGGGATCGAAGATGTCTTCTTCTTACTAAAATTAGAATGCCCGTTTATAGTTAAAGCATCTGAGTTTAATATAAATTTGTCTTTAGTCTCTGTAACATTTCCTTATTCCCAGGTCAAGGCAATTTGCAAGTTTTACTTATATAGAATTAAAGATTACATTTTTGTTGTTGACTACTTATTAATGAAAATGCCGTGACAGAGCGGCTATAAATACATATTTCTGCTTTTCATCATCATAAACTGGTCGACAAAATTAAATTGGCCAAACAAAATTTTAGTGAAAAACATAAATTTTAAATTAGTTGAAAGAGCCGAAAACTACGAGTATAGGCCTGAATTGGGAATCCCCCCCGAAAGTCAAAACCCCCCTGGGTCGATGTGTGCGTTTGTGTGTGTGTGTGTGTAGGCAGAGACTGAAAGCAAAATATTGTTTTTACCTTGCAAGTAAAATATTTATTCAATATAACAATATTTTTTGGTTATACGAAGGATGCGGCAGGTGGGCAGGGGCCCACCTCCTGCGTCACCTACCATGGGGGAGGGAAATGCCTTTAAATTGTAAAACGAGACGCATAAACAAATCCAAAGCCAGCCAGCCAGCCAGCTCTTAAGTAAATAATAGCCAACTCTTCTCTTAAAACCCAAAATCACCAAATAAGCCGAAAAATGCAAAGGCAATGGGCAAAGACACAGTGAGAGAGGCAAAAGCAAAGACAAAAGCAAAGGCAATGTTTGTTTGCTGTATATAAGAAACGAAATGGGAATTGAAACACTGCGCAACGCTTTTCAGGGCGGAGCGTACAATTGAAATGAGAGAGAGCCAGCAGCAGCAGTAGCAGCTGCGAGAGAGCGAAATGACAAATACAAATACAAATGCACGCTGCCACTGTCGACTGCGACGCGTCGCTGCCAGCTGCTTTCTCTCTCTCGTGCTCTCTCTCTCTTTCTTAGGGTTTCGCTTTCCCGTTCCTTCGTTTGGTTCTGCCGTTCAGCAGTTGTAGTTGTATTTGTAACGTTGCAAAAAGACGCGCAATCCACAGAACGTGTTAACAAATAAAGAAACCAGCAAAAACAAAAAACCAAAAAAAAAAAAAAAAAAGAAAACATTAAAAATCGAGCAAAAAAAAAAAAAAACATAGATGGAAGAGAGCAGAAAACTTTTGCGAAAATTGTAGAAAATTTCATTTTGTGTCGTTTCGAACCCCTACAAATCCCCATCCGCTACTCCTCTTCCTGTAACATCGTATCCCGGTGAGGTTAGTTGTCTATCTCCCTATCTCTCTCTCTCTCTCTCTCTCTCTCTGCCTGCATAAAATTATAAACTGCAAAAATTATAGCAAAATGTTACAAGTCTGCTGATGTCGGTTGTTCGTTTTAGGAATCGGTTCGGATTTGCATATGGTTTTGTTTCATTGTCAGACACTTTAATTGCATGCCATCGGGGTCAATTTGAATGTTTAACAATAGTTAAGTTGTTTAATTACTTGATACTTGTCTCCGTCCCTCTCTAACCTTGTCTTAACTCGAATTCTAATTGAATCAAGTAATTCCAGATGGCAACAAAATCGTAACAATTACAAATATTCTAGTTCTATTAGAGATCTTTAAGAAAAACAATAAGAAATTTTATTCAAACTCGATTGAATAAGGATATAAAAGGATATAAATGGAAAATAATTGTCATATTTGGATTGTTGTGTATTTAAGTATGATCTGATATACATATATGAATAAATCATAGTTAGTTTAAGGTCATAGGCCAGGTATATGGAAGGTCAGCGTTGAATTTTAAAATTAGTTTTAAGAATTCATTCAATTTTGAATGCAATTTTCTGTAATTTTTATTTTTAAGAATTCATTTAGTATCTTCTAATTCACAGTTTTTCTTAGGAATTCAAATCAAAATGTATTAACAATTATTTTGTTAAAACTTAGCTCCAATTTAAGTGGGAGAAATTTGAAAACTTTAAGAAAATTCAAACAGTTTTCTAGGTAAAATCTCGCAATTTTGAAATGAAAAGTATTCTTAAGGCAGTTGGGTCAATATTTTCAAAATTATATATAAATTTTTTAAAAAGAAAGATACTATAAATACAATTTTATTAAAACAAAACTTTTTTAGTTATGTCATTAAACATATGGTTAAAGCCTTTAAATATATTAAATTTATAAGAAAATTTTAAAAATTCTATAAATCAATCAAATATCTTGACTGATAAGGAGCACTTTAAACAACTTTGGAAACTGTTTTGACCAGATATCAGAATCAGAAATACCCGAAAACCTAGACAGGATTAAAATTAGAGGGATTAGCCAAGTTTTAAGTAGATACTTTGAATACATTTTGATTCAAATTCCAAAAAAATAGTTAAAGAGAACTTTAATCTACAATAAATTTTTAATAGAAACAAAAATTTAAAGAAATTTTATCTTAAATTGAATGATTTTGTTATAAACTTTATAAAATTTTACGGTCTACTGGTCATACCTGGTCATACCTCGACCCACGCCGCCGTGGACCCCTTAGCATATAATAATTCCTGACCCTCTCCAAGCGCCTCTGGTACCAATTTCATTCAAATTGTTGAGGAGTTGATGAGTAGAGAGTGAGTGAGTTTTATTTCCTAAGAAATATTTCAAATTAAATCAACTTAAAACTAATAGCGCATTTTACTCACGCTTTCTACACTAGCCCTTCTAGTGTCTTCCAACACTAACAATCATATGTTCTTATAGCTAAATTATGTGTAGTCTAACACTATCAAATTACATTTCAATTCAAACTCTAACAGCTTTTTTCATTTCTTCACAACACCTGACTCCTTTCTATGAACTACCTAAGGTTATTGGATATTCATTCAATCGATGGCAATTAGAATACATAATTGAATTGAAGACTTTTTAAAGATAACTCTAATTTACATTATGTATTAATATATGTATGTATTTACCTTGAATCCTTTTTCAGATCATACCGATTACAGCATTAAGAGAGCGTTTTAGGTAAGTAAAATTTGTGTTTCTTAACTATTTAAGTATGAGGTTATGCATTTAGTTTAAATTTTTTATATAATTTTAAATAAAATTAACCCCCTTAATAGGTTTTAGTCAGTTCTTACTACTTATCATGCAAATACATATATTTTGTTTAATGTTTTCATTTGAAGCAACAAATTTTTCGATAAATAAATGTATTAAGTTGAATAATTTAAGGACTTAATTATGGAATAAAAAGAATATCCGACTAATAGTAACTACCAAAATGTATTTACTTAAGGTATCTATTTAATAACTTGTGAAAACATAATTTTCAAAATTTAGAATTTGATGTTTCACTCGTATTTATGTACCTAATAATTTCTGTCAGAGTTTCACATAAATTTCAATGGCAATTACCTCGTCCTCCACCCCTTAGTCCATATTGCTGCTCCCTAGTTCTTTAGTTGTACTTCATGTCAACCCCTATGAATTAACCCCTTTTCATGACAGACAAACAGACTGAAGAACAAGAAGAAGAAGAAACCTTCTTCACCCCAAAAAACACGAGTTGGACAAATTTTGCCGTCGGCTCTGCCACTTGCCTAGACATCATCATCATCATCGTCATCATGTACATGACGGCTCCATATCCAATTTGCCAAACTTGGCTACCATTTTACCCCCAAAAAAAAACCCACTACTATATATAGACCTGCCAAGTTATGTATATGCATTTTCTTTTGCTGAGTTAAATTTTCTTACAACTAAATCAAATGTTTTGATAAATTACCTTACACACGCAAACAATTTTTGCGTTTTTTCGAGGAATACAAAATGGTGGCCATAGAGTGGCTATCGATGCTTATCATCTTGGCCATTAAATTGAGGCCAAGTCATTTCACTCTCTCGCTAGCTTTTCCTATGCCCATTTCCTTTTTTTTTTCATTTTAGGCATTTGCGTGCCTTTTAATGTCTTTTCTGCGTTTTGCATTTTTGTTTTCCATTTTCCATTTTTCTTTTCTTTACTGTTTCCACACTTTATCTTTCTAGTGTTCTTCCTTCTATATAAATATTTGCCTTTCGGGTTGTCAACACAATTGAGCAATTAGTTAGTTAGAGTTACTACAGACCAACAATACATAGATCTTCCCATGGAGTTATAACCATGTATTTCCCTCTCTGGGGAGGGTAATTTTCATTTCAATTGCATCTACATACATTTTCTTTCATTCCTTCTCGAGTCATTTTTCTTCACTTCAACTTGCCCCACAATTTATCTGTGATTTAAAGTGCAGTTTTTCTTGTCAAGTTTGGGTTCGCTGGCTGGATGGCTCGTTGGCTCGCTGAAGTGCCTGGATGTTGGTCATGAACATGTTGTCATCGTCTCATGATGGTAGTATTTATGATTATTGTTATTACCAGTCTTGGGGATCAACGTGAGCTTTGAACTTGACCAAAGCGCATAAAGGAAAAGCCTCAATTGAGATTGTGATTGAGGTGGAGATAAGTTTTTTCTTTTCGTGTGGAGATAAATTCTCTCGAACTCTAACCCAAATGGGAGAGGAGTTGAGTTGGCTTGAATGTGTGAATGAAATTGAATGGAAAACAAGAGTTCTTTTTGGATGATTATTAGGTCAGTGGCAGTCAGGTTGGCTGACAGGTTGGCAAAACGCACCCTGAAGGCCTCACACACACATACACAGTGTCTGTGTGCTTCTCATACGGAAATAGCAGAGATTCCTTTTGAAGTTTACGCACAAATATGCCCAAGCTGTTGCTTGGCGTTGGCAAACCAAAAAAGGATAATAATTAACGCAATAATCATTGATGAAAGGGCCAGGAGGCTCTCTGGGGAGCCAATGCTTAAAATGATTAACGCGTTTAACCCATTGGCGTTGAGGCATGCGCTCGGCCAGTATAGGCTAGCGCTAGCCTTTGGTCCCTTCCTCACCTCTCTGTCCCTTGGCTCACTTCACCTGCTGCGTGTGTTCATTTTGTAATTTGCGTAGGTGATGCCATGGAATTTGATTTTCACACGTGTTGCTTTTGCCCCACCTCCGTTTTGCCTCCATTTCACCTCTACTTTCTGCACTCCTCCCCCTCCATCAGCTTCTGCTCCTTTAGCCAACTGCTCTTGTTGTTCATGTTAATGTTAATAATAATGGAAATGCTGTGTGCAATTATCTTCCATTTCATTGATTCCACACACGCGCCATATAAAAATAGAAAAAGACAGCGACTAAATCTTCTCTCTAGGCCTACCAACAAAGAGTTCCATCCAACAATTTTCCAAATGCTTTAAATTATTCTCCCACCAACAACAACAAAAAGGAAAGAAAAGGAAAGTCTTAAAATCTCTCACCCATCACTAATACATACAATCCAGAGTAGGAAGGGAATCTATGTAACTTATCCGTAGGGCATTTCTCATGATCTAATCAGTCACAATCACACCCAGAAAAACAAATATCGGATGCAATCGTTTCGATTCATTAGCAATCGATCTCTTTCTTTTCGAAGATCTCAAAGACTTCCTTTAGTTTTTTTGCCTTGGGGGCATATCAAATCGAGATCTTATGGGAAACAGAAGTCAGAAGTCAATCAATCAAGAATTATTCGATTCCCCTGGTTCTTTTCTTCTTCCCTTCTTTCCAGTCTTCATGAAACAATTATCGGGGGCAACTTGCAGGCCGAAAAAGAAAAAAGACAAAAAAACATTCACTTAGTTGGCACATTCAAGTGCCAATTAAACATTTTGTTCAGCCAAAGGTGACAATTACCCAACAACAGAATGCTTGGCCTCTCGTATTGACCACAAAGGCAGTTGGCTTTTTCCAATATCAACTTATTCACTTATTTGCTTTTGGCCTGGACGACTGTCGACTAATCGAAATTAAATGACGTGTGAATGTTGGCAGCTGCTTGCAGTTTGTCAACTGCCACTGGTGGCTTCATTACAATTGGCTTTCTCGATATGATACCCTATTCTAAATGTCGACTAGTTTGGCTATCAAGTCAATGCAGAAACAGAGCTTCAGGTAATAAAAGCAGGATTCTTACCAAAGGTGCTCTGACCCCCAAAAGATGAGATAAGTTTACATAAAGTCATAAGCTAAGAAATATATACTATCTCTTGTTTGATCATGGGTAAATAGCAATACTAATGGTCCTAAGTGTTAAAGTCTTTAAGGTCTTTAGTGTAAAAAGGTGTTTAACAAAGTGTTCTTTGATGATCAAGGACCATTTGGATCCACAATCTTACTTATCATTCACATGTTATTTGATTGCAGAAAACTCTTCTGCTTGGTTACTTCTTGAATATATGGATGGGATATGATTGCCCAACGCACGAATTCGTTTATTTAAAACATCATATGAAACCAGTGACGGATTTCCTTGGGAAATTTTTCCCTTTATGGAAGATTTCACTTCTTGAATTGGTCAAATTTCCCTCAATATGCCCGATTTCAAACCCCAAATGCATGATTATCCCTGTACAACTGCAGAAAATGTTCATTGATCATGATATAACATAGAGTATTCACTTTGAATTTGATCATATAGATTGGAAATGACCATTCTCTAAGCAATTGGGCTTTATTCCTTTTTTCCTTTTCTTAGGGTAATTCGTAATAGAAAAAGTAAAACGTCGGCCAACATTAGACTTAAGAATCGTTTTGCAAATCGTTCTACATATAAGTAATTCAAGTAATGCAAAGTAGTTAAAAATGTTTAAATAATGGTTACGTATATTAAAGAATTCCATTGAAATCTTTAGAGTTTGCATCATCAAACTAAGTATAAGGGAGGTGAAGGGGTTTTGAAATGTTAACATAGATAAACAGGTGTCTGCCGAGGGGGGTGAAAGGTTAAATTTCTTGAGAATTTTCGTCACGTGGTTAAAAGAGTAACTCAAAGTCAGTAAGCTTAATATAAGCAATTCCTGGACAATTGCCTTTAGTCTGTGTCACATTTTCTCTGTCTCTCTCTCTCTCTCTCTCTCTCTCTCTCTGTCTCTGTCTCTGTCTCTGGTTGTCTGTCATTTTTGTGGTTTTTTATCAATTTAGTTGTTATTTTGTTTGGTTATTTCGGTCTCATAAATTATGACGATTGTTATTTGTGCTGTTGGTTCGATTCGTTCGATTACGTTTTTATGATTACCAACTGCCACTATTTCTGGTTGCAGCTTTTCATAAATTATGGTAACATTCCCTCCATATGCAGCATATAAACCAAATGTATGTGTATATATCGTGTTGGTTATATCGCACTAAATAGGTTTTGGGTTGACGGACTTTCACGCCTGAAACTTGTCTATTTGCTCACTCGTATATTCATCAAAATTTTTGATTTGTGTGTGAGTGTGTGTGTGTGTGTGTGTGTGTGTGGTTCCCATGTTGAACATTTAATTAATGTTTAAATAATCTAAGCGATGGCTACTTTTTCTCTACCTCTTCATACATCTTCTCCTTTGCTTTTGTTTCTTTTGCAGTGTGTGTGTTTGGCCTCAGGTAATTCGCAGAGTGTGAGAAGAGGAATGTGCTACTTACGTGTATTTGATTAAAATTTGTTTAATTTATTATTGACTGCTGTAAGTTATGGCCAACTTGAACTCGGGTATAAATTGTTCAATTTTATGCTTGATTCGTTATGGGTGATTTTTGTTTTCTTTCGTCTGGAAGTCGGCAAATATGTTGATCGTTAGGTAACTCCTAAATTTAGACACTGAATTAAAAGATATTGAATCATAAATGAAAGAAAATGGAAATTAATGACATACAATTGGAGTTATTATAGGAATCGGATATAGTTGTATGAACTATGAACTAAAGGGCCTTCGGCCTAGATGATAATCTACATCCATACACTAGCCTGGGATTGGAACCCAGATCCTCGTTGTTAAGAATTGGAGTTATATAAAGTATTTGAAATTAAATAATAAACAAAATCGCAAAAACTTTCAATGACAAAATTACAAAATTTTCAAAAATTTCTAATTTCTTGGGGCTTCTAGGTTTATAAATTTCCTTTAAGAATATGTGAAGTTGGAAATTTTAATAAATTTGAAGTTAAATGTGTTAAAAGAATGTTAGATCACAAATAAATATGAATTTCCACAGCAAAAAGAACAGAAGAAAATATAAATCTCATCTTAATCGAAATGGATTTTAATATTATACTTAAGTGTACACATATGACATTCAAATTTAGCCCCCATTTGGCATTTTAGTTCAACTTTAGACCCATTAGCTTATGCCTTATGGAAAGCCTGTTCAATAGGTTTGCTTCTCAACGATTTTCTTGCAAGTTGTCATTAAAATGCACTCATGTGTCATTATTTATAGCTTTGTGCTAATAGTTATTTCTCTAGACAAAAAATGTAAAACGATAACCAAGATCTTTTCAGCCAGTTTTCCAGTCTATGCACAGAAATCAGAGTAAGCTAATTTACATATAAATTAAAAATAAAAAGAACAACAAAAACAAAACCAAAAAAAAAAAAAAAAACAAGTGCCTCAAAAAAAGATGCACACATACAATCGCACTCGTAAGGAAAAGGCTAAAAGCAAGCAGTTTGTTAACCTCGTCTCGTCTCGTCTCGTCTCATCTCATCTCTGGCCAAGGCTTTCAACTTGCTTCGCCCGACATTCCATAGAAAATTTCATAAATACCAAGCCACAGGACGAGGCACACATACATAAATCCCTTAGTAGTTTGTAGTAGTAGTAGTAGAAGTAACTGCGCAAAAAAAGTGAAATAAAACAAGGAAAGCCAAGCTAAGCCACATATGCGACACTTTGTTGCACATGTCCTCAAACAGGATGGATAGGAAAAAGGCTAGAAAATTCAGCCCAATCCAACCTAACCCAACCCATAGCATCTATCCCGTTACCGTCTGAAACCGCAAAATGTTTAAATGTCTTTGATGGGTGGTAAAGGATGAATATACATATATGTATGTATAGGCGGATTGTTGTTGGGGGGGGTTGGAGGCTGGGATTTTCATTGGCCATAGTCAAAATTTAGTTTAGTTTCTGGCCTGGCATTTTGTGCGCTTCAAAGAATTTCACAACGGTTCGAATTTCAAATATTTTTCGTCCGACAAACTACACAGAAAATTGGAAAACTCATATTGTATAGTAAAATATTTTCGTTGGTTAAACAATTCTCAAACTCTGCTGCTTCTCAGCTCAACTCAGTTGCTTTGATGTGTGGTTATAGCCTGAACACTTGATAGCTCGATTGATACATGTTTGTAACGAGTACACACCAGAGATCATTAATTATGATTTTTGATTTCTCATTCTCATTCTCATTCACATTCTAAAAAGGCGCCTACTTTCTTGGCCATATTATTTGTTCAATTTCACGGTATCGATCAGTTTTCTTTCTTTTTTGTATCATGTTATTTTGGAATTCGTTTTGGCTACTCAGACTGAAGCATTTGAATTATCATTTTATGGCATTGCCCTAATGATGATAGTTTTCATGTTTAATTAGTTTTTCGAATGACTAGTAGGGAAATTGTAAACTACCAACAACATCTGAAATGAAAGTTGAACAACAACAATTTTGAAAAAATTAGAAAAAAAATCAATTTCAATTATGATTAATTTGATGTTTAACAAGATTTACGTTAGAATGGTGTACAAATTTTAAATGTAAAAGTTTAATCATTGAGAACAAAGTTTTCGGGGGAAAAAATGACCACAAGAAAGTTAATCAATTTATATAATTGCTCTATTTTGGAATTAACGATAATATCTAACGATAATATCCTTATTGAAGAGAGAGAAGTTTCAAGATGCTTGATGTGGGAATTTGAAGGTTTTGAAGGTTTCTTTTGGTAAAGTACTAATATACATAAATATAACAAAATGGGTCAATAATAACTATGATTTCCAGGGATACTACTTGAAAAAGTTATCCACAATCATTTCCATTATCCCTGACTGAACTACCTTTCAGTATTGCTTCATCGGGGGGAAAATCCACCAACTCGAGAACAACAGGGCCTAATCGTAAATATAGGCTATCGGATAAAGCTTTTTAGGTACAGTCTGCAGGATCAAAAATAAAGGAAAAACCATAAACCATGTCCTGCACGGAATCTACAGTTTTAGTTTTCGGAGGATGCTGCCTAGATTATTTTCAAGATGTATTTTGTAAAAATTTAATAGATGATTGTATAAACCTAATTATCTTATAATCTTCAGATTCTTGTGTCAAATTTATGGTATGGTATATTAAAGTCGTCAAAATGTATGCAAGAGGCAGAAGGAAGCTTTTTCGACCAGATAAAGTATATATAATCCTGATCAGTATCAACAGCCAAGTCGATCTAGTCATGGTCATCTGTCCGTCCGTCTGTTTGAACGCCTAGATCTCGGAGACTATAAAAGATAGAGCCACTAAATTTGGTATGTAAGCACGTGTAGTATGTAAAGTGATCGAGTTTATTTTATATTTTTGCCACGCCCTATTCCGCCCCCGAAATTAAAAAAAATCGTTTAACTCAAAGACTATTCTAACTAAGAGACACCATATTTGGTATGTATATTTGTTTCATTAATGCGCAGATTTTTAATGTATAAAGATTTTGCCATGCCCACTTCCACACCGGAATTTGATTAACTCCCGCAATTTCACCATTTATCTTTTTCCATCAAATTTGGCACCCTTTAATTTAATAGTAATGTTCCAGCAATGTACCAAATTTTATCCAAATCGGACAAAAAATAGCCAAGTTATGCGTATAAACGTTTTTCCATAAGGTCGGAGTTGGCCGTTGACTGGTGGTGGCGCTAGGGTGCGCATATGCCTAAGTGAGCAAGATACTGATATTTGCTTGTAAAAAGCATGTGAAAATGCATTTCCTTAATAAAATTCAAATATTTGTTTTACTGGTGCATGGTGTACTTAAGTCGGTGAGATGACTTACTTACTTCATTTTTCAATGTGTCTTACACCATAGAGTATCAAATGAATTCATTTTGTCGGAATATAGAATTTGTTCTATACATTGTATGTTCATATGTACTTGTGGGTAGAATCTATAAATTTGTAATTAATATTTTAAAGATGAAAATAAATATATAAGAGTTTATGGTTTAAGTGAATGAATCGAATTGAATAAAAGAACTTATGTTTTCATTATAAATTTTTAAATTTTTAAATTATAAATGCGTAATATGTACAATATCATTAACAAATATTAACAAGACTAATTTTTGGCCTGAGATTTTAAATAAATATATATTCAAAACTATATGATTGGAGTAGAAATTGCATCTATATGTCTTACAAAGGATTAACTACACCTCTCTCTCCCTCCTTCTCTCTCTCGTCCGACTTCTTTCTCTGTCTCTGTGTTAATGCTTTTACTAGCACTTTGTAAGAAGAATATAAATTGCATATTTTAAGTCCACAAAAAGCCCTTCTCTAACGCTTCCTCGCCTATATTTGAGGCCCAGTCTAATTGCCATAATCCATTTATAAGGTAACTTTTCCATACAATGCCCACAACGACCTCAAACGACGGGAGAAACAGAAAAAAAAAAGAAAGAAAGAAAATTCGAAAAAAATGGAAAAGAAAAACAAACAGAGAGAGAGAGACAGAGAACAAAAATCTATATATGGATGTGTATAAGCCAGACACAAAAAGGCAGTTGTTGCAATATGACAAGGCTAGTAAATAAATAAGGCTGCCCAAGTCAAATCACCCTCAGTTAACCATCCCAGCCCGCATAGCCCCCGCGCATCCACATTGCCCTGCCTTTTTGACGACCGCCCGCCGCCTGCAGTAAAATGATACAAAGAAATGCGAGACGACGACTCGTTTGTACGTTCGACGAAAATCCTTTTTATTAGAGCGATAAAAGCCAGCGAAAAACATGGGAAAACTGTAAGAAGAAAACCAAAAAGAAAGAAGAAAGAAGGAAAAACAGCAAAGCAGTCGATTTGCATTGCCTACTTTGCGGCGACTTTCATTTATTATTTCACTGGAATTGTAATACATGGGCGAAAAGTTGCTCGTTCTTCCTATTATAATTTCTCTTTTATGCATTAGACCGTGGACTCCACATCCACCCATCCCTTCCATCGTCTAGAAGACTACCCACTGTGCTTACAGTGGTCTTGAAATGGAACTTTGCTGTTTTAGGTTTTGCTTCATGTTGATTTTATGGTTAACTTTCTAATAAGATTTCGCGGTAATTTTTTGTCGAAAATAAACTCCTTAAAAAAAAAACTCGCTGCACGTGTTGCTTTAATAAGCCGCCCGTCCGATTCACCCAGATGAAGAGGAAACATTTTCTTCCTTGAAATTACCCCAAAAATGTATTTTCCGTGTTTTTCAACCAATTTTTTTTTTTGTTGTGGCTGGAGGATTCAGTTACATTTTGAATTTTGATTAGCATTAAAATGAGCGGAAATGATGGACAAATAAATATCCGCTTACAATTCGAAATGGGCCGAATCCGCCCGGCCACCCATTACGTTTCCCCCTCCACCACACCAAAAGTCCGTGTCGCTCTTGTTGCAACATCTGTTTTGGAATTGGCAATTTAATCATAGGAATTTGTACTCGATTTCTGGCCATATAACTACAGCTGTCAATTTGAAGTATTTGGTAAATAGAGACAATATAGAGACTGATAAAATAACTAAATTGATAGAATTGTTGACAATGTATGTATGTTAGTAGACATCAAATCAACTCGCATGCATATTGTCTATGGAAACATGTGTGCAGTCCGTCCAGGGCTTATCTAGAACACCTTGTCAATAAAATGTGATGAGAATATTAGTTAGTTTTAGTTTTCAACTCAATTCAATGGAATATTGTTTGCCATAGCTACTATTTAGTTTATTTATTTCTTCAGCATTTGCTTCCGCAACAAAGTTGTTTGCTCCGCTTTGAAGTTGACCGCCTCAATTAGGTTTACACCTCCTTTCAACTCTTAAGCAAGTTGTGTAGTTTAGTTGAAAGGGCAACCAGCAGCGGCCCACACAAAGCGTACCTGTAAGGGCCGATGAGTTCCAAAGAAACAGAATAGTTCCTTCACACGCTAGAGATGGCAGCGTGAGAACGGATGAGAACAGATGGCAGCACTTCAGCACTAACCATAGAACACATAGATGGGACAAACTCATGTTTTTTTGATTGCAAACGCTAGCCTAGTCATGAAACCCCAGAGAACTTCGGGAAAACCCGAACGCTCGTACTCTCAATGAGAGCGTAAAATGGGGAGAGGGCCAAGCAGCTACGAAAATAATTTAGTGTAGCACAGACTACAGAACGATGAAGGCAGGCCTATGTCGCTTGTGATTTCGTTCTGTCTATGTATGTGTACACTCGTCGGTACATGCTCAGGCTTCGTAGTGTGTGTGTGACGTGAAGTTGTACAACATCGCATTTCAATAGCTCGCTCGACCAAAATTTTTAATTTTCGACAAAACAGCGACAATGCGAATAGGTAATGCCTCTGTGAAAAGAATATCAGGAAGTATTGGCATCAGCTTCGTATGTGTCACGGTGGCTGTGCCGATAGAGTGCTCGCTTGGCGATCGGAATATCTCTGGTTCGAATCCCAACTCGGTTGGCACAGCCACCGTGACACATACGAAGCTGATGCCAATACTTCCTGATATTCTTTTCACAGAGGCATTACCTATTCGCATTGTCGCTTTTTTGTCGAAAATCAAAAATTTTGGTTGAGGGAGCTATTGAAATGCGATGTTGTACAACTTCACGTCACACACACACACTACGAAGCCTGAGCATGTACCGACGAGTGTACGCATACATATGCAAAACGAGAGCACAGCGACACAGACATGCGCTCATCGTTCTGCGATCTGTGGCAGACTGAATTATTTTCGATGTGTAGCGACACTGCGGCCGCTCTCTGGGGTTCTACGCTGTTCGGCTTTTGCCGAAGTTCTCTGGGGTTCCACGCTCAGGCTAGCATTTGTAATCAAAAAAACTTGAGTTTGACGCATCTATGTGTTCTATGGTTAGTGATTAAACTTTCGTCATCCAAATCGATTGGCTTTGCGATTTCCATTAACGAATACAAAAATTCGTACAAATTCTCACCTCACTCTTTAAGTGTCGATTGCCCACTCTTCTATGAACTTCTGATGAAACTTTTACTCTGAATTCGTTTTTCAAAGTAAACAGATAAAGTTTGGTTTCTAACATTTCACCCGTTGGAAAAGTTGCCGAAATATGAAGAGAACTTCTTGTAAGTATTATAAGTTCAACCGTAACAATGGCTTCTAAATGCTATTGGGATATTTAATCCGCCTTCAGATCTCTTACTCTAAAGCCATGCCCATTTCGTAAGCGAAAAACTGTTGACATTCAATCACGTTGCCATCTCAATCGGCTGTTTCTTGCAGTTTCGGTTGCTGTCTCTTTATTGATCGTTAAAAATGATTTAGACCTGACAATGAGACATTGTTAAGAGACCTGAAGAAGCCGAGGTGCTACCTCTCGTAAAAATTTTGTGGTTTCGGTTGTTGCTACACACTGAAATTCAAATTAAAATAATTTTTCTTATTGTGTCTGTTGTTGGCTGTTTGCTGCTGTTGCTTTCCTGCTACTGTTCTTGATTTTTGAGGTTTTTGCGGTTAGCAACATGTTGCTAACAGAATGCTGTTGGCAACATGTTGCCAATGCAGGCAAACAAATTAATGTTGTCGAAACACGAGAAAACCTTGTAAACTGTCTGGGCCAAGAAGACTTTTTGTCCTTTTTTCATTTTGGCAGGTCGAGGTCTGGGCCTAAGTCTCAGTCTGGTACTGGATCTTGGTCTGGGAAAGAAGAACTTTAAGCCAAAGTTGGAGAGAAAGAGGTCGAAGAGCTGCTGCACGCATAACAACAACGAGTTGAGGCGGCTTTTTCGACTTTTTGCCTTTGCTTGAGATGATGTGGCGGCAGTTCCCCCCTCTCTCTTTCTCGCTCTATCTCCTCTCACTTTTTTAAAGATTTGAAATTCTTTTTTTTTATATTTTTCTTTTTGCTTTTTGTGTTTGTTGCACGCTTAAATGTCTTCTAAGTGGCGTAAATCTTAAATTGTTGCCCCAGGCTTGTCTTGTGTTTTTTTCTCCATTCTTTTTTTTTTCTTATTTTTATGTTTTTCTTAAGGTTTCAGCTCTTTTTGATTTGTCTGGACCAAATCATTGCAGATTATTTGAGGGATTAGTTTTAGTTGGTGATTTAACATCATTTTGTATGCAAATTTCTTTGGAGAAATATATGTTATAATGATGTCGTTTTTTTCTTCACTATCATTAAATTGGATTTGTTACCGGGTTAAAAAATATTTCCTTTTTCTTTTATTTAAAATTAGAGAGACTTCTGGAAATGTTTGAAAAACACTCGCCTTTTTTTTTTGTTAAGTCTAATTATTGTGATTAAAAACTTTTAACAAAATTAGCAAAAAGTCAAATGTGTCTGGACATATTCTGCCATATCTCCAATTGGGAATTGAAATTGTTGTTTATAAAGACTGATTTGAAATTTGTGAACTTGCATTCGATTGGACTAAAATGTTTACTTTTGAAAAAGATTTGAAATTCTCATTGATTATGGAGATTTTATTTGTTTTTGGCATCTTGTGAGGCTTGAGGTCAATAAATCTTACTAATTTATCAGATTTTAATCACAAAATTTGAGCAGGTTGTCTGTTTAGTTGTTTCAAGAACCACCAAGTTCTATCATCATCAGACTAAGCTAAAGAAGCGACAGTTGTAATGGTCATATCATATCTAAAAGTAGTTGGGAATTCAAACTACATGAAGCGAAAAAGGAACAAAAAAGCTTGAAACTGCAGATTCCACTTTTTTTCCTGTGTGCATACACTGGGCGCTATCAGAATTAGTGTAAAGGGCTCTACATATATTCAAAAGATAAAGAGGTTTAACAAAAATGTGATTAATATTTAAAAAAAAAAAATAAAATATGTTAATGGTATAAGATGTTATTAAGGTGCTAGACTGTTTTGATATAAGTATGTACAAACACAGGGCAGTGTTTTCCCTGACCCATTATATTTAAAAGTCTAGCATTTTTTTTAGTGCTGGTGCTTTTAAAATTGACTTTGAGCCAGAAACTGTTAAATATGTGTTTTTTGCAATACAATCCTGCGAAATATGACGGTATTTTGCAAAATACTGCAATTGATGCTATTTTTAGTTTCGAGTATTTTTAGAGTATATCAAAATGTTTTATAAAAATCTTTGAAAGCGTTGGATATTAATTTAATTTTTTTTGCTTCCATTAGTAGGAAATATTTTAGGTTCAAAAACATATTCACATGTTCCTTGATCCTTAAAATAAGTCTATGAATCCTTTGAACTCATTACCCCAGCAAGTAGTGCAATTTTGAAGTTCGCAGCTGTACATGGTGCATAGTTTGCATGGATTGATATGGTTGACCCACTTCAACAAAGTATGACTGACAATAGCTTTGGCATAAGATCGAATTTTAAGAAACGGTTTAAAATTCCATTTCATTTCCTTGTTATGAAGTGAATTATGTACCAAGCCATTACTTTTCTAATTGGCTCACTTTAGATATTTTCACATTCAGATATTAGAACAGAACGCTTCAGAAATTGCTCACATATGTTTAAATTTCTTTAGAAAATCTTTTGCCCAGATAATCTATAGTATTTCATGTAGATAAATGATGCTAAATTGTATAAGAATTGTTTATATAAACACATATGTTTCATTTCGTTTGATATTTCGACATAATTGCTTAATTTTGTCTACGAAAGCTTCAAAATTTTGATATTTTGGTGTTTATGCAGATTGGATATATACTTAACCCACAGGTTAGAACCTCTGCTTAAAAAACTAGTAGTCTATGAATACATTTTTGAATTTGCTTTCGATTTTTGTGGGTTTTTTCGATGTTTTTTTTCAACCCCGCCCTTATCAAAATATGAACAATTGTCTGGCCCACCACAGACAATCAATAAATAGCATGCAAAGGGAATAGCAAAATGATTGATTATTGTCAAATAGAAGGCCAAGAAATTAGCTCTTCAAGTGTTGCGAAACCATTCAACCCGGCAAGCACCCCCCAAGTGTTATGATACCCCGCTCATCTGCCTATCGCGCAGCTGTCAGAAAGGCGACGACAAGGCATCAAATAAATGACACACACAAAAAATAAAAGAAAGTCAAAAACAAAGTACGAAAAAAATAAAAGAAAATGTTATGAAGAAATTTTTGTCACGCAGAAACGAGACTTTGACGATGACGCGTCTCTGTAATCAGTTCCGCCTTGGCACAAAGTAAAAGTCAAGAGACGAAACTTAGAACTAGCCATATTTAGGCCTTTTTGGAGCAAAATGGAGCCGGGTGGATACAAAATGATGATGATGACAGCCGCGTGTGATTGACAAGGATTTATGATTGTTTCAAAAATAAGAAATTTTAATACTCCCCCTCTCTCTCTCTCACGAGAGAGAGACCCTCGAGCAACCCCTCACATCGACACATCGACCTGTTTGCACATTTCTAGCCATTCATTTCATTTCATTCATTCGTATGCTGTGAAAATTGCATATTATATTCACCCTGCCCTCAAATAGGCAGTTCACTCACCTCTCGAGTTGAGCAAACATTCATTCATTCATTCATCTGCTGGGCCACATTGTGAATGCGCATTGCATTTCATCTCTAAACCAAGATACGAGGACCTACAAGTGGATGTGATGTGAGTCCTGCTTTTCAAGAGAGACAACACGAAGAGTCTATGTCTGGTTCTGGGTTTGGGTTTGGGTTTGAGCATGAATATTCATGCCATGTTTATGCATATTTGCGTGTCAAGTGATTTCTTCTGCTGCTGCTGCTTCTTCTTCTTCTTCTTCTTTATTCACGTGCAACGCGACGTATGCGCAATGTTTCCGCTTCAAGTTTGTTTGCCCAGATTTAGCTAGAGAGAGAGGAAGCGAGAGGGTAAAACGTTTGTGTGAAAAATTTCTGTTTATGCTCACATTTCATTTGAACGTGAGTTTGTTTGTTTACCAATTTGAAGTGCTAAAAAAAGTCAGAGCCCAACTAGATGCGGTCAAAGGAGGTGGTGGAGAAAAGAATAGGGGAGGAGCTGTAGCTATATGCAAGCTTTGATTGCAATTTGTGCTGTGTGTGCAGAAAGTTTCAGAGTTTCGCAATTCCTGGTTTCTGTGTGTCCTGATTCAAGCCTGGTAAATGGGCAACTCTTTCAACAGGGTGGCAAGCAGGAACAACCATCTACCAAATGAAATGTTGTCGACTTTTCTTAGAGGAATGTATGCAAGAATGTGAAATGATATCAAAGAGAATATCATTAAAACACAGCCCTTTGCCAAGCACTTGATGGCCTCTAAGACATAGGCAAACCGAATTGATAAAACCAAACAAATCTAATAATCTTTGGAATAAAAAACACCCAAACCTATAGCCAAAGGATTCAGTATATTTTCTTGATCGCATTTATTTCTTTTGCTGAATAAGATTTGATTGGTTTCCACAAAAATCGAATTCATTTACCCTTAAGATATATCTACGATGTGATCATTTTATATATTTTCCAACGGATTTGATCTTTTAAGTGAAATGAAAGACCTTGGAATGTGAGATAAGGGACATTCCTCCCAAATGTATGCAATCCTTTGTCTGAACTGCAACTCTATGATAAAATAAAGTCTGAAAACATATATAAAAACTCAATTTAATGACATTCTCTGAATATCATAAGTAAATTTCCTTTACTAATATGTTTCTATATCCAAACATGCAAATGTGTGACCTTATTTTATAACAAATAATAAAGGAAAACCCCTCTTGCAGGTCTTAGTAAACTTCTGATTCTCGTCGGTGCAACATGAGCAACGGAAAGGACAATTTGCTCGTCCACTGCAATTCCTTATAGCTGCTTTATACACAGAAAGATGTTGCACATGAAGAAGATCCAGAAACTTTGTAAACCTACAACTACATTGCCAGGGGTTGCCAGATAGATGAACCCTAGAAAACAGATCTCGTACAAACTTTGTTACATCATCGTCAAGGGCCGTCAACTTATTGTCTCGAATATCCAATACAGAAAGTCTTTGGGGTAACTGGTTCATCGTTAGATTGGTTAGATTATTATTGGCCAAATGGAGTTCCTTTAGATTATTATATCCCTCGCTCGTTAGGTTGGGCAAATGTGTTAGGCCATTATATTCGAACTTTAAAATTGTTTCGCCTTTGATTGGTACAGGCAACTCAGGAATATTGTCATATCCACAACGATTGCAGTCTATCACTAATGGATTCCAAAAGTTTTTCTTTGAACATTGGCAACCCAAAGGACATCGTTTTCCGTTCATGCCGACGTTTATAATGCATCCCAGATCAGTTGGATAATCACAGATAAAGGCAGTTAAGTTGGTGCTGGAAGCGATTTGCGAATAATACGATAGATCTTCTTTGGTTACATAAATTTCCTTTAGTTTTTTATAATATTCGAAAACACTTAAGTCCACATTCTCCCTCGACCGCAAATGCAGCCTTTCCAAATTGTTTTGAAGTTTAATTGATCTGCAAGTAACAATATATTATAGTTAAGAGCAAGATGGTCAATCATTTTAATACCAACCTGAAAAATTCAAAGTTTTTCGAAGTACAATTCGAAATATACAAATCCGTAATGTTTGACAATTTGTCAAAGAAATTTGTACTTAAACTTTCCAAATTAAGTCCGGAAAACGAAATACTAAGTATTTTGATATTATTTTGGATAATTTTGTTGTCAAGATCAAATACTTCGGTATCATTAAAAGTAATATGCATTAATCGATCTTTCCGCACAGCAAAGAATTTACCATAGAAGTCTGAGAGCTTTATATGATCACTCAAGTGATTGAAATGTATAATATGTGGCCCATCATTTACATTAACGCTCTGTTCAGAAATATAACTCGTTAAGGTTCCATCCCTAAACTTCTCCAAGGAATATAAATTAAGAGCCTTCATATAATCAGCGGCTCGAACAATTGCATTTTCCTTGAAGTGTCCAAAGAAATCTTCCTTCAAATATTGCACTTGAAGTTCATAAACTATGAATTTGTAGTCCGATGAATTTAGTTTTTTTAGATCTGTTAGGTTAACTGGGTTTATCTTCCAGATTATTGTGAAATCTCTATCTTTTACTTCAATGTTGTATTTGTCGGTGATTACGATGTTTCCATTCTTGGTGCATGTTTTAGCATTCTCAAAGGTCTCGGCCTCTTTACACTCATTGGCACAATAATCGAGACAATAATCGTCCCTGATTCTATCAAGATATGACGAATACGATTTCCTTAGTCCGGTTAACAGAAGTAGGCAAAATATTTTCATAAATTTTGTTAACATTTTTACATTTTGTCACTCATAAAGTTGAATTTAAACTAAAATGTGAAAGAATTATAAAGCCTAGATTAAGCAATTCTGCTTATCAAAATTGAGTAGCTATGTTTTGTATATAGAGGAGATTGTGGCTTGGTTGAGTGCCATAATATATAAATATGTGCTATATATAAATACATAATACCACTAAATATTTTTAATAAAGGAACATAAGTGTATATATATTTAAGATAATGTGTTGGTACATTGAAAATCTTATAAACAAATATAACATATTTTATATTTGTTGTATACATTTATACTGGATGTAGAAATTTAGTTCGATTGTCGACTAGACGAAGAATCAGCAGCATTAAATATGCCAAATTTGTATACCCTGCAAAGAATTGGCTAGTTTAGATACAAAATTTAGCCTCTATAATTGCATAATATCTTAAGTCACAATAGAAATGAAAATATGAATACAAGTTTTCGGGGTCATAACAAAATTTGAAAGATCACTTTACCATGAGAAAGTTAGAACATGAATCAGAATTGTTCAAAAATGATTCGCAAGGATGTTGGATGTTTTTTTAGAGTTCTTAAACACAAACTTTGGGTTAGTCTACCCTTTTTATAAAGTTGGTTAGATCTTGTTAGACTGATTTTCGCTCATTAACCGATTTAAAAAAGATACATCTCAATTATATTGCAATGAAGTATATTTAAAATGACTTTAAACACTTGGATTATTGGATTATTTCGAGCCTATTTTAGTAAAAATTATAAAAAAATTCACTTCTTGAGATTTTCATGAAGATTGAAATACATTATCCTTAATATTGTTCATATAGGAGCTTCATGAAATTAAGGTTTATTAGAATGGATTAGAAAAGATTAACATGATTTAGTTTTCAATTTAAAAGCGTTTTAAAACTTAGCCATTTTACAAGTTAACAAACTAAACAGTTTTTTAAAAATTATCGAAATTTTTAAATTTAAATTTGTGTGAAGAAAAGTGAAAGAATATTAAATAAAATATTTAGTAATCAAAAGTCGTCAAACAAGACTCGGGACTCTTATCATTTGCTAATCCTGCATTATGGCTAATGCGGCACTGTCTAAAGAATTTGATCCTTTGCGAATTTCTGCGTCATTTCCACTGCTGTAAGAGATCCAAGTATCCAATGGATACAAGTCAATAAAAGTTAATTGAAACTCTTAGAACAGTTAAACAGTTTTGCCTTTAATTTAATAGACTTTTATATAAGTTGGGCCAATGGGTAATGGGCGATGGGTGGTGGGTGGTGGCGTTTTGTGGACTGAGGGGTGGCTGTGATTGTCTCATTAAGCATTCACGTTAGTTTCAACTGCTAACAAATCGTATAAATGGGCATTAAATGAGTGTCAAAACAAACAGAATCATAAACCAAAAGTTCAAATGGCTATGCCAGAAGGAAATGACTAGCAACAACAACAACAACAATCAGAACAACTAATTAAATGCCACAACCCCCCGCATAGAGACAGCATCCCAGTCATAGACGCAGTAAGAGTCACAGTCAAAGTTTCTCGACTCGTTTTCATTACGAGTTAATTTGAATGTAAATGAACATGAAAATGAAAATGTTTCTGTTTTTTGTTGCTGTTGTTGTTTTTTTTGTCTTGTGTTGCTTTGGCTAATGTTTCAATTAAGCAAGAGAGTGAAAAATTTAATTTTCTTTCATTTAGACAAAACGCAAAAAAGCCACCCAAGCTGAACCAGCCGACATAGAGAGCTATAGTTGAGATGCCAGACCCGAGGAGAGATGAACATGAGTATGAGGGACACTATGATTGTTGTCCTGGGTGATGTTCACAAGGAATTTCAATGTTCCACTCATAATTTCATGTAATTTTCATTAATTGTATGAAATTAATGCCGTTGGCTGAAAACTGAAGCACTCCATCATACACCTTCCCCTCAGTTGTCGCACCGTCACTCATTCTTTTTGCCGGCTTTACTTCAGTAGCCATTTTCATGATTTTCTACGCACTTTGGGCCATTGGCTCAGTAATGGCGAATAGCGAATGGCGAAACGGCAGCAGCTTAGCCTGTCTATGCTAATTTCCTAGTTTTGATGACTAGTCGGCTACCGGCTACTAGCTACCTTTCATATTTTGTTTTTCTCCACCTTTTCCCATTTTGCATAGTCACCTTTTGGCCACGATCTTTGGTAAGCTGAAACCGCAGAGAAGATGCTTGCTGGCTCTTTTCTTTTGCATAGATCACTCAAGGGCATCATACTGTGTGCTCTCTGTATTTTGGTTCTGCTCGTGCTCCATCTGACTCTTCCAACTGGCTCACTTTGGCCATGCAAAATTTGCAGGTTATGTACATGATCCAGTCACGCCCCATTTTGTGTGGCTTGCCGATTGCAGGGAGTATAGAAGAAGTGGGGAAGCATTAAAAGGAGAACAGAAGGACAAAACCGATGAGAAAATTCATAAGGCTAAGGGAATTCAACAATACGATTATGTGGGCTAACAAAGAGGCCATGAATAATTTTGTAGATACCAAAGGCAACCATAGAAATTCAAATTTGGCCTTCTTTGGGTCACTTTCAAATATGCCTTAAGTCGGTAATGAAAATCAGGTTCGATTTTCACATAAAAGTAATCATAGAAGTAGTTAGTTTTTAAGTTCGATGTGATATTAGTACTTCTTTTTTGGCACCAATATAAATGAATGTAAGTATATATTCTTGATCACCATCCGTCACCAATCTGTCCATGTTCATGTTCGTCAGTTTGACCTTTAATCGCAAAATCTTTGCATTCTAGCTTCATACTATCATGGGTTGATCTCTTAGATTCTTC
Source organism: Drosophila tropicalis (assembly GCF_018151085.1). Taxonomy (NCBI): domain Eukaryota; kingdom Metazoa; phylum Arthropoda; class Insecta; order Diptera; family Drosophilidae; genus Drosophila; species Drosophila tropicalis. The sequence goes on along the minus strand of NW_027172753.1, from coordinate 698,166 downwards.
TATAACGTATGGCCACCACTTTGGAATACTTATGTCTTTGAAGAATTTCCAATTCTTTAACAATCTTGGGTTAAGCGAAATAAAAAACTTTAATATCCTTGACGAAACCAAAACCCCTTAGGATATAAGAAAACTCGTAGGTATCGTAATAGAAATCACAATGAGACCTCAAAGAACACTTAAAGAAGAGGAAATAAGGAAAAGCTATTCACTTCAGATCCCATGTTCTAACAATAAGACCCAGTTTTTCCTATAAGAAATGTAATTCTAATGGTAAAAATAACCACCACACGTCGGTAGTTACTTATTAGAAGATTCAATGTACTACTAATAAAGTTATTATATCAATTTAGAGGTAGGATTAGTCATTAAGTTCGTAAAACTGTAATTTAGATACCTAATATCTGTGAAAGTTTGGCCGTCTTTACATTAGTCTGTTGAAATTAGGATATCCTTTGAAAATCTATTTCGTATACTCCTTAATTTTCGAAAGATCCATATAAAAATGTAATTAAAATATCTTTACTAATTTTCTAAATTGAAATGTGATCTAGGACTACAACAAGTAGATCAACTTGTAGTTCATTAAAAGAAGGTAGCGAAAAAGGATATGAAGTTTACCAGCTCCTGATTTGGTAATTTCTTTGGCATTGATGTATGATAAGTACTTCTCGATCTTTTTAGAAGAATATAAAAGTCCACAGGTACATTAAAATGTACGTATGTTTGTATGTATGTAGGTACCTGAACACACAAAAGTATGTCATATTGGATTCATTCAATGTTGCCATCGATACAGTTTTCACTTTACCAGAGAATTACACTTGCCACAACCCGTTCCCACCCCCACCACACATTAGCAGGGAAGGCAACCGCACCCAGACATTTCTAAAATAATTTTCTTATGATTGTGAATTGCGTTGCCGTGGCAAAAAGAAAACAGCAACACGTGTCTCTTTTAATTAAAATAAATAAATAGGCGCAAACAGAGAACTAACAACAATGCCAAAAAGAAGGCCAATGTTGATGATGATGACGATTCCATTCATCATTTGTCCGGAAATGTATTAAATTTCATGCATCTATTTGACGAGCAGAGCAAAAAATGGAAAAGGGGAGCGGGTTATGCCCTGCGGTCCAAAGAGTTGTCGAAAAGAGAAAGAGTTGGGGATGGAAGTATGGCAAAGATGATGGGGCGTGGACGCCTTAAGCTAGACTATGTTTTTATTTCTCTGGCCCAAAGCCATGAGCTGGGGGGAGGTAGCTGGAGGGGAGAGAAAAACGTGAGTAAATGAATTTTAAGCGAATTATTATGGGGTTCGGTAAAGAAAGGAGGCAGGAAGAGTTCTGGCAAGAAACAACTTCGTACAACTTAATTTTTATTATTCCATAACAGCGGCAAAAATTTGCATATGACCATATAAATCAAATGCTGGAAATGCATGAAACACGCCCCCAAAAACCACTCCAGACAGAATGTCCAGACATATCCTGAACTACCTTATTCTGGGTCTACATAGAAGACACAGGGCCGAAGCAAATGGGGTAGACGCCCAAAAAAACTAAAAATGTTAGAAAAAAAACTTCTTTTTAAATCAGTTAGTTCTTAGAAAGGGTATAATCATTGTTAAACACTTTTGATAGCTTAATAGATCCAACAGTTGAGAAGTCTTATTATTAAAATGACAATCATCGCAAATCTAGACTTAGGCTTAGCTTATTCCGAATCATCAGATTTATTTGTTGAATTAGTAAGAATTCTTAACCGAAAGATCTTTTTAATAGATTCGCTAGGATACCTACTCATACCCTGGTAAACATCCTTGATCCGCTCCTGTGTATAGGCCATGATGTGAGTATATTGCAGCAGGATTATGACCATTTATTTACCAAGTTCAAGAAACTCCTTTTGTATTTAATGGTAAATGCTTTTTCTTTTGTTGTGTTCGGGAAAAAGCAGGAAAAGTTTTTAGCCTAAGGCGATTTATTTTTGCCACTGGCAAGCAAATCAAAAATCAATGTGAAGTTTTCCTGCCACTGGCTCCACTCGTCTTGCTTGGCTGGCTTCATCTCCACAAGGGGCTTCTTCATCCCAGGAGTTCTTTGCCTTTTGGATTAGCCTTGTCGCAAAAACTTTGTGCGCCACGCAAATTATTTATTATTAATTGAAAGAGTGGCTATAGCTATTTGTTTGCTCCTTTTCTATTTAGTTTATAATTTGATTACATTTTAAAAATCATCAGGAATCCCATCCTGCAAGAGAGTTTTCAATTTGTCAAAGTTAATTAAATAGAGTCAAGAACTACTTTATTGAGCATTTCCTGCTCAAAACAAATGAAAACCAATCAAATTTAATGCCAAGCAAAAGGCCAAGAAGGAAGAGGGAGAGACAAAGATGGATAGAATAAGAAGATGGAGATGGAAATGGCAAATGGGGAGAGAAGATGTTATGGAATGAAATGATCTTGAAGCCATAATCATAATTTATATGTTATGGCTGCGCCAGAAGATCTGCAAACGATATATATGAACATAATATAGTGGGCATACGTACATACATATGATCAAGGCATGTTTTATTTTAGCAACAATTTTTTGATTGATTCAATCAAAACGAAGCAAAATGCAAACGGCGATCAGTCCCACTCCCAGTCTCAGTCTCTCAGTCGGAGTCGCAGTCCGAGTCCAAGTTGGAAGGCATCAGGTTTTCTGCATGCCTGTCACGTAATTTATTGATTTAGCTCTTGGGAATACGAGACGGCGAATCGTGAAAAATGAAATGTTTGCCACCGCCAGCAGCCGCAGCAGCAACAGCAGCAGCAGCCATGGTTTTGGATCTGACTGGGACTGGGACTGAGACTGGGACTGGGACTCTGGGACTGGCTGATTGGTTGTCGATCGTTTGGCTGGCGGCCGACAAATTCAAATGTGCATTGGCCCCAATCTGTGAATGTGCAACTACTGCGTATGGCTTATACCGAAGACCGGGACGGGGACAGAGCAAAGCGGGGCAGGTGATTGAGGAATAACCACTTACGCATGTTCGCCCCAAACGATACACAAAAACAAAAAAAAACAAAAAATAAACTTGATCATCGCTACAGCCAGCACCACCAAGATGATCATCGATCAACAGACTCCCAACTCGCGACTCCATCTCCAACTTCAAGTCTGACTCTGTGTAGAGACTTCAAGTCGATTTCAGTTGGGTTGAGTTAATGGCCGGTCTTGCCATTTTGCATTTTTGCATTTGTAATGAAACTGAAAACCAGAATGAAATGTAATTTGTATGAAATGCAAGCATCATCTGCATCAGCCATTGCCCAGATTCAGCGAATAAGTCTGAGTCTGAGTTCCCGCCACCATGCGGACTTTTGTTTGTGGAGGTTGTTCGAACTCGATGATAGCATTGAACTCCAGCTGGGAACAGGACAAAGCACTGTGGGTTAAACCATTACTAAGATGGTAAGAGATCTTAGTAGAGTTAGTTAAGTAAAATTTGTATGTAGTCCTATTTAACATCTTCTGAATTGACAACTCCTAACTCTTCCAAATTGACAGATTTTTTACCCAAAATTAGGATTCACAATCAATTCATGTGACTTATGCCATTGTAGAAAGAATTTACTTTAACACTTTTTTTCGAGTAAGTTCATTCCACTGTGCTTGTGGCCTGCATTATGGCAACTGGCTGACTGGATGTGTGTGTGTGTGTGCCTGGAGGTTGTCTCAGTTGCACTTCTTCATGTTTCTCTCCCCTTTGAGCAATGATTTCGTATGTAAAGTTGCGCATTTTCAACTGTTATCAGGCGAGGCGGCTTTTGGCTGCTGGCGCAGATCATCTCACATCATGAGGATCCCCGAGAATCCTCGCGTTCCCTCTACGCCATGGCAAATGGCAATTTAAGTCATTTTGTAGATGTTTTTGCTTTTGCTTTTTTCTTTTCTTACAACAAAATTCCAAAATGGTTTAATATTATGCAGAAATCGAGCTGCGTTGCGTTGTAAATTACGGGCCATTAAAAGTGAGGCCAAGCGACTTGGCCAGAAGAGTTTTACCTGTGAGCAAAGAAAATGGCCGCCTTCTGGGTGTGAATGGGTGGTGGCTACCTGAAACTAGTGCAAAAAGGATAAGTGAAACTGTCATATAATTTCTCATTTTTTCTTCTTTGCCTACAGCAATCAGTTGGTATTCGGGAATCTCAGGATCAGGATGCTGTTTCTCTGGCTATTTCTGATAGCGCTTTGTCCTCTGTCGACACGACAAGAGAATCACACTGCCACCTATGTGACCAAATCGGGATGCGAAGCTCTGATCAGGGATCGGAATTTGTGCGAGTGTCAGGATGGTGAAATCAAGTGCGAGAAAATCCAATTGAATAGTAATTCCAAAGAGCTATACAGCATTAATTGCAATGTCTTTGATGTACGCGGCTTTGGCTATATCCCACCACTTCAAGTGGGCAAAATCGGCAAGTTGTCCATCAACAATTGTGCCCTGCCCAATGCCCGGAGTGTCAAGGAACTGATCAGCACTCTGGGTATCACGAACTACACAGAACTGGAGATAAACAACTTCTTCGACTTCAAGAAGAGCGACAAGGGCGATGTCTTGCAACAGCGTTATACCAATCAGCCGGGTTTGAAGAGATTAACCATTTTGGGGTTCAAGTCTGCCCTGCCAGCGAATTACTTTGAAAATCTCTCGGAATTAAAGGATCTGAGTATGCAGGGAAGCGGTGACCTTCCTGGCACTATACTCTATCCCCTGACCAAGTTAACCAAATTGAATATTGTGGTGCGAAATATGCACAAAGTGGCCAGTGAAATATTCTCGAAGCAAACGAAATTGCGACACCTAACCATCCACTGTGATGTGAAGAACAGCAGTGTGGAAATGTCCACATTTGCCTCTCAAGAACTGTGGCACATGTCAGAACTGGTGTCCTTTGAACTCTTTCAGTGCGGCGATAATATACCAGCTGAAATGTTTTGGAAATCCCATGAATTGGCCTACCTAAGCATTCGTAGTAATATCAGTTATTTGGGTCGCGAGTTCCTTAAGGCCCAGCAGAAGCTCTTGACCCTGAAACTGGAACGCAATAACATAGCCCGTTTGCCGGATCAATTGTTCCATCATAGTCCCATGTTGTTGGAAATTCACTTGGCCTACAACAATTTGGATCGCATTCAGAGGTGAGTGGAAACTACTAAAAATTGATTTGTGGATATGTTGCTTTACTTTCTTTACTTTCAGCGGTCTTTTTGATAAATTGAGGAACCTTCAGATATTGAATCTCGAACAAAACCCTATAACCACAATATCACCGACTGCCTTTACAGGCATACCCAAGTCTCACATCTATTTGGGCCAGTTGTTTAGAGTATCTGGCAATGCGGATTGGGCACGAAACACAAATGCCACCATCTGCGAGGAGGAATATATCTATGGGGTTTGCATCTATTGTCGGCGTGATGAATATTTGGATCACTTCTCGGACAAGGAGATCTGCAATAAGCCGACCCCTAAATCGAAGGATGTTATCATTCAAAAGAAATACGAGAATGGTATGGCCGCAACCCCCCACACATGCCTGGAAAAAGCCTGCCAAATGTAAGTGAAGAAAACTTTTATTTGATTTTTATGCTTCTAAAAGAGAGTAGGAGAGAGAGAGAGAGAGAGAGAGAGAGAGAGAGAGAGAGAGAGAGAGAGATAGAATGAGAAATCAAATAATTTATATTACATACTTTTGACATCTTGCGCCTCCTTTGAGCTCCCTCTGGACTGACATTGCCAAATTGAAAACGAAATGAAAAAAAAAAAAAAAGAAAAAAAGGAGAACATGAAATACAAACAATATTAATATTTGTTGCGTTTTCTGTTCACAGCGACAGCGATAAGAAACTCAAAGATAAACGGGGGAGGCGGCAGAAATATTTTTATATATAAATCATGAACAAAAACAATTTATCTTTTGATTTGTAGTAAGGGATGAAATGAAAGTGGCACGAAAGCAACGCACCAAGAAAAAGAAAAACTTTTGTTCATCTGCTTTTGCCGTTTTCCTCATATTTTTCCCCTGCGTATATGGCGCAACATGTCAAATGTAATAAGACCTAATGTTATGCTTTCTTTGCCCTTCCCCACCCTCCCACCACCCCTCAAAGCAACAATCACTGAATTGTAAGTGAAAATCAAGTGAATTATGCGGGTTAAGAGTGATTTTCATACCCTGTACATTTGCCAAGAGCTCAAAGGGTTTCCCGTGCAGAGCCATGTTATTATGTTCCAAATCTGCGTCTATGTATTAGGCAGATTTAGTTTTAGCATATCACTTCTTTGAATCTTTTTAATCTAGTACATATATGTTCTTTGATCAAGCACTTACTTGGTTGATCCTGAACAGTTTTCGTTAATATTTTACTAAGGTAGAAATGAACCTAACTCTCCAACCATCAGAGCATCATGAGAAGATAACTTCTTGCTACTGGAGCAGGGTATAGTCAAGTCGATGCTTTCAACCTTTTCTGGTCGACTTTGTTATGCCATAGATTGCTATCATTTATGGGTATCTAACGCATTTGCCTGTTATGTAAATCATATTTGACATTTGTTATTGTTGTTACTAAACATTTCATTGAGAGGGGTGGCACCTCATAAATGTCAAAAATATTCACATATTCATGCTTGAGATGAAAGTGAATAAAAGTGAAACATTTGATGAGTGAAAAGGTAATGTGCCTAAATGATGAATAAAATGTTTAAATGTTCTTTTTAATTGCATTTAGGTGATTTGTGATGAAAGTATTGAAAGTCCAATGCCATGTCCTATGTTACATATGTACATACTTTCATACCCATTAATGCACACCATAATTCATGGTCCTCACTCAAGTTTTAATCTCGGAATTGTATTTGCTCTCCACCCGGTGGCCGCTAATAAAACGCTTAACAAACTGACACCCATAAGACGGGGCAAGCTCTAAAGACGCCACCACCAGCAACTGACCAAAGCGATCCTCAAATACATTTCTCGTTGATATTCGGCCTGGTTGCCTTTTTCTCTGTTTCCGATAGACATAATTTGTCGTACGTTGCCAAACAACTTGGGTGACACTGACACCCTGTCAATAGAATGGTCCACAAGGCGACGGTAGTAGGGAGAGGTTTTTTTTATCATTAGTGATGGGATAAATTTGACAGACTGTATAAGTTTTTAAAGGTTCTTATTTGAATTTTTTTCCATTGCGAAAAACAGTCACACTTTTTTTTAGCAACGTTGGATCTTTTTTCTTTCAATATGCAGCCACACTTTTTTGAAACCGCTGATTATGGGAGTTCGCAGATTAATATCTTTTGGATATTTTGATAACTATATGAACTCTGTTTAGTTTACAGTACGATTACTTGCAAATTTACGAAATTTATTACAAATTCTATCTCATTTATTTACTTAAGATTCCTAGTACACCAAAATAAAGACTTAAAGACCAACTGAACTATCTATCACATACAATTCTACTCAGAACTTTTTAGCCGATTGTTAGTTTAGCCATGTTAGTGCAAGAGTGCTAGATCATTTTTTTCTGATGCATTGCAGAAATATTTTAGATTCAGATAGATTAACACAGGCACCTCAATTTGGTAAACTTCTATTCATTGGCAATAGAAGTTGCCGTCAGAATATCTGAAGGCTCCGCTCTAGACGACACACGACACACAGACGACGATGACGATGACGATGAGCGACGACCAATGCGACCCTTCTGGCTCTCCACAAATGTAGCTTTTGCAGTGCGAGTCTCCGTATCTGGCGGATACATTTCAAAGCAATGCCAACTGGGGCTACGTTTATCGCTTGGTAGCCACCAGCAACAAGAGGAACAACAACAAGAGGCAACATTGAAATTTATGGGCATCAACGTTGAATTTGAAGCCCCCAAAGAGACCCATAGGAGAGAACTCGTACTCGGACTTGGACTCGAACCAAGTCAGAAGAGCATCGAGCTGTGGCTGGCAGTGGCTGCCTTGGCATTTGTAATGCCTAAATGCTTTGGCGAATTGATTTTTGGTGTAAACGATGTGCAATTTTAATGGATTGTGCTGCCAGATAAGAGAGCGAGAGCCAAAAGGAGTCGCCTCTACCCAACACTACTTCACCAGAGAGAGAGAGAGAGAGAGGAGAACAGAGTGAAGTGAACTGAACTGGACTGCACCGGACCACTGGACCATCTCCCCATATGTCGTGTCGTTTAATTGAATTTGTTTTGATTAGTTTGCCAGGCTCAAATGCAGTTTAAAGTCATCTACAAATTTTAAAGACACCTCCCGGGCACATATTCTATATATGTATATGTACCTATTCATGGTTAAAAGCGCTGGAGTAGATAACAAAAAAATGTCAATTTAAATATTTGCAAATATTTTAACAAGGCATGTCGAACATTCTCTAACCCAAACCCTAATTTGCCAGTTGAACTAAAAAAAAAACTCTCAAAAACATTCAAAATTGTGTGTGTGCGAAATAAAAATTGTAGACATTTCTTTTTTGCTCTTTACAACCAAAAAGAAAAAATGAGACAAAATATTCATAATAAAAAGGTGCAAAAAAGTTTTTTAATTAATTAAGCAGGAGAGAAATGAGAACGCTCGAGGCGTAGGTAAAATTTTATGCACAAAATTTGAGTGTGTGGAAAATATTTTACTCGCACAGAAGAATGTCAAGTATTTAAGGCCACCAACTAAAAAAAACAACCAATTCATTTGGCCGACTACGAAATACTCTCAAAAGTAGTGAGTAGTAACGCATTTTTCCTTATCACTCAAGAGTGTAAAGATTATCAACTGAAATCTTATCATATTCAAGATTGCAAGATTTTCATGGACATTCATAAATATTTGCTTCCTGCCTTAACCAATTCATAATTGGCGAGTTATTAACTAAGATACTGCCTTCTTCTATTCATCTGCTTATTGTTAGACTTCCATTTACTGTAAAATGACACTAACAATGCATTTATATCTTAAGAAATGCTTTAGAATTGTGATAAGGTATTATTTTATACCAGATCGAGAAAGAAACTCAGATTCTTCAGTGTCCTGACAATCTGATCTTGACATTAGGAGTCAAAATAAAAGTACTTTTTTTTAAGTCCTCCAATGAAGGGCCTAGAATCTATTTGACAGTGTTTCAAATGTTTTTTTATGACAGATTTATAAAGTCTAGTAAATTTGAGGACGACTACTTAATTTGAGTATCAAGTCTTGTACTTATTCATCGAAGGATCATTTCTTATTAAGATAATATATTGTAAAGTAATTTAACTTAAAGATATGTAGAATCTGATTTTCAGCTTGAGGGAAATATTTATGAGTAAGAGTAACCTGAATGAACTAGAATCCAGTTGATGATAAACCTATAGGATAAGTTCGAAGAATGGTTACTAATTATTAAATGTATGTGTGCTAGTGTTAGGGTAAAGCATGTGTAAAGAGAAACCCACGTACTTATAAATCCACAAGTAGTTATACCTATGTATATACATACTTGAATAAAGTTATACCTAAGAAGAACAAGTTGTGGGTGGTGATTTGAACGAGATGTAGGGCATAGTGGAAGACTTGATATTGACCGTAAGACCGTAAAGTTTTCCTAGAATACTGGAGAATACTTCGAGATGGTGGACAGATCAAATACCCATTTACTCCCAGATATATACATGTAACCAGCAAACCAGTTTTAGGTGAAAACTTTCTTGATTCAGTAAGATAGACAAAACGAAGAACTATGTAGATGCATTTATTGATGGGTTTTATTCTATTTACAAAAATTATATAAGATATTTGATAGGACATGCCCATCTGGTCGTCCGTTTAATTGGCCTGATTAAGATTTTTGAAAGCAAACACAAAAGAATTCGAAATTGAAAATGTTCTCTCATTTTGCTTCTGTTATAGGAAAAACAAAAAGTAATATAGTGCAATTGTGTTCTCAAATAGTTTTAACTGCAAAACTCCAAGAATAACAAAGTTAATAGGCTTAGAGGAATTATCAAAAAGCAAATGCATTTCAATTCAAATCGTCAGTTAATTAAGATGTCTTTTGGTAACAAAAAGAGATGGGAAATAAATAAACCTTTGATTTACGGCTTTCTGCATATAAATTGAATTGAACTTCAATTGCATTTCCAGCACTGGCATAAAATGTTCTTTTGGTTGAGAAGGTCAAGTGGGGGGCATCAATTAGACAGTGAGAAACAAAACATAAATGGCCTGACCCATCACATTTGAATGACAGGCAGTTGACTTGTTGATTTTACAGGAGTTTCAGCACAAGGACATTGACTTCTTCTCAGGGGGCTTAGGAGCAGCAAATATCCTTGCAATTTCTATTGTTTAGTGTTTAGAAGTCAATTTCCTTGACTTGTTTTGTTCCAAGTGGTGTGTGTGTTTGTGTGTGTGGGTGTGTCTGCGTCTGTAAGATTGACAGCTAAGCTCTTTAGGGGTTATGGTCGTGCATCTGACCGATAAGGTTAAGCTCACCATGCTCCTCTTAAGCGGAGACTGCACTTGGTTTTGTGGTTTTTCGATTTTAATTGAATTTAATTGATTTGAATTTGAGTTTGAGTGCAAGAGTGTGAGTTAAGGCTGGTTTTAGAAGGGTGTCCCCCCTCCCACCCCTCCCCTACCACTCAAACATGTATGTGTATGTGCTTTATGAAGGGGTTGCTTTTGCATTGCATATTTATGCTTTAAAGTTGCATGGACTTTACTGTTAAATGTTGCATGACTTCTCTGCTCCACAACCCAAGTGCCCCCTTCCTTCTGGCCTCGTGGCAGTAGTAGGCAGTGAAAAATTGCAGCTGTCAGCGTTGGCCAGAAAAATGATTTGTTGATTTTTCTTCTTGTTGTTGGTGATGGCTGTCCAGGAGGCTCTGCCTCTGCCTCTGCCTCTGACTCTGCTGCACATATAAATCATAAAGTGCTTCACATTTTACCATACGAAACATAGTTTGCTACCAATTTCGATTTTGTTGTTGTTGTAGTTGTTGCCCCTCTGCAATTAAAGTTAATATAAATGTCTAGTAATTATTGCGTGTGTGTGTTTGTGTGTGTAACTTGTTAAAAAAATAATAAAAATGAGTTAATTGCCGACCTAAGCAAGTTAGCAATCTTTCTAAACAAATAACCAAATTATGTTAATTGAAATATTTTCATGTTTTAATTTATTTCAGATCCCCAACTAAATGAAGATGACAAGTAAATGTTTAACTAAAGGATCCAACAGAACTGCATTTAGTATAAATAACAATTTTAAACTCAAATATCCACTAAACTGTAACTAATTACAATTTCTAGTTCTAACTATTTTATCTTTTATGTATGTCAACATCGAAATAAATCAAACTATTTAAATGCAAGTCTAGTGTACTGGGTAAATATATTTTGTGAGTATTTTTCTAAATACTCAATTATATTATTGATTCTAAAATGCTAAATCTTTTAGTTTTTAAAAAAAGTTTCTTTCCTAAGGTTTTCTTTATTATATTTCCAATTTACTTCAACCCTTTTTTTTAATCCATTAAGAAGAAATTTGCAGTTTAGACTTTTTCTTACCATAAACAGACAAAGTCCTTCAGACAAAATATAGCAGCCGTAGGAAAGATCGGTCAAAAATTCGTATTTCATTTTTAAACGTGCCGTATTAAAAAAGTTTATTTTAGATCAAACAACTATGTATGTACCCCAAGAGATAATCTACGGTCAGTCTGAAAATCTCATGCTCGTTCCCATGGGATATCCAGTTCAGTATGTATTTGTATGTTTGTCGTTAGAAAGTCGGCGTTTGAAATGATGCTTAGCTCCTTGCTTTGGAATTTCTGAATTGGGTCACAGTTGGATCGGCTGGTGGTGCACCAGATTGGTATTCCATATGTCCGCATTGGCTTTTACTTTTCCATCCTTTCGTCGAGCCTCCATGTTAACCCTTTGTCCATAATCAGGCCCAGGTATTTGGCTGAGTCACAGATGGGGATGGGGGTTCCGTCGAGTAGAATAGGTGGACAGTAACTTCTCCTCAATGTAAACGTTGTTTGTACGCTTTGGTCTGGATTGACCGCCATATTCCATCTTTTGAGACAGTTGCATGTAATGTCAAACTGGATTTGGAAGAGGTTGCTAGCCTCCTGTGGCACTTTGTTGTCAGTTAAGAGTTTGGGATCGTTGATTATCGGCATGTCAGCAGTGCAGAGGGCACTGGACCTAGCACGCTTCCCTTAGCCATGGACCTAGTACGCTTCCCTAAGGGGACTCCGGCTCTGACTCTGAATCTTGTCACATCTAGAAACACTCCAGTACAAAATTTTTTTTCAAAAGACTCCAAAATTCTCCCCGAGATCCTATGGCATTGTTTGGGTGTGCCATGGCATTCTCTGAAGCTAAACTGGTGATCAGGGATCAAACCGGCCTCCTCCATTATTGGTCGGACTCTAAGCAGAAGTAGTCTTTCAATTACTTTGGACAGAACCGACAATAGACTGAAGCGAGATTGGCTGCAGGTTTCCCAGGTTTTTGTATTAGGATGATTTCGGCGCATTTCCACTGGGTGGGGAAATGTCCTAAAAGGTAGCTTTTACTTGTAATTTTGAGAAGAAGCTATATTCCTTTCGGAGGCAGGGCTTTGATGGCTGGCACATCCATTCCGTCGTATCCAGGCGACTTACACGGGTTTAGCTTGGCGATTTCCGAAACTAGCTGAAATAATATCCTAAAATTATGTAACATATTTAGATCTTTGCTTCAAATTCATTATCAAGATCATAAATTCTCAGTTTTAGCTATAAAGGACACAACAAAAAACGAAATTCTACTATCAAATACTGAAGCTCTTGCTTCCAAAAATTAATGATATTTCTCACAACAAGGATTAACTTTTTACACTTCAGCTTGTCGATATTGTTTTTGAATAGGAACTTTCCTAAAAACTTTCTTCAAGTCAACTAAAAAAGGGAGCAGATTAACCAGATGTAGAAAGGATGGAAAAGACATTAAGCACCACTGTCTTTAATGTCTTTTCTAAATGCTGAATAAAAATTTCGAATATTTTTATTTTTCTTAGCCATTTCGATTAATCGCAGAACTAAATAAATGAGTATTGATTCTGATTGGCCATCACTTTTCTTAAGCCACAAGCCAGAAGATACAAAATATATTTTGGCAATGATTTCTGCAAGCATTACATTTAACAATTCTTCAATTCCGGATATACATATGTATATGCTCCTACAGTGTCACACTTAATTCTTTTTAAAATTTTCATTCTAGTTTTCCCTTATCTAGTTTCCGAAAAACATTTGCCTATGTATTTTCATTAGAAATTTGGTTGAATTTCAGATTTGCCTCAATTTGTGATTTCAATCCATAGCCCCAAGGTAATTTCTAGCAAAACCAAATCAACAAAAACATTGTGCACATAACGACATACATAAATAATGCTTTACCATTGCCACGCCCATTGCAATTCTAATATGGTTTTATATGGATGTAGGTGGGCGTAAGCAATGTTAAATTAGCGCCAAAAAACAATTAAAAATGCTTGAATGCATTTAATTATATTCATGAATTGGTTTTGCCAGCATAAACTCACAACGTCCAAGTTGGTTTCAAATTCGAATGAAACTAATCAAAAATGCAATAGAAAAATAGAACGGTTTTTAAGAGAAATTAATTAAATTTATCGAAGCGGAATGCCACCAAATCAGCAAATCAATAGAACAACAAACACTCCACAACTAATTAATGAGTTGATTAATAAACAATTACAAAGAAAACCAGAAAAAAAAACCAAACCAAACAACGAAAATTTGTAACCAAATCATTTGGCCAATTTATGAGCTGGTAATTGACGCCCACACACGAACCCATAAACTTTAGCAGTGAACACTGCTGAATACCAAATACCAAATACCGAAAACAGTTCAAACCAAGTGGCGACTGTTGTAAATCAAGTGAACCAACTTGTTTATTTTGGCATGCAAACCCGGCTAAGCTCAGCTAAACCCGGCTAACACAGCTGCCTGCCTGCCCACTCAGATCCCCTGCTAGATACCCCAAAAAAGGAAGGAAGAAAAAACTGCACAAAAACTGTTCGCCCTGCTAGCGCAAAAGTGGGTGGAGCAGACCAGATCCCAGTGGCAGCCACTGCACTTGGCTTCTGCAGTTGCAAATTTCTTACTTCAGCCACCGCCTGGGCCTCGGACACGCCTACAACTCTGTTATTTTTCTTAGCCCCCTCGAGGTTCACTGTGTAAGAGCCACAAAAAACGAGAAACACATAATATAACAACTGTTGATTTTCAGATAAGAGCCTCGACTCGACTTGACTGCACTTCTCGTATTGGTTTTAGCCAGCTTCAGTGCAAATATGTTAATTGCAGGGCCAAATGAAAAAACAGAAGCCCTAAAGTCGTACACACACACAGTAAGGAAGGCTATTTCCATCTAAATTTAATTAAATGTATGCAAGAGCTATGGACCAGAGCATATTATAAACTTTTATTAAATCAAAAGATTAAAAAGCTCCATAAAAGAACTCAATAAAAGAAAGTAATCATTTTTTTTTTACAATAGCTAAAATTCACAGAAAACCTCAGCTTATTAGCCTTAGAATGACTTTTACAACACTGAATAAGGTGTCAACTCTAATGAACTTGAGATAATCATGACTTAAATCTTGGTTTTTGTTGGATAACAACCAGTTATAAAATCAACCAACTAACTCTTAAGAAATACAATGTGGAAGAAATGCACTTGAAGAGTAATAGACTCAACTAACTTCATCTAAATTGATTTCCACCTGCATATATAACTTATCGATGTTCTATATATGTCAAGTTGCATTTTTGTCTAGGAATCCTTTGCAAATCACTTCTAAACTCAAGCAGTTTCTTCCGTATCTTTTGAAAACAAATCTCATATATACATATGAGAGTTACTTCAATTGTATTGTCTTTATTGAGGTAACTCATCATTCTTGTTTGTCGTCACATCACTCATCTCTGTATGGTAAGTTCCACTCCAATGTGCAACTTAAGCTCTCCATCCCAATGCCTCTTATATAGGACCTTACCTGATGCCAGTTCTAACAAAGGTGCTAATCATCCTGCAAACTCAACAACTGGAAATGCTACTTTCCATCTGTCATCCTACAGAATTAACCCACCTCCAAATCAGCTGAAACAACCCAAAAGGCTAAGACTTATTAGTCACTTAATCAACACTATCCGCCATGTATTCACAATATATTAACGCATTAGCCGGTTTTCTACAGCAGAAGAATACTCTTCCTGTAGGGTCAGTGAAAACTTAGTTTTGATTCAAATAAATAGACCAAAAATTGGATGGACATGGGTACAGGAAATGCGATTTCTAAAAAATCTCTTAAGTAACCAAATGTATTGCTTACAGGGACACTTTAGCCCCAAGTCTTTTTGCTAAACAACTTCAACTACCTCCTTAACTTGTACTTTATGTAAGTAAACACAAATTTAAGCTAATTTTAGCATAAAGTTATTATCTATCAACATTCCTGAATAAAGTCTCCCCTTGACGAGACAATCAGAGAACCGCCAACGTTTGCAGTACCAGACGAGTTAGATCATGGCTAGATTCCGGCTGCATATTTTGTTTGACAACTTTGTAGCGAGCATTGCCACGTGCTGAGTGCACCTGCAACACGGTTACCTCCCCCCTCACTCTCACCCTCCGCCACATGATATGGAGGGGAAAAAAGGCGTTTTGCAACAAGGAGAAGGCCTTGCAAAAAATGCAACCAGCTGCATGTGCGTGCATAAATTTTTTGCTGCTGCTGTTTGCTCTCGTTCTTGTTCTTGTTTGCATCCAGTCAATGAAGACATGACAGCCAGGAAAATTTCTGCATTTTCAACATACTGAGTTTTAATTTCTTGTTTTTTGTGTTCCTCTCTATAGCAACTTCCCCGCACTCCCTAATTAACTGTCACCAGGCGAGCAGTAGCGAATATGTTAGCTAATAAAAACCAAATAAATTTCCTATTGACATCAACATGGCTTTCATTTGTGTTGTGAAGACCAAGAACAATGGCAAAAAGCCAAAAAGAACCAACTAATGCAAACAATATGCAGTGTGAGGGAACATTTCATAGTTGTTCGTTTTACTAGGAGCAAACAAACAGTAACAGGAGGACGTTTGGACAGTTGGACAGACGGACAGGCAGACAATCAGGCAGCACTTTGAAGGCAAACATTGCAAGAAGACTCGAAAACAGAAACGAGAGAAGCAATTTGAGTTTAGTGGCAAACCGATTTCGGTATACCCTTTAGCTTAACAAATTGCCCCTAAAAGTATCCAACGTATCCAGTTTTTGTATACTGCAAAGAACGAATTCCCTCCATCATTCTTTCCTAGATTCTTTAATGATTGGGATAGAACCACCTACAAAAGAGAGTCTTCATACAGGTTAAGAGAAACTAATGCAAGTTTCATTCTGGACTGTAAAGACGAAAGTTTTGGAAATATGACATATAACCTTTTCCGTGAGGGTATTCATAGAAGACAATATCGCGTGCCAGAAAAAATCAAACAGTAAGCACACAGATGCATAGTCACACATACTTACAAAGGGCATTGCAAGATGGTGAGTAAACTAAAAGCTTTCAGTCTATACCTCATCCTCAATTCCAACCTATTGTCACCCCCAGGACAATGGGGGAAAAATTCTGTAGTTCTTTTATTGTGATTTTTATGTTAGTCGTTTTGTTTTGGCATTTTTGGCCAAATATTAGTTCGCATCTCCTCTCCGGTCATAGGGCAAAAAGGTATGCTATTGTATTACACATGTTCACTTTGACTGGCAAAAGGAGGAGAAAAAGGAGAGGAGCGATATGAGAAAGTTAATAGCATTAGTTATAGGTTCAGGTAGTATATTGCCTTTAGTATGTAAGGACTAAAGCCAAACTGAACACATTTATATTTTCTATGTCAAAATTAACTAAGTTAGTTTTATACTCGCATATTTTGTTGATTCAGGTATAATTTGGTTAGTTTTATCAACTAATTTATAATAACTAATTGAAAATTCAAATGCTTATCTTTATAATCTTCGAATTTGAATAATGGTAGTATAAGTACAACATAAATGTAGTATATATGTATGTATATGTATATATTTATAAGAAAATTCGAATTTTAGGCCATCTATTTGAAGTTTGGAATTTTTTTATGGTCGGTCTACCCATTTTTTGTATTCATGAAAAGATTTAGAAGTTGAAGTTTAACTAGTCTTCAGATTGGAAAACATGTTACCTAATTTCCTAAAGCCTTCTATAACTTTAAGAATGAATAAGATCATGTAATAATAGATAACTAGGTAGGATTTACTATTCCTTGAGGGTAGTGACTTTTACATGGTGTCTTTCCAATAAGATTGCTCCGAATAAGGGGGAGAAAACACAACCATCGAAGTCATATATTCCTCATTTGGATTTTCTGGATCTATTTTATCACTTCCTATTAAATTGAAATCGGGAAGCAAATGCTAAGCCCATTTTAATAGCCAACATTTAATATCGTTTTTAAGGCGATTTTCTTAAAAATCTTCTCACCAAGTTAAGCATATGGAATTACTTAAGATCTTGCCTTTAATATGTTCACGACCATGTCGGGAGAATGGAAATGTAATTAAATACACAAAAGCGTTAATTGAAACATTAGAGCAAACAATTTTATTGCTTAATTTACATGAAAATTAACTAAACAAGTGTCGGATGTGAGCAAGAAGAAAGGGAGAGAAAGTGCGAGAAATCACAGACCAGAGAAAAATTGCTAAAATGCCAGAAACAGCAGAAACAGAAACCCTTGGCCCAGAGACTCAATCCCCCCTCCCCTCTCCAGACCATTTCCATACTGGGCATAACCCCCGCAAACAACGAAGGACAGCAAAGATAGCGAAGTTCATAAAGACACGACCATTAAGACATTTTAATTCTTGATTTTGCACCCTCACTGACCCAGCTGGAAACGGAGTTGGAGTTGGTGTTAGAGTCGGTGGGTTGGTCTTTGCGCTCTGGGGTCGTTCCTTTTTTTTCGGTTGTATGCCGGTTCATGACCCACCAAGCTGTCAATTTTTCTGGCCTGTCGTTTTATTTTTAATTTTGTCTGCGTTTTGTCGTCTTGGCGTCTCTCTTACTTTTTTATGCCGTCGAGGCTCATTAGATTTGCAAAATGTTCTCGTTCTCGTTCTGCTGGGTTCTTCTTTTGGTGGTCATTAATGTTATTACCATTAGGTGGGGACGCCCCTCAACATCACTCACCGAAAACCAGTGACTTGGCGAGGGAAACCAAAAATGCAATTGGATTAATAAATGCCATTAGGTATGGCAAGTGTTTTATTTTTATTTCCATTTTTTCCCATTTTCCTTTTGCCTTTTCACTGAGCATAATTTGTATTTATGCCATCATTTTATGCTACATTTAAGACAAGTTATGGAAAGGAAAGCCAGCACAATGAGTAAGTGCTATTCCACGGGTAAGTGTATTGAAAATGGTCAAGAGAGATAATTTTGTCTGCTCTTTGTAATTGAAGAAGTAATAGCTTCTTCTTCTTTCAGAAGTTCAGTTCATGGACTGATAAAAAAAGAGTCGTAAGTCACTTTCGCCATTTCGATTAGCAAAATGATACATATATGCACATTATAATAGCTTCTTCTTATATCAAGGTCCTTTAAGCATTAATTTTTCCATGTTCGTTTCGGCCAAATCTTTTTTCTCGGAAGCAGTTGCCAATTGTAATTGAAATAAAACCTCGACCTCACAAACAGAATCTGGAATCCTATAACCTTCTTGTGTTCAACTTTTTAGTCGTACTTATTAAAATCTGATGACAGGGTAAAATGTTTTTAAGCCCTTACTTTGCCCAAGTGGGCTTATTTTCGCTGCCATCAGCAGACTTTGCTAAAGAACTCTAAAATTGTAATGTCCACGCCATGTGTGCAACTCTAAAACTAGTTGGGAATTGCAACTGAATGTAGACGAAGCCTACAGTACGAAAGTTCATCTTTCTGTGCATACCCTTGGGCGCTTAGGCCATTACAATTCTGGCGTTCCTTAGGAAATCTGCTGATGATAGAACTTGGTAGTTTTTACTTTTCAGACAATAACCTTCCATTTGAATATTGACCTGAAGCCTGCTTAAAATAAGGTTTTGATTCATGAATATATTTAGTCTATTTTAATCAACAAAATCTCATTCGAAGCAGAATTATAATAACTTTTATAGCTAAATGATAAAATACCAAAAAACGATACGATGAGTTTTGTATAGAGGTATGGTCAGGCCGTTCCTCAGGGCAGTGTTCTGGGTCCAATCCTTTACACCCTGTTCACAGCGGACTTACGGTCCCGCACAGGTCCGTGCACCTGGGTGGCACTACCCTCCCGACCGTCAACACAGTCAAATATCTAGGACTCAATATGGATAGCCGACTGAACTGGAAGGTACACATAAAAGTTAGAACGACACACCTAACCATGAAATTGAGAAAGATGTACTGGCTGATGGGACACAGATCACAGTTGAGCACTGCAAACGAGCTCCTTTTGTACAAGACCATCATAAAGACATACGGCATCCAACTCTGGGGCTCTGTTTCTAACTCGACCCTTGAAATTCTACAGCGATTTCAATACAACGAATAGTAAATGCTCCCCTATACGTCAGAAACTCGGTACTGCATAGAGACCTGAACTAAATTAAGAAATCCGCAGGCTGAGCGAGCGATACATCTAGAGGCTTGGACATCACGAGAATATCCTGGCTATCAACTTGCTGGGCAGCAGTACTCGTACCAGTGTCAATCATGAACTGCAGGAAATATTAATTATTGTCTCACGACAAATCCTAATAAAACTTCATTAGAAAAACATGACAGCATGGAGAATTTCTAATGAAAATATAATAAAAAGCGTGTAAAATAATTAGAATCCTTAAAACTCGACTCGATTCAATGCATTTTGTATAGAGTATTGACCAAACCTAGAAAAGCCAATAAAAGAAAACATTTTAAAATCGTGTTTTTAGTCCTATTCCAAGACCCTTTTTAATGTAAGAAAATTACATTTTTTTCTACCTGAAAGCATAAGCCGCTGGATAGCGTATAGTAAGAATATGGTAAAATCAAGTCCGAAATTGAAAATGCATCATTAAACCGTAATAACTATTTAGTTATTTTAGTGTTTATGAACAGGACCTTTCGAAATTTTAAGCATATTTATTGCAGTTTAACTACTTTGGGATTGCTTCGATTTTAATTAACAACTTAAGCAGTGATTTGGGTTTAATTTAGTTGCCATAAACCAACTTAGTTTCCTTTGAGACAGATAAGGATTTCATTACTTCAATAAATACTGGTCACACTTATGGAATATCAGAGGATAATAGTCCCAATTGGTAGAATCAAAACTTATATCCATTGCCTGCAGATATTTTGCCGACCCCAATCAATTTTCTTTCAAGGTCGTAAACAAACAAAAACTACTCTATCAGGTTCCTGTTCCATGTCCATCTTCAATATGAGAGTACTATTCAAATGTTGTGAGACGAAATTGTTAGAAGTTTCGTTTATGGTTACATTTTCTGTATTTTTTGCTTACCTTTTTTACATTAGTCATTCATATTTGTGGAAACGTTTCCTTTTTTATATGAAATTACATGGCGGGAAAACATCCGTTTTGAGCGATTTGCATTTAAGGGGGCGGCCGCTGGTTTTCATTTATTTATTTATTTTGATGGGTGTGCCTCGACACTTAACAAACAAAATTTTGTCCAACAGCAATTAGAGAGCCAGGCCAAACATCACACGCGCTTTTTTTTTAAATATAAATGAAGTGAAATTAAAAGGCAACTGTTGACAAAGGTGGTCCTTAATGGTCATGTGTGAATAGGAAGGGAGGTCACTGTACGTGTGTGTGTGTGGTCATCCGCTGACTTTTGAAATGAAAAAGCGGTCATCAAAAGCCAACACACGTGTCTGGGCGGGAATGAGTACAGAGAATTCATCTCCAGCTCCAGTTCCATCTCCAGCAGCAACAGCAGCAAATGCGTTTGACACCTTTCCCAACAGGAGCTAGAGCTAGAACAAAAAAGGTCACAATGGCATGCAAAACAATTAGAGAGGTCAGTTGAGGTAGACTGACCAGCAATGGCAACACCCGCAACTGACAACTTCAACGCCTTTCGAAGAGTGTGTGGAACCCGAGTTAATAATAATCAAAGAACTCTGAATAATGACGATGGTTAATGAGAATCACTGAACCTTGAAAAACTTAAAGACAAAGAAAGGATGTAACCCAAGGATACTACTGTCTACGAGAGTATTAATAACAGGCTAACGGCTTTCGAAAGGAACTAATAGAGGAGCAAAGCTAGAGATCTTTGATGTTTAACTAATGTTAAAAGTTGACAAAAGGTAAGAACTCAACAATTATTATTTGCTCCATATATTAGCTTTAGATTTAGTGACAAATTTAGTTACCTTGTAAGTCTATAAATAATTACAGAAGAATAAAAGGAGAACTACTAAAAAGTTTATATTGAAGTGTTTTGAACTACCTGACTAATAGGATATCTAAATTTAATACTTCTGCATAAAAAATATGGCTAATGCAGTAAATTGAGATTTAAAGAATCCAGAGCTTTGAAGGATTCTTAGAATATACCAATTATTTGACTCCCATAACTATGTTGAAAAGATTGCCTTGTGGTTAGTTAGGCTATCTACTCTAATACTTCCTTGAATATGAAATTATCTATAATTAGCTTTCACAACGCACATGATTTTCACTTTTCCCTAAGTACACGAAGTGTTTATTGAATTATTTTTCAATTCCCATATCATTCATTGCTAATATCCTTGGGGATTCGATTTGCAATGAGAACCCTTTTTCAATGATGACACCAAAAACCAAATGAAACTAACTAAATTAAAAGTAGATATTTAATCTTTGGAAGAATTGTGAGTTTTTGTCGTTTAACTCGATGTTGCTTGTTGTTTTATTTTCTGCTAAAAAATAATTAAATGATAAACTAATCTACTTGGCCAAAACCTTTTTTGCCAGAAAGACAGGCACAGCTATCGAGGGATGCAGGGAGATGAATAAGGCCAAAAATATACCTATTTGTCAAAGTGATGGGAAGAGGAAGGTTTCTCTGACTCTCTCTCTCACTCGCTCAGTCTCTGCCCATGTCCTTGGTGTCCTTGTTCACCGCCTGTGCAAATAATTATTATTTTCGAAACTATAAATCTGCTTACAAAATATTTTCGTGCATTTTTCTCAAAAAAAAAAAAAACGAAGAGACTAACCAGGGAAGGGGATATTTGAGGGGTATGTGTGGTGGATGGGTGGGTGCTGGTAGCTGGCAACCCAGACAGAGAGTGCCTCTTGCCAGCTTTGGCAATGATATACAGTTTTCAATTAAAAATTATAGTCTAATGAAATTTTGCAACAGCATAGCCGGCAGGAGAGCTTGTCGGCTTTTCTTCTCTACTATTTTTTTGGAGTGGTAGTTGTGGGTGAACGGGGTAAATGGAAACCCCATCCCAATATTTTTGCCTAGATGATTGCCAGTCTCCAAGAGAAAAACCATAAGAATACAAGGAAACGAGAAAGCTACCAGCAGAACATTTTGACTCTTGAAAATTGATAAATTATTAGTCTACCAATATTTAAATTTATTAAAATCATAAGATGATGAAAACTTCAAAATTAATCACAATATTTTACTTTCCATGGAGTTGGAAATGAGAAATTTATTAAATGATTACCAAACGGCGGGCAGGAGGCCCTGTCAATTTTTATCTGCCACATATCCTTCAAATAATTATAATGTAATTTAGGTAATAAGTGATGTGTAACTAATTCGGGTAGACTGATTCTGTTTTTTACATTCCAAGTATTTAAGTAAAAAAATCGACTTTCTATAGCATACTTTTTGGGGTAAATGCTTACTTAAGATAGTCGGGCTCAAAGGTACATAAACTTGGAATCGAATAAAAGAGAAAAAAATCCAAAAATAGTATCAGTGAACGCCAAATTAAACACATTTCAAAAAAACAAAAAACTGGCCGCTCTAGATCCATAAAAATAGCGTTTACCAACACTAAAACAGGCTTTAGCCTATTTTTCCCCCGTTTAACGTTTTTTAGCACTGAAATTTCGAATAGCTTAAGTAAATATTTACATTTCTACCAATTTTATTCCGAAATCTGACGTGATAATCAAAACCAAAATACAGGGTCGTGATCTCAGCATTATCCCCCAACTTAAAAAAGTCGACCTGTGTTACTTTCGGAGTTGTTATAGTTTTAAGTTGACAAAGCTATCTTTCATTGTATGGTCGTAACAATAAATATCAAAGAAGTTAAATTCGGCTATGCCGAAGTTTATATACCCTTGCAGTCCTTGACAATAATAATTTCACATGTTCAAAATTTGTTTTCTGCAACTCAATTCATTAATATACAAACAAAACAATTTTACTCTTCATACTATGTACAATTTGTTCTTCTTCTTCCCTCATTCCCTAAGCAAAGCAACGCACGCATACACATACAGTTTATGTAGCGTTGCGTCTGTGTGTGTATGCATGTGCTCTGTTGATGATGACGTAGTAGGCAGCAAGCAGAGCTGCCGGCAGCGATTGAACCGATTTATATAGACTGTAACTTGTGTTCTATTTATCCGATCAGGGTCAAATTTTGGGATCTGAGATTTTATATCAAATTCTATTATATTGGTAAATTTCATGGGGATACTCCAATTTTTGCAAAAATTTTTGTTCCAGAGTTATATGATATAGTAGTCCGTAGTAGATTTTCATACTTTATCTCACCCGGGTAAAAAAAAGCTCCCAAAAAAATTTCATCCCGATAGCTCTTAAGATGGCTGAGTAAAACGCGTACGCACCGACGGACAGACGGACAGACGGTCAGACGGACAGACGGACAGACGGACATGGCTATATCGACTTAGCTCTCATGCTGATCAAGAATATATATACTTTATGGGGTCGGAAACGTCTCCTTCTGTGCGTTACAAACATCTGACCAATTTTATAATACCCTCTGCAAGGGTATAAAAAATAATAGACTAGATAATTTGGACTTTAATCATTATTGTAGTCCATGAAGATAATGTCTAAACTAGTTTAAAAGATGAAAAATAGTTTTGTTTTTATTAATTAACCTCACTCCTTTACATTTAATCCTTAGAGTTACTTTTGTCGTTTTCAGACAATTATTATTACTTTGAATCTTCTGTTCATTTATTTCTTTTACTTTCAGGAACATCAACGTCGTTTGCAGTAACTCCAAAAATAATTACAAAGCTTTTGCAAAAGGGCCCAGACACCTCAGTTTTTAGTTGCTCAGTTGCCAATTTCCATACTGTTTTCCTTGTCCCGTTTTCGATCAAATTTCTTAGTGTACAAAAAGCAACATCACTCAAACCCCTTGATGCTGCTACCACTTCACCCAGTTGACCATAAAATATTTTTGGTATGAAAAATGTGAAAATTGTAAACACAAAAATGTCCTAAAGGATATATAAAGAGAGAAAGAGAGTGCTGAGTGAGGAGGAACTCTATAGTTTTTAGCCTTTTCTGTTTGCTTTCTAATAGTTGTGAGTCCACATAAATGGTCAGAACACACCTGTTCCATAACCGAACAACCTTAAACCATTCTCCCAACCTTGCATTGTCTCTTTATCCCTGTTATGGTTTTAGTTTGTAGTTTGAGTAACTTGCTTTAAAGCGGTTTTTTATATCAAAGTATTGTTGAAATATTTCCATCGTCCATTGTTCCTCTTCATCCCGGCAATGGCATAGAAAATCTGTTTGTAATGTCATCTTTATGCAAAATACAAAAAAAAAAAAAAGAATTCAAAATAGGAAGGAAACTCGTTTGAGTAGAAATTTCGAGCATTTAAAAGCTGTTCGCATGACCATAATAGGATCAAGAGGGCAAAACAAGGGAAAACTGAAGAAGTCATCAAAATGTAACTCAAAACGAAGTGCGACTAATTTCTGCGCGTTTGGTCCTTTGGTCTGTCTCATTTTGCCATTCGTTACGGCTTTTCGGCATTTTCAGCATTTTCTTTTTGTTTAAAAGGTGTGTTTTTTTTCTCCATTCCCCCCTGTCATTAGCTAGAATTTACAGATACTTTTTACAAAATGCAACAGAATAGTCCATTTGTATATATATAAAAATTTATATATATTTTTCTTGGTAGGCTCAAAAGAAAAGGCAAATGCCTCGCTTTTAACTTTTTATAGATGCTTTAGATATTTTACCACCCCCAGGAAACAGCTGAGGTTCAGTTCTACAATTACCACAATAAGAGATGGGCCACAGATGGGTTTGTTTCTCTATCTGTGTGTGTGGGTGTGTGTGTTTTGGCCAGGTACAAATGGAGGGTTGGCCCAAAAGTTTTCTTACAGTCAAATGCATTTTTAATGAAATTTATGTACATTTGCATTAGTAATTGAAATGGAAATGGTTATGAAAAATAATTTTTGTACTTTTTTCCTTTGTGGTTTTTAAAACTTTTTGTAATTGAGGCCCAGGGTCAATTAATGAGGGTAGAGAAAATTTTCTATTCTATATGTGTAGAGAAGAAGCTTCTGAGCTGAGTTCCATTCAAAAAGCGTAATAACTAAATTCACAGACAGTCGGATTATCAGAGACTGCCACTTTGACTCTGGCTGGTGATTGTCCTCTGGGTTTCCTCCAAAGTAAATTTGTATTGATCAATGGACTTTTCATTTATCTATAACCCATTTTGATATATAAATATACAAAGTCGATCAAGTTAAAAAGTTTCGATTTGTTTTTTATTGTTGTTTTCTTTAAGTCATGCACTTCTGCTCTTAGAATTCTCGACTATTCTTTAAGGAATAAAAAATATATATTAATTCGACAATTTGATATGTCTTTTGGGTAGACGTAATATTCTTAATCCTATCCTATTTCTTTATTCTATAAAAAGAGATTACCCTCTACCGAAAAATATAAACTTTTTCAACTCATCTCAAAAATTCCTTTTCACAAGATCCGCAAAGTACTGTATATGACGGCTTTAAGGATATCGTTTATCTTGATACTTATATCGAAGGATAGTGTGATTGTATCTAAGCACAATCGGTTTTAACGAGTACCGATTACATATAACGAAACGAAATTGCTGGTACTGTGTGTAGCCCTTTTCGTTTTAGGCTCTCCAAACCTGCTGAGTAAGTGTTACACAAAGAGCAGGATTTGGCAGTTCGGAGGCCGCAGGGCCATAATAAAGTGGAGGTCCTCAAATTTTCACCTGACGTCAATAGAAAGAATTGAAATTTAACTATAGAAGTATTTCAGTGCTAAATATGGTAAGCTGGAATAGACCATTTTGTCCAATTGTCTTTTAAATTCTTATTACAATTCAATACCATCAAAGCTTAGTAAGTTTTTAACATAATGTTTTTTCAATATTTGGAATAGCAGCTTTGCAATGTTAATTTTCGAGAATGCGGTTGTGAAACAGTTCCTGTATGGGTACAATAACTTTCTTTAGGTAGATCCGGTGCCTATGCCCAGCTTGTCCTGCTTTTATCCATAGAAGGACACATTTCACTATACCATGACACTTCACAAATTTTATGTAAATTATAATATGATGATATAAAAGATCTAGGGGTTAAAGCTCTAGTTACAATGCAATCAACTTAGGCTCTTAAAACACAATCCACTTTTTCAAGCCGAGACTACATTACATCGAAAAAACTTATTTAACCTAGTCCGCTATAGAATTAATTATGGATTATAAAGATAATATTGTTGTGTGCATATAAGAAGAAAATTCACTCCAATCAGCAATTGGTTACTATAAAAACTACTTCATACAATTTGAAATTTGCGTTAAAATCGTTTTTGTTTCAAATAATCAATAGATCAATATTCAAAATCAAACCGATATACGCAGGATTTGGCTTGCTTAAAAGAATAGAGAACAGAAAAAACAAGTTGTGAATTTTGGGCTAATAAAGGCAAATCCCCAGAGAAATATTTGTTCATACCGAATATCCCACTCATGAAATTTCTAATAACAAGTGAACCAGCAATGCCAAAGCCAATGCCCATGGATGTTTCCCTTCATCATATTTTCTCTCTTTTTTTGCACTGAACTACCCATTAGATACGCAGTTAACTCAATTCTTTTTTATTCCTCCCTCACTCTCGACTTGGAAGTCCTTTTGCTCTTTGGGTGTTTGTTGTTTGTCCGTTTGGTATGTTAGCAGCCAAATTGAATTCAAATTCAATTTGAACTTTTCAATTTTCCACATTTCGAATGCGTAAAATGTAATGAAAATTATGAGCAACGTAACACAAAAAAAAAAAAAAAAACAAGAAAAATTAAACGAGAGTGAGTGATGTGAAAGTGAAATGAAATTTTACAAACCAAATTGTTTATGCGCTTTTGAGCAACACTTTTAGCGTCAACAGAGCGAAGAGGACTTCAGGACTTGACGACTCGGGCGGGAGAGACTCGTTTGTGTGAGTCCAAGTAAAAGTAAATGAAATGAAACATAAATTGAAATTGAAATACGAGGTAAACTTCAAATGTGTTTGCATTGTCATATTGCCGCGGGCACTGAACTTCGTTTTTGTGTCTTGCTGCTGGTGTGACATTTGACACGACCAACTCGAAACACCCAACATCCCATACACCCAGATGGCTGACAATTCGCTGGTTATGACTGTTACAACTTTAATCAATCGCCCCCTTCTATCTGCCGGTGTCTGCCTGTTCTTTGGCAACCTTTTACGAGGCACTTAGCCAGCTAGGTAGAGTTGACGAGGCTTACAGAGCAAAAGCATCCGCAGGTAACTATCTCCACATCCAGGATGTGTTCCACATTGTTGACCAAACATAAAAACGATCACTCGTTGTCTGCGCGAATTGAAAATTCAGCACTGCACTCATGTGAAATACTCCGCACTCAAGGAATTATGATAGGTGTGCTTGCTATCCTGTTTCTGGATTTGAGTGTTGACTAACAAGAAAAGAGAAAATCAAGAAATAAAGTTTCTTATGATTATGGTAAGTCGATATCAAGTCAATATCTGAAAACTAAGCCTCGAGTGTTAAACCTCTCTTCTCTATCTCTCTCTCTCTCTCTCTCTTTGTTTCTCTTTCATGCATTTAGTGTTGCAAAACGGTTTAAACATAATAATAACTGACAAGTTTGAGTGTTGAAGAATAAAACAAAATGTTCATTTCCAGCATTTGAAATGCCTTTTGTGGGTTTTTCCATCTCAATCCTTCAATAGATTTGCTTTGAGACAAAATCAATTATTAGGGAAATTAAGTTATATACCTATATACCCTATTGAAACTGCCTCTTTAGAGGGTGTAATTACGTTGTATCCAAAACTCCATAGAGTGCAACATATCCCTAAGGGGACAGACCAACACATTACACTGTTCTTTATGTTTAGTTGACGCATAGATTGCACCCAATTCTCAACATTCAGACTCCATCCCGAGACCACAACACAATACTGGCCGCCACTCAAACCCATGCACCAAGGCATACCCGAAAAAAACAAAAATGAGAGCCAGGGAGTGTTAGGGAGAGAGAGAGGGAGAGCGACAAAGACCAACAATTATTATTTTACAAATTGATATTTATGAAGCAATTTACAAAATGTTTTTACGCCAAACGACTTTTTCACTCGTGTTCATATAGTCCTCCTCCTAGCCGGAGGCAACCCGAATTGCAACTCCAACTGGAGGCTTTGCACAAACATTGCCACAGATTGCAACGCACAGATTGCCAACCCCAAGGCTAGGCTGGACCATATATGAATGGACATGCACTTCACAGCACAGGAACTGGAAGGGGCAGGAGTGGTCTGGGTGGTCTGGTGGCGGACAAGTGCATTGTGTCATTGTCATTGCAGTTGCAAAAAAATGTTATGAATTTCATTGCAACGAAAACGATGACTTTTTCCATGGGCGACAGGACAGGGCCATGGGTCCCGGTTCAGCCACATACAGAATACACACAAATGTTTATTAATTTTATTGAACAATTAATTAAATGCGGGCAAAATGGCAACTGACGACAGCTGCAAACGATGAGGATGACTGCGCCATGCGCCTGAAAAGTATGCAGTACAATATTAAAATACCACAAAAACGTATCGAGAAATGAAGGAGAAACCAACCAAAACGAGAACAAATTGGGTGAGTTTGGTTTACAAATTCATCTTTTTGTTCAGGGTTTATAAATGGATAGGAGAAATCACCAGAAGCAATATCGTTTTGTAAACTAGCTTTATGCTTAAACGATTGAAACAATCTGTCTAAAAAAATGCTCCTTGTGAACCTGTATATCTAGTAGAAACCAAGAAAAACGTTTTTGAAAGGAATAATTTGTATTCGATGAGTTTATGAATTTAGCCTTAGAGTATGCCTTAACAAAGTTTCAAATGCTTTTAGAACGGTAATTCCAGCCTGACTCTATAAAGTATGCTTTATAAATGTTTGCGTATTTCAGTTGCAAACATTTAATGGAACATCCTCCAATTGTTTTTATTTTATGAACTCAAGGAAGTGCAACATTTGTTGCAACAACATTCAAAAGACCGTTAGCACTCAATTGTCGAAAATTGTGTAAAATTTGTGCAGTGTGGCAAATTGTTTTTATTGAAATGGTGTACAGAATTGTGAGGCTGCCTATTGATATGGTACTATATAAGATACAAAAGTAATGGCAATTTATTTGCATATGGTAATACAATGTACGTTGTGTGTAAAGTTTTGAATGGGAATGGAAGTGATATGCACTTGACAGTGAAGTGGACTCGCTTACATACTCAAACTCACTGGCTCACTGTACACCCTTCGATTTGGTCCTTACACATAAAGTCAAAGCAAATATCGAGGGTGGAAAAAAGGTTTGCAGGGCTCCTTCCTCTTTTGGTTTCCACATTTTTGTATTTTTTTGCGTATTTAGCGGCCTGGCGCATTTAAACAAATAGAAATTTACATTTCGCTGCCATAAACACTTTTAAATTTGAATTTTGCTTTTTCATTGTGGGTGCTTTTTTTCGCTTGTTTTTTTGCCATCTTCTTGTATTTTGGTCATGCAAATTGAAATTGATGCAAAGGTAAACAGTTACCCAAAAGGGTCGAAGAAAAACGAAGAAAGGAAAGGTCAGTCACGGTCAGACCAACTCCTGTCTGTCTGACCCTCACATCCAACACTGCCCAATCTGCCGATTCGCTTGTAGAAGAAAAGATAAGCCAATTGCGTTGACAACTTGGCTGGCCACTACTGGTTGCTGGATGTTGTGTTTTGTTGGTGGCACGACTCCCTTCCGCTTGAGGCAATGTCTTGGCCATAAGTCAAAGCCACTTTTATAAAACACTTCCGCTTCAATTGAGGGTCGTTCTTTTTGAGGATTTTCTATTATACGCTTGTGGGATTTCATTTTTACAAGGTTTATTTTACTCTACAACGAAATGGAGGCCGTTGACTTTCAAATAAACTAGTTACGAACTAGAATAAGTTATCATTTGGAAAGTATTGAAAATATCAAGGCTATCAATTAAATTGATTGATTGTGTCGAAGAAGAGACATATGCTTTTGTCTGACTTCGTATAATAAGATTATTAACACTTTATTCTCTTCTCCTTGATGAAATTTTTTATTTTCTGCCATAATAGTTATTATTAAATTCGTATTTCTTTAAAGACATTTTATTATGAATTATAGCATCTAAAGAGTTAAAAAACTAGGGAGGAGAATTTCAAAGTTTTTTTATTTTCTAGAAATATTAGAACTTCAAAATGTTAACAGAGAAGCACACCTGGCTTGCTATTAAAACAAATATTGGATTCCTTTTCTAATTCTAGGACATTAAACTCTCTAATGACAATTTTAAGACTTGATATTAGATACTTTTTCTTTCATCATCTTTCAATCGATGATAAACTTAGAAATAACTTATGAGAACCAAATTTAGTCTAAAAAGTCTTACAATTAGCTATGATTAGTTGATACGTATGCTAAGATAAGCCAATTAACAAGAATATTGAAATCTTCTCTCATAGCTTAAGCCCATGAGCTGTCATATTTGTTCTTCTACACAGTTAGATCAGAGGTCTCAGGTCGTTGGTTAAGTCCCCAAAGGTCTTCTCGACATTTTCCCACCCTCACTCCTTCCCATAACTTCAACGTTCGTTGAGAGTGGCTTTATTTCCGATTCTTCCTGGTCTTCTTAGAGGTCGTAAGCGTTAGTTCACTCCTTTTCTTGCTTACGATTGAATTGCTTTTTGCCGCTTTCTAGTGGGCACTTGTTGCGCCGTGTGACGTTCGGGGCCGACTCTGCTTACACCCCTGAGTACTTCACTTTACTTTGACGGGGGTTTATTTTGCACACAAGTTGAAACTTTAGCAGGCGTTTTTGTTTGTAGTTTTTTTTTCATTTTGCCGTTTATTTGGTGGTGGTTTGGCCCGAAATTCAACCAAAAACAAAAAAAAAAGGAACTCGAAAACGAAACCAAAACCCAAAAAACGTCGCATACAAAAAGGGGGCCAGAAGGGTGACTGATGTTGTTTTTGTTAAATTTTGCAGAAAGTCGTTGTAGTCGTCGTCGTCGTCGTCGACACCCCGTCCAGGAAAAATGTGTGTGTGTGTAGCTTGGTGGTTTTTCTACTTTTTGTTGTTGTTGTTGTTTTGTTTTTTATTTAGCCTTTTGGGTATTTAAACTAAGCGGATTGTGTGGGTGACATGAGTAGGTGTTAAGTGGCTTTGTCACTTCCTTGCCTAGTCCAAGTGGGATTCAAGTGAGAAATGTGGGAAAATATACCAAAGCACACATACATACATGCATGCGTGTAAATGTATGTATCTGTCTGTATTTCATTGCCTACTTATGGGCTGAGAAACTGTATCTGAAACTGGAAACTGTTTGTGAGAATTCGTTTTGCCAGTCAATTTAAGCATTTAATTGCTTTTTGCAATCATTTTGGCCAAAACGAAAACTTCAAGTTAAATCTCAGAGAAATTAATCAGTTTGCCAATTCGGGCGTATGTGAGTATTTGTCAGTGTGTGTGTGTGTGTGTGTGTGTATTAGTCTGAGCAATTAATCCAACTCAAATGACTACACTGGGGAAAAAAGGGCAACAATGCCAATTCAATGACAAATTATTTCCAAAAAGAATTAATCTTTCGAAATTCTCAAATAAAATATTAGCCTTATTGATAGCAACTATGTAAAAGGGTAGCAAATGAGACCATCGAGATCCTTCTATACATATACTCCCAACAAAAATTTCATTTTGAAACTGATTTTGATAGCTTATCTATAATGTCTCTCACTGAGATATCTAAACTCCAATATTGTATAAAAAAGTATTTCTAAATTTCCTCGTTTATTTTTTTCAAGTGCATTTACCTTGTGAATGTAATTCTAATAGCAATAAATCGTTTGCTTCTGCTTTGCTGTTAATTTGCAATTCCGATTTCAATTTCAGCAAAATTTTTGCACCGAAAAATATGCCCAATGGGCAATATCAACCTCATCTTCGTAACCAACTGCCTCACTCCCTTGGAGTAACCGCAAACAGTCGATGTGTGTTTGGTCAGTGAGCTCTACCCATTCCCAGTCAAGGCCCAGAAGGCTTCCAAGGGAGGTGTGTGTGTGTGTATGTGGTTTTCCTGCATCCGTTTCGTGTGTCCGTTTGTAAGCCATTCATTTGTCCAATCATTCAACCGGAAGCTATACCGTTTGACACACATATACCTCATGGCCCACACTTCCTTATGGCGTTTTCACACACTCGCACCATGACACATGCAAATTTCCAGCTGCTTTTGCATCCCTTTCCTGATTGCCAACATGGGAATGGGCATTGGTACTGGTATTGGCATCGGCATCGGCATCAGCATCAACATCGGGGCATGGTCTGCGTCTATGTGTCATGTGAGTTGAGTTCGCCACTTAATTCATTTGATGCCGTAATTTGGCAATTTCTCGCAGATTTCCAGTCTGACATTCGGATTTGATCAATTAATTTGAATAACACCGGTCATTTATCATGTCGCGGAACCAAAAGGGTTGTGCCCGTCACTTGCCAGTAGGATGGAGGGGTAGAGGCCAACTTAATCCCCGCTCTTTGTTGGCTTGTGTGTATGCTTTTTTTCACTTTGGGGATTTGAATTACTTGGATACATTGGTTCTCATTACGGTTCTCTAGAGTTTTCTTCTGTTTTTTTTTTTGTGCTATATGGATAAATGAAATTAGAGAACAATTTAACTTTTCTCTTTCGCTAGGATTCAGCACATTGGTTAAATAGATGAAGTTTTCTCAGGAACATCTACAGATACTGAATAAACGTTATAGGGTCTGGCGAGGACAGAACCCTCAAGAAAACTAAACCGTTAATTTGTTCAACTTTCATTGGTGAAAAATGTATTGGTCAGACTATAGATCAAGGGGAAAAACCATAGCACAACCCCTCAGCGAAACAATAGAAAAGAACTTCCCCTTATTGCTGGCTGATTATGTTGAAAACTTTGATTGATGCATCGATTCGATATATAGCTTTTGCAGAAAATTAATCAAAATCGATAAAGAAAAGCAAATGTAAAAACTGTCTTCGACTTTATCTCTCGGTCGATGTCTGCCATCCAGTCCCCCGCCATCTCTTTGCTAATAAATTTTTATTTAAAGTTCATAAAACAAACGTGCAGCATAATAAATTATGAGCAACCAACAGCTGTGTCCATGAAATCAACATAAAAAGTCATTTGTATATTTTCATTTTTTCCCTTTTTGCTTCACTTTTCTTTTCTTTTTTTAACAAATTTTACACAGTTGCTGCGGCTTTCACGCTGATTTCCCGTCAAAGAACAACAACAACAACAACTGGAAGAAGAAAAGTATGCAAAGTATGTGGCATTGCACAGGCTGGAAAACTTGAGCCCTCCCTCTCTCTCTCTCTCTCTCTCTCTCTCTCTCTCTCTCTCTCTCACCACCACATTCATACTTGTGCTCCATGTAATTCACATTCATTTATCTAAGCAGCCGTGTGTCTTTTTTTTTCCCTTGACTTTCCCTGCCTTGACTTGCCTTTCCTTTTGTTACATTCCTCTTACTTTTTTACGTGACTTTCATTGCAGACTAACAAAAAGAACATCTTGTACACAGGGAGGGGGGCTGACAATGTCATAAAGTATTGTTGCTCTTATTAAAAAACATAATTTTGGCATTTTGTTTGTCATTTATTATCATTATTTGCTTACAATGGAAAAAGATATTCAAGATGATTTGTACATTGTGTTGAGAGTTGAAAATGAAATAGATATAGCTAGATGTCTGGTATATATCTATTTGTGAATTGTATATATATCCATCATCATATGTACATTCCATATTCCCTCGATTTTAGCAGCAAATGTTGTTAGTGGATTTTGCTTATAGTTTCATAAGGTTAAGTGGTAAGGAGCACAGGTGACAAGTCTTCAGAAAATCGCCTATGGAAATACATACTTATTTGAATCCTTTACATGATAATATTTAACTATCATCAAATATTATTATTATAGTATTTTTAATAGAAGATGATAGCATTTGTAAGTTACTGAAACATTTAACTCGTATTAATATCTGTTAAAATGAAATCAATATAGCTGAATACTATAGAGACAAATCTGATCAGAACCTATAAAACCATCATTTCGTCCACGTTTTAGATAAGCTTACTATATACCGTACTATATCTAGTAGTGAACTTCGCCCATCTAA
This sequence comes from Drosophila tropicalis, assembly GCF_018151085.1. Lineage (NCBI taxonomy): Eukaryota > Metazoa > Arthropoda > Insecta > Diptera > Drosophilidae > Drosophila > Drosophila tropicalis. The sequence goes on along the minus strand of NW_027172753.1, from coordinate 663,271 downwards.
CTAAATATAAAACTAAATGTTAACAATTTAAGGTTATGAAGTTGTCATGTTTTAAGTTCAATAGGTGTCCTATAGTAAATGAGGGGTGCTGATCACGGCCCTGTACTTAGGTTTTGCCCATCAGGTCAGGTTTTCGAGAAAAGTGTGTTCAAATTATTTAAATTGACATAATATTATGCTAAAAACAGTTTTTTATTAACCTATTAATGCATCAAGTATAATTTAATAGGAATTTACAAAATATCAAAGAGTTATTTCATTGTTATAATATCTTACACTTTGGATGTGGTTCTATAATGATTTAAATTTGAACCAAAAAGTATGCTATTGTTTATTAGTGATGTTTGCAATTGGAGCTATATTTCTGACACAGGCTATTCTGAAATCTACTAAAAAAGTTGAAAAAATGTTTTTTTAACTTTCTATAGTATACTTCTGGGTGCCTATTTTCCAAACCAAGATCCCTTTACAAAATCTGTACTTGATGGACCAACTATGCAGTCAGAATCAGCGTACCCGAATTAATTAAGAACACCTCCCTAGTTAACATCACCAAAAATCAGGTCGGCCTGTGTTATTATAAATATTTTAAATGTTTCTTTAAGATAATAATAAATCAAGGCATTGATTGCTTTATTCATTAAAAAACACAACATCAGAAATCGGTACTCGATTCTCAGAATATCATTATAGGTTCCTCTTACTATTTAACGCGGCTTTCATTGCAGGCTAACATAAAGAACTTCCCAGAACGTCCATATAATCTATCAAAAAAGGTAATCCCAACTTTTTTTTAATGGTACATTAGATTTTTAGATGATGGCAAATTTTAATATGAAGAGGGGAAAATATCGTCTAAAAATATATTAAATATATATATCTATTTTGTTGAATTATGATTGTTAATTTCACAAAATGGAAATCAAAACCTAATTTTAAAAGAATCAGAATGGATAAAATGTTATACATAAATATCAAAAGTGAATTCTTTAAAGACAAAATACGTCGACGTGCAAATTGAAAATATTTCTAATTCATTTGCCTTTCCTATATTCCATTAATTATTTATTATTTTTCTATTTATTCGCTGACCACTTTCAGAAGTTATTTTAGTATTATCTATTACTAATATTATTATGCAGAATTCGGCATTAAATATTTTGGTAAGCTAGTAAAAAGTATTATCACAGGATTCTGCCTTCATATCACACCCAATCCTCAGCCTTCTCCTTTCATTCCCAAACAAAACGAAAATCTCAGTCGCATTTGCATTCCCCTTCCCCACCAACCAAGAGCAGAAAAAAATGGGGGAAAAAAGAAGGAAAAGAATTGCCTAATCCAGGGTAGAGCAAATGTAATACAATCTCACAATTTAACGCTACTTATGCACGGTGCATGAATTTCAGACCATTTATATGAGGCAATCGAAACCAAATTGAACAAAGGGAAAGCTCTCAAATAGAAGAACCCAAAGGAACCAGCGAAATATTAAATTCTCTTTGTGCAAACAGGAGTTTTATGAATGTCCGTAAAAGAAAAAAAACCAAAATATTATTAAAGTCTATCTTCAACAGTTTTTTATGTTGCTAAAATTTTATTTAAATTTTTAAGATACCAAAATCTATTGAAAGAAATTGAAAGTGATTGCCTGAACACAAGAGATTTTATACCCTTACATTTATTTGAAAATAAAATCTTTTAGGATACTTGTTTTTAAAACACTTTTAGCAGTTTGTTTTAAGCCATCTTGGTTCAGTTTTAGTTGACAAAATTTAGCTAATTAAGTATTTTCATACCATACACCCATAGAGTCGCCAAAATGTATGTAACAAGCAGAAGAAAGCTTCTCCGACCCCATAAAGTATATATATTCTTGATCAGGATCAACAGCCGAGTCGATCTAGCCTTGTCCGTCTGTCTGTATGAACACCTAGATCTCGGAGACTATAAGAGCTAGAGCCACCAAATTTGGTATGTAGACTCATGTAGTATGTAAAGTGATCAAGTTTATTTCAAATTTTTGCCACGCCCCTTTCCGCCTCCTCAATTTAAAAAAACGTTTATCTCGAAAAGTATTTTAGCTAGAGACACCATATTTGGTATGTATATTTGCTTTTGACTTATGTATGTGTAAAGATTATGCCACGCCCCTTTTCGCACCCGTAATTTGAAAAAACTCGATTATCTCTCTTTTTCTACCTTATGCAATCAAATTTGGCACACTTAAATTTGATACTAATATTCAGCAAAATACCAAATTTGACTAAAATCGGACAAAAAATAGTCGAGTTATGCATATAAACGTTTTTCCATAAGGCCGGAGTTGGCCGTTGGTTGGTGGGGGCGCCTGGGTGCTTGTATGCTTGAGTGAGCGAGATACTAAGATTTGCTTGTAAAGTCATGTGAAAGTGCATTTGTTTAATAAAATTGAAATATTTGCTTTACTAGTGTATGGTATACCTACTTACTTACTTCATTTATTGATACTTTGCCAATTTTGGGACAATTACGATACCTTTACAAGATATTTGATATTAAATTTAAGAAAGATAATTCATCTAAGAAATTATTGTATTAACTTGTAAATGTTACTATTTATATTATTAGGTAAGTATTAGGTCAAGAAGTTAGCTTAAGTTGCATGGTCAAAAGTTAATGTTATTTTGGTTTTTCATGATTCATAATATCAATCTCAAAACTAAACTGCTGATCAAAGATATAGATATAAAACTGGCATTGTAGGTACATATAGATATATCTTACATTTATAAAATGTCTATGAATTGTTTCAAACAATTTCATTTCACCCTCTTGTCTAGTGTATAAAAATTTAAGCGAACATCTCATTTTACAATCATGTCAAAAAATCGTTTAGCAATAAAATTAAAATCTCACATAATTGTTCCCCAAAGTGGCATATGGACTATGCCGCATGGGGCAAGGACTCTCTCGCTCTCTCTCTCTCTCTCTCCCTCTAAGTATCTTCTCCAAAAGCAAAAAACGAAAATGTTCTACGCCAATTTTATTAACTGCAAATCTTATTTGCATGTTTATTTTGCATAATGTGCCGAATGGAACCAAAAACAACGAGTCTTAAGTCAACTCGAGTCACCCTCCCAGTGAAAGTGGATAACCTCTCTAACTTTTATTCAAATATTTTCTTATGACATTGGTGAAGGCCAAATTCGATTTGAAATGGGGTGGGCAACAAAAAACCAAAACAAATTTCACGCTTAACAACGCGGTTTTTCTTACCGTTTGACGATTTGCATACGAAATTGAAGTAGCTAGAGTCAAAGAAATATGAATCTGCCCATTTCGAGGGTGGATGCAACAATTACAGATGGCGTGTTTTCGTCCTTATTTTATTTTATGCATTTTCCACGTGTCAAATCGCGCGTCAATCAATCGAAGCGAAGGACTTTTCAGCATACTTAATTTGAAAATTCATATTTTTTACTTTTTCTGCCGTTGACTTTGTGTTCAATGTTCGTTCATTTTGTACTCTAACTCAAAGAGTACATCAGTTTTGAATGGAAATATAGAATAGTTGTAACTTTATTCGACTATATTGAATAGATATAGCAAAACCTTGTTTCAAAAATCTATAAACTTTACAAATATAAGTACCTAAAGGTAAATATTAGGTACATATGTTTACAGGCGGAAGAGAGGCTCAAATATCTTTCATGTTTTTAGTACTTCGAAAACTTTATATATATTAACTAGCTGTTGGTCTTTGTCGAAAAGAGTATACAAGTTTCAGTGTTGAAAAGGGAAATGGTTTGTTTTCTTTTTTTTCGTTTTATTTGCATTTCATTTTTATGCCTGGGCACACGCTTCTCGTCCTGTGCGGTGATGATCCCCTGTTTTTTTGGCATTAGCTCCACTTTTTCCGTTCCGTTCTGTGTTCTGTTCTGTTGCTGGTTTCAATTTTACGCCGATTGGTTTTCGGCAATCGCCTGTGCAAATAAGCTTTGCCAGCGATAAGCCACCAAACACATTCGGTCCATCCCGTTCAGCGACATCATCTCATCTCGTCTCGTCTCGTTTTGGGCCATATCGAAAGTCTATATCTCTGCCTTTTGTTGCTCAGATGCTCAAATTTAAATAAATACAAGCAAAGTGGAAAATAAAAGGTCGCTTAACATGCTCTCAAACGATATTGCCGATGATTCTGCATGGCTACCACTAAACTGGCTAATCTTTAATTTGTTTTTTATGTTATACGGGTAAATGAATAGCAAAGTTGTTAAGGATTTTATTAAACATGTGCAAAATTATCTTCCGACTTGATAAATCTAGTGCCAAAATCTTAGTTTATTTAAATGCACTCAATATGTCCTATGTCCTATATTTTGGAAAGTATATACATATTTAGACACTTATCGATACTAGGACTACTATATTGTTTATGCCAAGACTTTGGATAGCAAAAAACAATGGTCGATAAATATTAAATGTTGTATTTGAAAGACTGTACCAAACTAAACTACTAAACTAATATCCGTCTGTTGTTGTCTACCAAAATGTAAGACTAACAAAATGTGTAAGTCTCCTAAGTGATCCCCAATATCTTTTAATACTTCTTATATGTAGTTATTTAACATGGGGGAATGTCAAGCTATGATAAGATATACCTGCAAGATCTGGATAGTTATAAGTGTTCTAAGATCGCTATATTTGGATAATAATCTTAAAGGAAGCCAATTTATTTACATCCATATATGTGTATTCTATATCACTCAAAGAAAAAGTATCAAAAATGTTATTCCGATTTTTAATTTTGATTGATAATAAGTGAAATAGACACATTTTTATAATGCTACAAGTTTAGGTGGTCGAGTTGGACCACCAGAAGGCACGGTAATTAGGTGCAACAAAATTATAACAACATTTATTTGAGAGAAATTCGTTATGTAAGCTTTTCGTTGTTAAATGCAGTCAGAATCGGATCATATATGTAGGTTCGGAGTAAAAGCTGTAGTAGAGATGATTTCGAGTAAGAATCGGAATTGATAGAATATCGATATGAAACAATATACGATGCATAAGGAATGGAGAATCTAGTGGTAAGTCTGTGAAGTTGAGTCCAGACAGTGAGCCGGCGAAGTTGCCTTTCGAAGAGTGTGTGCAGACATTCGGAGTGTGTGCGAAGAAACAAGAGAAACATTGTAAAATTTTGTCATAATATTGTTAATAGGCGACTATAAGACGAAAATAATACAAAAAAGCTAATAAAATCAAACCAGTGTGTAGGTTGAATTTCCGCAACTTTGGGGACACGTCCGGAATAAGGTTGAATCTCCACATATAGCACCCATATATCCGATGAAGTTTTAAAACTCCAAGGAGATCGAAATATATGAAGAAATAATCTAAATAGATATAAACTCTTGTGTTTTTTCATCGATCTCGAATTGGCAAACAAAAGGTTTGATAGCAATCAAAAGGGTTGTTAAAAGAAACCAACTTACTTTTTTCACTTTTCACAATCTTCAGAGTGAATTATAAAACTCAGGACAGTGTTCGTTAATTCTAAATCTAGTCTTTAGGATTTGTAGCTATTGCGTCGAATATTATTAGGAATCTGCAATGCAATGTGTGAGGGGAACAAAAGATATACAGAGCAAAAGTTAACATTAAGGTTTTCAACAACAAGACTTAAATAAAGTTTTCGCTGTGTGTCAGAATATTGATTTTGAAGACACCTTCGAAAGAGAAAGGGTAACATGGAAAGAAAAAATTCAAATTTTTGATGGCCAAGAACTGGCAAGGACAGCACAGTCAAAGTTAGCTTTCTTTTATATATTACAAAAGTACCATTCGTTATAGTTCATTAAAAAGAAAGTTGGAAATTTTTAGAAATTCTAATTATGAAATAGTTATTTCAGTTTATGCCTTTTACCTCATAATCAAGCAAAGTCGTCAAATGAGTTGAAAAACATTTTCTGGTTCATGAAAAATTCAAGTGATGACAATTTTTGACTCCATCTCTGCCCCTCACCACTCGACAGTCTGCATAACCCCAAAAAGAGTCTGAAAATGTAATGCGATACAAAATGTTTCCCTTTAGAACAGAGGGGAGGGTAGGGAAGGGGAGAGCTGGGGTGGAAACGAAACAGGAGCAGGTTATGTGGCAGGACGACAGACAACGACAAGCCACTTACAACAATGGAAATGATTTTTGCATAATTTATTCGATGATTATTACAAAAAGTAGCTACAACCACGACAACGACGACAAACTGGGGCCACTTAAATTCCTTTCCTGCTCGCTCACTTTATCCCCACATCTCTCCTCTCTCTCTCTCTCTCTCTGTAGTTAATGTCACATTTTTATTGCAATTAGAATATTTGACATAAGTTTGTTGCTGCCTTTTCTTGGATTTAATTTTTGTGACAAGGCAAAAGTGATTATATGCTTTTTGCCAGCTGCAACCTTTTTCAACTGAACTCAACTCGACTCGACTTAAAAACTCCATAGGAATAGCAACGACAATGGGATGAAAGGAAGGCAGTGAGATGTCCCCAGTGACTTAGTCTCTACACATGCGGCAACATCAAGTGGCATGTTGTTGGTCCTGTTCCTTTTGCGCCGCCAGTTTCATTTCGACTTCAATCATATTTCACGAGCATTTGCCAGGACACGGGGTGCTTCAGTTCCTTTTGGTGCTCTCGTCATTTGGTTTATGTTTATTGTTTTTGCCGTGTGCCACACACACACACAGACACACACACACCTAGTCAGAGAGAGGAGACGACTCCTTCTTCAGACATAATCAAAAAAGGTAATCAACATAAAGTTGAACGTCGTCGTTCTCATCGTCAGCAGCTACAATTCTCACTCTCATTCTTAATCTCGTACTTGTTCTTCTCAATTTCATGCCACGTCTCGACACTTGTCACATTCGCCAGCAAATGAATTAAGTGCCAAAAGCACAACTGAGCCAACCTGATGAAAATTTCCACATAAATATAGGACGTACATATGTACATAGACTGCATTTCTGTATATAGGTATCCGTCAAATTTCATTAAAGCTCACCATTTGCGTGAAATAATTCTTAAAAATTTAATTCGAATTTTTTACTAGTATGTATATTAACAAACTGCGGAATCCCATTGACCTTAATAGAAAAGTCTTAAGTGAAGACAAATGCAATATCAAACTTACATAGGTGAAAAATATATTTGCGAGCTTTGATTCAATAAAAAACAAACCTAACTGGTCATTTTATAATAACTTTTTTTCCAAAAATTACACATCAGCTCACTTTAAAGACACTTCAGAAAAGTCTTATCATGTACACACATAAGTCCGAGGCGAGAATATCTTGTTAGCTTAATCTAACAAGCTAGCTACTTTGATCATCAAACATCGCATTATGACATCACGAGTGGAGTTGGTCGGAGTATCACAAGAATCTCTTTTGGAATACGATGAACGATGAAGTACTGAGGCTGGAAATGCCACGAAGATCATAGACCATGCCAATGACGTAGTCGCTACAGCTCGTCTTAGTTTGCATAGAAGCGAATGCACTGGCACTTGGGGCACACAAAATTGAGTCGGTGTTGATAAGCAGCAGCCTTAACTAGTATGATGATTCAGCATCACCTGAAGGGGCAAGCACAATACTCATTCGGATGCTTAATAACATGAGATCGCTTATCACTTCGGCGTCTGCTATGGAATTGCCAACATACAGCTGAAAGTGAAGATCCCAGTGCAGGACATGTGTTTTACAAGTGATCCGAGCATTCCGAACAATTTTTGAGGATGCTGTCATGTGGCTGAAGTGGCCACTCTGGATTTGCTGGCAGTCGAGCCTAGCATTCTCAAACTCCCAGCGGTCAAGGAAAAACACCACGCTGATGAAATGGAAACAAGGATAATGGACGTATGGGCTAATATTTAATGTGCGGGAATTTATAAGTGGCCACATGGCCAAACAGATTTCTTTCTTACTCAAATAGTGAATGGACCCGGTTGTATTCAATAATACTCATATAAATTTAAACTCAAGAATGACCATTGCCATGAGCCCTATTGTAATGGGATCGTTAAAGAAGCAGAACTTGTCCTTTTTGTCTGTTCTCGATTCTCTGTTAAACGGGAAGAGCTAGGCCTAGGCATTGCGAGGGCATTGATGGCAAAACAAATTCACACTCTAGATAGACTATCATACCATCTTCCCCTCGTGAAATGACTCTTCTTCGTTGGTTCTGCAGGAGTGAAACGATTTTCGATGCTTTCCCTCCTTAACAATGTATTGAATTCACATCTTTTCTCTGTAAATAAGTCCATGATTTGCACGTTAAGAAAATGAATTTGTTAAACTATGAAAATTAAGATAAATCTATTAAAGTTTTATTTAAAAAATCAATCTCATTAAACTATAAACTTATTAAGTCTGTCCTAGAAATATTTTTAAAATGCACAAAATAACTTATATCGAGTCGATTTAGACACAATCAATCGTTCAACGACTGGTCGACAATTTGACTTAATATAGAAAATCCTTAAATTGATTGATCAACTCATTCGATTTGTGCATTTGAGTTTGTGTTTCGTCAAGCAGAAGAATTCAATTATTCAAAAGCCAAAAACAAACTGGCAGTGGGAGTGGCAAGAAAGGAAGCGGAAATGTTAGGATATGGTCAAAAACAAAAAAATTTTTGGGCTAGCCAAGCCAAGCCATGTTTGCTCTTTTTTTTTTTTGCTATATATTTTAATCAATATTTGCTGACCAAATGCTGCCAGAAATATTTGGAAAAACAAAAAAATAAAAAGAGACCTTAATATTTTGATTGATGGCCATTTTTTTATATAAGTATATTTTTTATTACATTCTTTTTATTTTGGGGAAAGGGTTCATCATGATAAATTGTTTTCCTTTTTACATACAAACATACAAATACATATATCTGTCTGTATGAAAATTGGAATGTTCATATACATATATATATAAGTATATTTTTGCTATATCTTTATTCCGCATCAATTTCCTCATTATGTCCGAGCAGCTTAATTAAAATGAGCTTCAGCGTGTTTCGGTTTCGGCCACAAAGAACGTCTCGAAACCAAAACAAACACTTAAATAGCCATCATCAATGAGCCAGCTGCTGCTACCCTTAATGCGGTAGCCAACATTCATCCCTTTCCATTCGTTTTCGGTGTCCTGTTATCATGCATGGCTCATTTTGCGGACTGGCATTGCATTTAATTAAATCATAAATAAGCATAAAGCGAAACGCATTGACAATTAAACAAACATAAAACAGAAACCAAAGTGACAATGCCTCATTCCTGTCGTCCTTGCTCGCCCATGCCACTCCCAGCGATTCATTCAAATGGAAGTCTCGCAGAGAGTTACATCAATTGCTCACTGAAATGACCAAAAACGTATTCTCAAATTGCATTTAATTAAGTCAATTTCCACCCACTCCATCAAGAGCAAAGCCATTGCATACTTTTGGGCTTTTCGTTTATTTTGTGGGGAATTTTATGTGTTACTCTTAATCTATTAAGAAGCATATGAGTTTTTATAGGAATGTTTACGCGAAATAGGCATAAAGAAACAAAATTTTTAAAACTATCCCAAAAAGAAAAAACATTTTTAGATTTAACTTAAGAAATGGTGAAAAAACTAATGGTAACTAACAACTCTCTTATCCCATCCAAGGTATCTCAAATAGTCGAGATATCTCAAATAGTCATTTAGTCATAAACATGGTACATAGCCATCCTTGATACTCCTGTGCTAAAGAGTATATTCCAATCGTATTGACTGAATACACCTTTGAGTCAACTTGATTGTTTATTTTGACAAAATCGTTGCCTAAATGTCATGTCGACTGAACAGAGTTTGAGATTTAGGACTGAGTTGATAATGATATGTTGATGATGACGATGATGATGCTGATGACAATGTCATACAGATGACCGCAAGAGTTGTTAGAAGAGAGAGACTCCTCCATGGAGTAAAGGAGGTCCCAGTGGCAAATGCGTCTGGCTGGATTCCTGTTGTTTATTTTAATTACTGAAATTGCATTCGAGTGCCAACTGCCAAATGGCCAACTCCCCATTGCTCACTTGTTTTGTTAACATCGACTGCATCGCTGGCTCCACTTGTTGTTTCCGTTGTTGTTCCTGCTGACATGGCTGCATTTTGCTTTCATTTACGTTTACGTTTGGTTTGGTTGGTTTTTGGTCATTGCCTTTGGCTGCTGTTACCCCTACCCACCCAACCCCAACTCCCATATCCACCCATTCGCATTCATGTATCAAAGTTTGTTCAGGTAAAATGCCGCCGCGCGCAATGGCCAAGCAATTGTTATGAGTGTCATCATCATCAAGCAGGAACAGGAGCAGGAGCAGGAGCTGGAGCTGAAGCTGGACATGCGACACATTATCGATGCCCATGTGAAAGTGCTGGTTGCTGGATGCGTATGAACGTGGGGGGTTAGAGTGAGGGAGGGTAAGGGTGTTCAGTTTGCTTTGGTCAGCGAGCGAGAGCGCGCGTTTTATGCAAACACTTGGCAAACAGAAATGAAAGCATAATATTGAAGCTCATGCACCAGAGAGTTAGAGGGCACAAAAAGAAGAGGCAGGGAAGGGCAGGGCGAGTGGCGTAGTGGCTGCCCGGGTAAACGGGTTAGGGTGAAGTAGGTAATAGGTGCATGAAGTGGCAAGGTAGATAGAGTTACAAGAGGCCAACATGATGAGTACGCTCCAGGGGCACTGGGGATTGTGTGTGCTTTTCGCTCTGCGACGAAAATGAAGCAAATTTAAGTGATTTCAAGTAGATGATATACTTTCGATGCCTACAAAATTCCCACCGCAAAATATGCAAACTATTTAAGTTGCACTAACAGTTTTTACGGAGTTTCAGCGGAAGTATCGAGTACTAAATACAAAATTCAAGAAGTATTAAAGTCACCTGAACTTACCCACGTAGCTCTTGAGAGGAATATGAATGCTTAGATACATAAATAATAATAATTATTATTTTGGAATAATAACGTAATCTTCCTGCACAACAATAAACACGAAAAGATGTGCCAGAATGTGGCAACATCGCAATACGAGACACTCAAATGCGCTTTAATTAAAAATTAAATCCTTTTTGCGCTCATAATTATGCAGTTCTCACATGGTGGGTTACCCAACCCCCAAGCAACCCCAACCCTAAAGTCTATCTTGTTTTCTCTCTCTCATTCTCTATCTCTCTCTCTCTCTTACTCTCCGCCTTTCTGTCCCACACTCTGGAATACGAGTTACGCTATGCCGAATTGGGCCCGGCCAACAGGCGAAGAGCTCATGTTGGGCGGGGCGTATGAGTAATAAATTTGTAAAGCACCAAAAGGGGTTGGCAACAAAACAACACTGCAAAAGCGGGGCCAAGAAATTGAGAAATACGTTGAAGACGTAAAGGGAAAAGGCAACGGCATGTAATCAGTGAATAATTCAGTTATAAGAAAATAATTTTTCGCCAAACATTACAGAAAAAATGGTTAAGACACAAAAAAAGAAAGCAAAAGAACAGCAATGAGCCAAAGCAAAAGAGACAGGCTTGGTTATGCCAAAGAAGGATGGTAAAGAGGTGGGGTCAGACCGGGGGAAATCGGAGCACAACAATAACAGACAAAAATCTCGGCAGGGTAAAAAGACACAACAGCAGTAGCAAAAACCATGAACAAGGCGACAGCGACGACGACGACGTCGAAGACGAAGAAGACGTTCGGCGTCATGTAAATAAGAATTATGAAAATAATAATGGAAAAAGGATTAAGACGCAAACGCTTGCCCCACCCCACTTTATACCCACCATCAACAAGAAGGCCCTGAGGCAGCGAGGGTAGACCTGGGAGGTTTAGGGCTTCAATGTTGCTTACTTGGCGACCAGACATGAAAAGAAAACTGCAAAAATGTGGTTACTCTGTGCATGAGGAACAACTTGAAGCACGTGCAAAGGCCACGAAGTTCCGTATACCCCTTTAATAGAACAAATGTTAAATTAATTTCAAAACATTCTGTTGTGAATAATTGAGTTCCAATATTTAAGGAAACAAAAGTTTCCAATGAATCTTTGCAAATCTTGGCTGTGAATGTTCGCACTGTAGTTTTAAGGATCCAAAAGGCTAAATGAATGATCTGATCTTCTCGGGAGAGATCCTTCTTCCTGCAAAGGTATTCAAAACACGCATTTTTTAAACAGATTTCTCAGAGAATATTTAATTATTTACCCATTCGGCAGTTTACTCAGCTGTTAAGGAAATATCTCATAAGAATCACTCAATTTCCATAATTCACAAATGGATTTTTTGCAAGGGAATTTCCTTTTACAACAATTCGGAATACCATTTTCGTCAGTAACCTCCAATGTCATTAATCCTTGAACTAAGACAAAAAACAAAACCGCTTTTAGTAACAAATGCATATCTGAACTAGTTCGAGTGTAAAGTTAAATTAACTTTATATTGGTAGCCAGTTATTGACCATAACTATAACAAACTTGATTTAGTAAATATCTAACACTATTGATTAGGCATATCTAAACAAGATTTAACGCAAATTTCCATGTTAAACTTGTTTTTTTTTTTTCAGTGATTCAGTAAGAGCCAATTCTATTGTATAGACACAATTTATGGGGGTTTGATTATTACATATTAATGGTCATCAGTTTATCTGAATAATTGTTTCTCTTTCGAGAACAAAGTCAAGTTTCTTGCATAAGAACAATGAGGATCAAGAGACAATCCGATAATAAAAGGTATTTACTCTAGTTTTCTTTTTCAAACTGGATATTTATGATAAACTAATACTTAAATTTAAAAAAAAGAAGTGAAAATGACTGTCTCGCTTACAGCTGAAACATTTTTGATAAACTTTTGATTAAGAACGTTATGCTTAAGAGCTTAAACAAGTTGAGAATCGCAAATAAAGGAAACGAAAACGAACTCTGTAACGTGATATAAGTAAAATCGGCAATCGGTTCTTCTTGTTGGCGATTTTAACTATAAATAACAGATATCCATATCTGACTTATATCAAATTTTACCACTTTTTGATAGAGAACAATTAAAATATTCTTAACAAAAAGAAGAAGGAATCGGGATTCTGAATGATTTCGTATTGCTATGAGTAGAAGTTTATGAATCAGACCTGTTCTTAATTAGTTCTGCATACTATGTATTCAGTGACGAGTCCTCAGAGGCAGATAAAATTCCGATCAAAGACGAATTGCCCTTCAAAACTTTAGTCAGATTTCAGATTCGTATGAATAATAGAAAACTTAATATTATCAAATAACTTAACACAAAATCATTTTAGCCCAAATCAATTTGCGTTTTTTTAATATTTCGACTCATATTCTACTCAGAAAGCATTCCAGTTCAATTGTTGTGCATACCCGTAATGTGTTTAATTCTGTTTTGCAGGGTATTTAGACAAGACACAAAAACAGAAGACCGCCAAAGACGATGAAGACGTCGCTTTCAATGTTTGGTTTTTAGGAAAAGGGGCGGACTCGTGGGCTGCAAAAGGTTATGACGCGTATGTACTATGTGCCCGCCACACCGCAGGTTGTCTCAAGGTTTGGCGGGTGGGAAGGGGAATCGCGTGGAGCGGAATGGGCACCCACTAAGCCCACACGACATGCAGTCGCGTATAATTATGGCATTTTTACAGTGCGGCGGTGTTCGCCTGTTAGTTTTTCCTTGAATTTAATTACTTGCGCTTTTTGCATGAAATATTGAAATGTTGCCCAAGGGTGCTGGGGATGGATGGAGGGCTAGAAAACTTTGCTGCATTTTTAATGCGACCGCAGCAGCACAAGCAACAGAAGAGAAAAGAAGAGAAGAGAAGAGAAAAGAAGAACATGCTTAACACCCAACCGCCGACGACACCTGCCTGATTTATAGCCAAAGACGCGACAATTTCCCACAGAGTCCTAGCATCCCCCCTCACCACACATTCCCCCATTTAGCTAACCATCCCTTTCCCGCTTACCATAAAAGTTGTTAACATTTTAGGCATTTCTTCTTTCTTCTTATTATTTTCCTTTTTTTTTTCTTTTTGCTACTTTCTTTTTAATTTCAATTTTCTACTCGACAAACGGCCACCAAACAAATTTGTCGGTGTTTTGTCCTTGTTAGTCCTTGGATCTGAAATGAGGCAGGAGGTGGAGCCCTAGCTCATTTCGTGTGTTCTGTGTGTAATTGTCTTGTTATTGTTGTTATTTTGGAAATTAATTTTTATTTATAAGGCCACAGTCCTTAGAGAAGGAGAATGGGTAAGTTCTAGCAGATCCTGCCACCGCCTTAGAACGTGTGAATTGTGGCAATTACAAGAGAAAGCAGCCACATCCCACATCCTTAGACACTAAGCAATTATATCTCACATAAAATTTATAGCATTTACGGTTTTTATTTATATGCCAGTTGAATGAGCAGGAGATGCTGAAAGAACAAGAGCAATAGGTACATATACCTTCAGTCATCGGAGTGAAATTACAATGGGGCAAACTTTTGTTTCCATGAAATGAAAATATTGTATTTCGTTTTTCGTAAGATTTTTAATTAAATTTCACACCAAGAGTGGGATATGAGATAGATACAAAAAATCTAAAATGCTTAATAAATAAATGGGTAAAAAAGCTTAAAATAATTGTTGAAATATAAATTAATTCTTTCTTACTCAAAATTACATTACACAATTTGTGGAGGTTTCAGTTTAAAATCTAATTGAATTCTTGATAAACAAATGAATTATTATAGTCCTTGAATACGCTGAAGAAAGTCTTGTTCGAAAAGAATTGAAATATAGGACTAACTAGATTATCTAAAGCTTTTGACAGGATCAACCTAATAATAGAATATTAAACATTTTCAAGCTAATTGTAAACATTAACTTGAAACTAAATGTAATTAAAAATATCCATATTCAATAGATTAACCCAAAATCCTTTCTTATATTCCATTCGTCGTTTCATAGCCACATGAAAACTGTGAACATTGAGAGAGAACATCAAAGAGGCCAATAATTTGCATTTGCCAGGCCGACAGCTCTTAACAATGCTGCAATCCTCTTATATCAACCCCCGCCCTATTCGTCCACCCTACCCCCCAACCAGCAGTAAACATTTATTGCCCTGACTTTCAAATAGTATTTTGGGTAAATATTTATACTTCTTTTGTCAGCAATTTTTTCAATAACTTTTAATACCTACATATATCATGACCACACAACAATGGACTTGAAATGAAAATTGGCAAAATCGTTGGATTCGGCATACTTAGCCACAAAAAAGAAAGAAAAAAATAAGGCATAAACCAAAATTGTAAGCAAAACGAAGTTTAGATACCCTAGAGAGAGAAAAAAAAACTACTCAAAAAGGATTAACAATATAATCTAATCAAATGTGCAATATGGAAATGGGTGATCTTTAATTCCATTCTGTATTCTATATGTCAGTCAGTCTTATCCTTTCACTAAGAATATGTTCTAGGAGTCTCTAACAACTTATGTGATTTGAAATACTTTGGAATATTTTAGTTATTAATCATCATGAATTCAAAACTTCATTCAATTTTAATGTTATATCTGTTTATCATTTGTATAGCCCTTGTTATACTTACCGCTACTAAACCGTATCGTAACCCCAATATTAATACTGTCTAAGAAATTTAAAAAAAATGTCTAATTTAAATTATTTTTGAAGTGTTTTACTTAAAGTTCTGAGAAAACAAACTTCAAAACAAGCTCTTTACAAAAGATTTTTAACATTTAGTTCATTCGAATTGATGGTAAGAAATATTAGATACGGCCCTCTTACTATTGACCAAGAACAGGCCTCAAATCTATAAAACTTTTATCCTAACCTAAATACATCTTGAAACAAAATCGTTTTAAAAGTCCAACCTATTTGAAATCGTAGTTTCGAAAGAGATTGAAAAGTAATGCAGATACTTTATTTGAATGATGGAATTATATAATACCCACTGCAAGGGTATAAATAAGTATATGTGAAAATGTGAAAGAATAGAGACGACCATCATCATCATATATAGTCACTCACACACAGAGAATCGCACACTCATATATGTATACACACACACACATATACACACCCTTATCCGGCTGTTGGTCGTTTGTAATGAATAGCCTTCTGGCTGGCAATTTGAGACCGCACTTATCTGCGATTATGACTTTTTAAAATTACACTTTTCACCACAGACAAGGAATATGGGCGCAAAAAAAGAAAACCTCTTACTCGCCCCCGATTCGGCACTGAAACAACGGGCAATTTATTGATGCAAAAAAGTAGCAAAAGGAATTTTTTTTTTCCTTCTCTTATATCCCATATCCATATCGGCAATATATCCCAACCTATACCTCAATTTAAAACAGGAAATGCCTCTTGAACTGCTCTGTTCTTTGCTCCACCCTACGAGTGTGTGTTTGTGTGTGTGTGTGTGTGTCGGGTGGGTGGCTTGGGATGCCTTTTGATTTACTTTTATTGGCAGATTAAGTGCGTCAAAAGGTAGCGCTATTCTCTCCCCCCTCAATCCCTCACTTCACTCATCCCTCATTGCTCGGTGAATTGCTCTATGTCTGCCATGAATTTTGTGAATTATTGAAATTTTTAACGCAAAAATAAAAAAGAGAAATCACGATAGACAACACACACACACACACATGGAGAAACATATGGCCTATATGGTAGAGGGTATCAATTTTTATGACACAGTCGAAAAGTCACTTTTGATGTTTATCTTCAGCATTCTTTCGGATATTGACAGTTTATAATGTGCAAATGCATACGAGCAAATGGCATATGTGATAATACATTATATGGAATGAATATAATGCGTCTATTCTTTTTTACACATCTCTTTTAAAAAGTTAATCTCAATGAATTAAGCATAATATTGTCATTCATTTTGATCTATTAGAGACAAGAATTTGACCATTTAAAGTGGACTTGGGGCTAAAAAACAAAAGCTTTAACCATTAAGTAAAAAAAATGTTGAATTAAGAATCAAAGCAAATGCTAATGGTGAGTAAATGGAATGGATATTCGGCTCTCCTTTCTACATTTAACCAAATGATTCAGATTCTTTATTACATGAAAGGTAAGGTAGACAAGGACTCATGCAAGCCGAGTTTAAATTTCAGATTGATTCATTTCAGGAATGAAGGAAATCCAATCTAATCTTTTCGGCGTAATCTTAGGATCCTGAATCCTTTAGAATTCTGTTTTTGGCCATTCAGAAACTGATTTACAGACTAATCAGACTCTGAATGGCCAAAAACAGAATTCTTTACAACTGAAATTGGCTTGATCCTGTAGTAAAAATACTCACAAAATAAGAGTATTTTGTATATTTGTTTATATCCTTTAATTTCCTAAGGCTACGTATGAGTACTACATACAGCTGTGAGCAAAAAAATAGAAGTGGCATCGCCCACTTTACTTATAGCAAAGAAAGTTATGTTATCGGCGCTAGACAAAGAGTTTTTGTTATGCAAATTTATTATTCGACCTGTTATTAATTATATTATAAACAAAAACCAGAGGGCCGGGGCTAACTTCGACCGCGTCAAAGTTTGTATACCCTTGCAACTTTTTTGGTAACTCCTTCCTTACCTATTACCCATCAATGTGGAAGAACGTTTTATCGAAAAAGGCTTATGCCTTCGAGAGAAAGGCCTACAGTCATAGGAAATAACGAAAATTGGTTAATTTTTTATAAAATTGATTCAGCCATTAAACCAACTCAATTGCTAGAATGCTCGATTAATACATAGTTGTTGAAAGAAATGAGGGAAAACGTTGCATCAAAGTTCAAAAAAGTATTCGCTGATGCTGAAAAATTAGCTGAAACAATAGGAGAAAAAATTGAAGTTCCCAGGATTGTTCAATGTCAAAAACATCGACAAAATTACCAGAACAGCTCGGCAGAAGAATATTATCGCCAATCAATATTCATACCATTCCTCGATCACTTCATATCTTCCTTATCTGACAGATTCGTCAAACACAAAAAGACATTGTCAATTATTGAAAATATCCTCCCTGAAAAATTGCTTAAAAAAGGAGTTGAAAATGGTATTGTTTCTGAAACTGTCGAAGTAATAATGGATAAATGGCCAACAGCTACTGAGGCAACTGTTTCCATAGTAATAAATGAAGTCCTATTGTGAACACAACGTTGGATTGGGGCAGAAACTCATCCGAAGACATTCATCGACGCATTAAATCTTTGCAACGAAGGACTTTTTCCCAACGTTTCAAAATTTTTGAAGATAGGAGCAACGTTAGCTGTGACCATTGCTAGCAGCGAACGGAGCTTTTCAACTTTGAGGCGTTTAAAAAATTGGAAAAGAAATTCAACTGGAGAAGATAGGCTGAACGGACTTGCTCTAATGAGTATTAACAGAGATATTGATATCACGGTGGAAGAAGTTATCGACAGATTCGCTCAAAAAAAGAGGAAAATCGATTTGTGATTTCGTACATTTATGTTTTTCAACAGTTTTTTATGCTCCAGAATTATCAATAAATTGATCAATACTTATTCAATACAATATGATTTCAACTGTTTTTTCCACAAACAATTATTTACATGTAAATATTGTTTACTTATTTATTAAAAACGTTAAACTTAGTATAAACTACAATGGAAAATCGTACGTCAAATTTTATCTTGAGATGCTCATATATATCATATATATAAAATTAAATTTTTATATTCTATACAGCATTTCAATATAAAACACCCTACATATATATTACACATTATCTAAGTGATATCTCATATTTAGAATTTTGTTCAATATCTTTGATCCTAAAACATGTTAACCCCCCCCCCCCCAAAAAAAATTTTCTGGCAACGCCACTGGCCCTTTTGCAAGGGTATAAAAAACCACTCCATTTTGATTTTTCGAAAATAATGAAGATTTTGTGTCAATAGTGCCAAGTTGAGGCTCGTACTATTGTTTTTTCTAATTTGAGCGAGATTTTATGCTTTCGGCCACATCTTTCTAACATTTTTTCACTTGTTGTTGCATTTTGAACTGCAGTCGGAGAGTTCTTAAAAATTTCCTGGACTTCACTGTAAGTTTTGCCCTCAGTTATGAGGTTTTTGATCTGAATCCTCTTCTCAAAAGACATTTGCTTACCACGGCCCATTTAAGTATGCAAATTGAAAAACTTTAATGAATCTTGACACATAGAATAGAGTAAAAAAACCAACCTAAGTCTCCTGCATAAAAAGATCCTTTACTATAATTATTTTGCTTGCTCTAAATTTGGGAATAAAGCTTAAAAATGAAATAGCATAAAAGTTAAGTCCCCAAGTCAGGTTACAATGTAATAGACTAATGTTAGACATTGCTAATAACAGTACTTAGAGGTGTTAAACAGATCAGAATATTATCTTGCAAGTTATAGTAATAAATATTAGCGAGTGTTATGCGCTACTATTTTTTTGCTCGCAACTGTATGTCATTGGGTTTTTTCAAGAGACTTAACTATAAATTAGATATATGTATTAAGTTTTTTTGTTATATGTGTTGTATATTAAATCAATTACACTCATTTAAACGGGTTTCATTTGAGTTAGGAGAAGAAAATCCTTAACATTTTCCAACATATGTGACCCATTTTTTTTTCAACATTGACCTAAATTACCTAAAACAAAGCAAAAAAAAAAAACAAAACCAATTTCCACTCTTGGTAATTTGCAACCCTGCTGGAAATAGTATTATGTAGCTATATTCTATTTTCCATTTCCTCCCCCGACACTAATCTAATCCCAAAGGTGTAAATTCGACCGTGAAATGCGTAAACTATAAGCATACCCCCAAAAACAAAAGGAAGAAACCAACAATTTTCATATGAATAAACACACACTAATTCACACACTCACACACACACACACACTACCGATAGAAACGCACACATCAACCCCTCTAATCCTTAAGGATGGAGTTGCTTTCGCTCTATAAACTCACATATAAGCATATACGAGTATATTCCATTCTGTATGATAATTATAAACATAAATACGCGTGCCCATTTGCCACTGAATAAATCAGAAATATGATGAATACTAAATAAATGTGCCAGGTTGTGTCTGTGTGTGTGTGTGTGAGTGTGGTTCCTACATTCAACAATAAAACTGAAACAGTTTTCAGCATACTTTTTGGAGCCGCCACACGCACGCACACAGACACAAAAAAAAAAAGAGTTAAAATAAAACCAACCCGAAAAACCGGTTTTTAATTAAGATTAAATGAGCAAAGGCTCACACACACATAAACACGCACACACTGAAGGATTTAAATTTAAATGAGTGAAAGGATATGCTCTCCGATGTTCTCGACATCGTCGGAGGAAACTTCATCAAAATTTACAGAAAACGTGTTAAAATATTCATTCATATTTAAATCGAAAACGATGCGTGCTAGCATAGGTTTATTTAGTACACTGGAAAAAATGAATGTCTTATCACACTAAAATACCACAAAGAAGAGATAAAATTTTGGTTTAAAGTAAAGAAACATTTATAAATTTAACTTTACAAAAGATCTCTTTTGAGGTTCTAAACCAATCAAAATATTCTACTGTGTACCTTAAGAGAAAGTCCAAATAGTCTACTGCAATTTGATAAGAATTCTTCACTAATATGTCTTAATTTATAATGTTTTTGAACAACAATAGGAAAATAAGGGAAACGAAATGGCAAAACTCTTAAAAATTAAAAAACTTTTTGTGCCCTCTTTTGGCCAATTAAAAAGGACATACCAAAAGTCGCCCCTAAACAAACATTACATAAAAGAATACTGTCGCCCGAAAATCGTATTTTGTTACAAATAAAACACACCTGCGGGGCCTATATAGGAAAAACAAAAAAAAAAATCTTGTAGAAAAACGAGGAAAAACGTGAATGAGAGTGCTAGAGGAAAATCAAGAAAAACACGCAAAACAATTATTCTTAAGATATCTCAACGGCAACATTAAAAGCCAATTCGGGTTGATGACAATAGAAACAAAGCGCAACACCTGCCCCCAGGGCAACAAGCCGAGTGTCGGTCTGCCCCTTCCCCACCCACACCTCAACGAGAGCCCTGCCATAGACCGCCATCAAAAATGCAAAAGAATCAGCAAAGCAAACAATGCCAGGACAAACAACAAACCGCCAAAAGTCTCCCGTTTTTCCTGTTTTTCATGGTTTTCCTTCATTCTTTTTTTTCTTCCTCCGTTTTTGTTTAGGCATTGACATGAAAAATAATGTCACCCTTACCAGCAACAGTAGCAACAGCAGTGGGGGGGGAGGCCAGAGAGGCGTGGCATCCCTGCGCGACTGTTTCGATGTTTTTAATGCGTCTTCTTGTTCTTGAGGATTTTTTCCAACGAATTCTTGTGTCAACGCCGCATGTTGTTCTTGTTGAAGCCCCGCAGGACATTGAGACCTTTAACATGAACCGTGGCAGGAGGAATAGAAAGCATTTTAGTGGAAAGGTGTCTGAATTCTGAGACCAGCTAAACTTTGTCCTAATAGTTGGCATAATGGCTTATACTTTCTTCTGGAAAACACCATTGGCGAATTTTGATGATACATACTAAGCAAATGCAACGCAACAGGTAAGCAATTCTGTTATAATTTATGCCAAAAACCAGAATTAATTCCCATATTAAGTTTAGTTCAATGATAAGTTACCAAGGTAAAGTGATAAATTGAAGAGATTTATAAACATATGTATATCTTAGGTGAGTTTAATAATAAATTCAAAAAATCTGATGATCTTCTTGCCAATGTCTTCTCTTAGAAAAAGCGAAAGTTATGTCAGCTATGGCAAATTTAGATTTAGATGTTTTGAACTTTAATTAATCTGAAGTATTCAATAGATATGTATATTTGTTGATAGTTTTACAAATAAATATAAACTTAAATGTAAAATGTAAATCACCAAAGTTACCTTTAAAAGTTACTCAATCCAAGAGGAAGAAGATTAAAAAATCAATAGTCACATAAATTATCGTAGTTTGGACCTTTCTTAAGTATAGAAATCCACATCGCCAAAATATAAATTAAAACACTATTTTTATTAATTGAAACTGAAAGATATGTATATAGCTTATTCTTAATCAATAGCCATGACGATGTTTGAAACCCTAGATTTTGGACACTAAAAAGACCATTAAACAAAACGTATTTAGTATTTAGACTTTTGTGAGGTTTAACCTTATCATCCTTATCAGTATGTGGGTATATCAAAAATTATATTTAATTCCCAAAAATTTGTATGAATATGTACCTACATGTGATAATAGCTTCCATCGGAAAAGTAACTTTAATAAGATGTAATCAGTTGAAAACCAAAGGGCCGGGACTAACTTTGACTGCTTGTATGGCAGCTATATACATATATAGTGGTCCGATCTGGCTGAATTTGAGATATATACAAGCCTACATGCAAAGTGTTAACTCTGTAGATCTTACAATCTACATGAAGTATAGGGATCGTCTCATAATCCTGATTAATAATATATATGTATATGTATATGGTCGGATTCTATGCGTTGCACACTTCTGAAAAAAAAACGAATACACCCTTTTTGAAAGGGTATAAAACCTCTACTATTGCAAGCTTTGCTATTTGTTTTTCGCTTCATCTAATTGTGATTCCAAACTAGTTTCATCGTTAATATGGCCATCAGAATTCTGATATCTTTAGCAATGTCTGCTGATGATAAAGCTTGACAATTCTCGATACTATGAGCATATAAGTACATACATATAGACAGCCTGCCCAACTTTTGTAGTGCTTACGATTTAATATCTTACATATTCGTCAAATTTTTTGACTTCAAGGATACCCCCTTGCTAGTTTTGCTATTAATAAGGGATCTACTGGTAGTAGATTAGAAGTAAAGCAATTGAAGTACTCAATGCATACGTTTTGTTTAAAGAAATTACAATATAAATCTATTTGATAAAAGTACACAGACAAGGAGCGATCCACTGGTCGTTCATTTCCCTATCTCTCATCAAATGAATATTGTTAAATTTATTATTTTTCTTTAATATTTTGAGGCATAAATTCAATGCAGTCAATGTAGTAACATAATGTCCTGGAAAGGACACATCTTCAATAAAGAATTCAAAACAAAAAATAAAAGATAGCCCCTAACAATGTATGCC
Organism: Drosophila tropicalis; assembly: GCF_018151085.1. Classification (NCBI taxonomy): domain Eukaryota; kingdom Metazoa; phylum Arthropoda; class Insecta; order Diptera; family Drosophilidae; genus Drosophila; species Drosophila tropicalis. The sequence continues at coordinate 640,051 of NW_027172753.1, read as the reverse complement.
TTTGATTAAAGCATCTTATACATCTTGAATAATAATCTTTAATTTCACAATCGATTTCAAAGTTTAATAGCTTTCTAATCATATTTCTTGGGGTTTTTTCCATTTGTTTTTACATCTATTTGCTCTATCAATTTAATATTTTCTCTCTTGTTATTATAATATTGACGTTGCTCCTTCTTTGGTTGACAGTTTTCAGCGGCCTTCGGGGTATTCGGGCAACTCCCCACAAAGCAGAACGCTCTTCCTTAATGGGCGGCACTTGTAAGCCTCCATGTCCTAGCCCAAGGGCAGTCTGAGTGGTATCAAGCGCCTCCTACCTTTGATGTTCGTTCTATATAATTGTCACCATGGGTGTTGGTTTTTTCGTTGATTGGTCTGTTTTCGCTGGAAGACCACAACGGGGCACAAAGTTGAAATGCCAAAACGTTTAAGCGTAAATTGCGGCAATTAAAAACTGAATTCGTCTCTTCTGCAATTGCTTTTCACGGTAAAGAAAAAAAAACAGATGCCAACAGGCCGATAAACACTTGACATGGCCTAAAAAGAAATAAGTAAAAAGTGTGTGTGTGTGTGTGTGTGTGTGTATATATGTATAGGAAACACGTTGTCAAAACCAATTTATATGCAAATACCTCAGTCGCTGCCGTCGTTGTCGTCGCAGTTGAAGTTGAAGTTGACTGCGGCAGCAGGATCAGTCAATTGATGAATTTTCATTGCATTTATTTGGGCATGAAATATGTTTTTTTTTTTTTTGTGTGTTTTATTTTCGGTGTTCTTTTTGTTTGGCGAGTCGCCAACGACGACGACATCAGCGCGCTTAACCCTTCGTTGACCAACATATAGCGGGGCCGAGAGCCGCAAAGTGGGCAACACTTTTTGAATTATGCATAAAATTGTGAAAATTTGTGAAAATAAGTTGCCGCAACTGGGTAAACTGCCAGCAAATGAAACTTTACAACAGACATTTGAATATCAAAGCAAAGTACTCTTTTCCTTTTGAGCTTCAAAACTTTTCCTAGCCAAATTCATTTAAATTATAATCGAAATTCGTCCACACACACACAAATATACTTACACATATATATAAGTAGATACATATATACATATCTTTTTGGCTAATGAATATTCGTTGGAATAGCCAAACGATAAAACAAAATGATGAATGAAGATAAAGTTCAAACGAGGTCGAACAAAATTTGCGTTAATTAAACATCAAATTGGAATTTCATTTAAATGGTTTTATGCAAATAAAATGTTGAATTAAAAGTTGAACAAAGAAACAGAAATGTTCTGTATATAGATGGATAAATTAACAAGAAAAGACCAAGCAAGGTTACCTATTAAGAAATGATCTTTAAGAAACCGATTAGTAAGCTTAGTAATCCAGTTAAAATTATCGATTTCTGTTTTCGATTTTTATATTACACGATTAGTTAAACTAAATTACAGTAGTTCATGTTTATTCAAATTTTCAGTGAGTTATAATTATGAAAGTTGTCTATTGAAACCGTCAACATTATCACTATCGATTTGTTTTATAGATAATCTTTAAAATCCTCAAACAAAGTCTTAAATGATGCATCAATTCTCGAAACTAAATTCAAACCAGGCAGCTAGCTCTATTTCTTAGAAACTATCTACAGGTCTGAAATAGAATCATTCTCGAATACATTTGAAATATCAAACGGGGCATTCATGTTTACTTACAATTCCGAGTGTCATAAACTGAGTAGTTTGACAAGTGTCAAAACAAATAGAAAGAATACAATTTTAAAAAGGTAGAAATAAATTTAGGTATAACACAGATCCAAAAACATATTAGATCATACATATACATACATATATTAAAATCGGATAAAAATGGCCAGTCTAAGCAGCGGCCTTTGGAAGGCGTATACGCATGAAAAGAAATAGATGGAGAATAGAAGGGCAGTTATGCAAATTGATAGGTGATGAAAATTATATAATTTTTTTCAGATTTGAATGAAAAATATGTCGTTCGACGGGAAATTCACTTCACTTTCTTTCGAAGTTCAAACTTGTGTTGTAAAATAGCCTCGCCCAAAGGATAAAAAATTTCCGTACAAAATTCAGATTTTCAATTGTCTCCAAATCGAAAGTTGAAGCTGAATCAAAATTCAAGCTAGATCTACAACATCTTCGAAGATATCATAAGTCTATCTTTAATATTTAAGATTTTGGAAAAAACGTCTTATATGTCTATATATGCCGCCGAAAAAACGGACTTCTCTTTGTTCAAATGAAGACCATGAAGACCATTCGTACGGTTCATTATCTGAATCCAATAACCAACAAATTACAGAAAAAATTGTTCCATTAAGTTATTTAAAAGCCGAGAAAATAAGAACTAAAATCAAAAAAAAAAAGTCTTAAGTTCGTGTCCGCCACTATATGTATTCGAAAAACACCGAGTTATATTCGAATACATTTGTTTGCTTTGTTTCATAAACGTTAAAAATAATTGGTGTATTATAAAAAGGTAAAAAGAAAAGTAAACCATTTTGTCATCTTGTGCAAATAATGTACGAGATGGAATATACTTTGTTTTAAAAGGTTTGAAAACCTTTCTGAAGAAAATAGAAGGATCAATGCTAAGTCGATTATAGAAATGAGTATAGACTCTGAACCTACAGCCTTATAAATCAAAAGCGACGAATACATTTGGAATTCGGTTTTCATTTTTTTGGAATGGAAACTTCAGTCAAAACATCTTCACTTGAAAAACTTTTTGATTTGCATTTTATTTTATTCGCTTAATCACACAAAATAGTTTAACCCAATACAACTCGAATCTAAAATATTTCGACAGTACTTCAAAAGTAATGTATTTATCGAATAAAGAATTAAAGAAATCTGATAATTTTAGGGCAAATGTTTACTATTACTACTCGAGATTTCAGTGTTGAAAAGTGGAAAAATCGGGTAAAGCTAGATTTCAGTGTTGTCAAACGCTATTTTTTATTTGGCGCGCTGTTTGACTGCCCTGGTAGCCAAATATTTTAATCGGTAAATGTTTACTATTACTACTCGGGCCCAAAACGCGCTTAAACTACATAATTTTGGTATCAAACGAAAGAGAAAAATTGCACGAGCACGACCTCAGGTGCGCCTTGGCGATTTATTTCGTAGTTTTTGAGTAATTAACAAAAGAAAATTAATATTTTTAGCGGGACTATAGTTAAAAGTAGCTTTTTCCGGCTAAAAAAAGCTGTTCAATTTTGAGATGGTGTTGCCAAATGCCGAATTTTGGATACTCAAATACGCGGGCTTTTTGAATCTTTTGTTCGCACTATTCTCAACAAACGAAAATATTGTTGAGTTTACAATATTTCTTGATTTTATGGAACAAATATAGTTCAGAATACAATATTCGGCTGCCAGAGCAGCCAAATATTCCTCGACTTTAGAAATTAGATTAAAATATTTGGCTACCAGGGCGGTCAAACAGCGCGCCAAATAAAAAATAGCGTTTGACAACACTGAAATCTAGCTTTACCCGATTTTTCCACTTTTAAACACTGAAATCTCGAGTAGTAATAGTAAACATAAATTAAAATACTTTAATCAGATTTTGAATAAACAAATTTGTGTCGAGAACTAGAATATAGAATGAGCAGCCCAGATATATATCATTTCGGCATACATTGTTCCACCTTATGGGCATGAAATTGCTTTCCGCTTGCCGTTTGCCCCCCACCCCGCCAACAACATAACAAACGCTCTCACACTTGCCACTTGCCACCCCAAAAGTTGGGCAGAGAATTGCTGCCGCATATTATCCTGAATTGTTATCAACGGCAAGCGACCCATATAACTGCAGGAAGTCGGAAAAAGTGCCGCCAGCCTACAAAATGAACTCAAACGAAAAAGGAAAAACAACATTTTTTTTCGTTGCCGTTTTTTCTTTTTTAAAGGGAGGGATGCTCAGAATTCAGTATGGATAGTCTATGGATGCCGTGGATACTGTATCGCCGGTTGCCTGCAGATAGGCACAATAATTGTATCAAAAGCATATTTTCCATTCTGGTAGAACGAATTTTATGCTTTTTCAATAAACATTAACCGATTTTTTCGGTATTTTTTCATAACCGAATAGAAATGGAAAGAAAGAAAAGTGGTTCGAGGGCGAACAGCCAAAAAGTATGCAATCATTCATGCGTTCATTATTTCATAGACTTGTTCCCTTTTTTTTCCCCAGGTTTCGTTTTTCTTCCTATTCTCTTGTATGCAAACAGAGGAAAGAGCCCCGAAGAAGTTGTGAGTTGTCCGAGAGATGGGGCAAATCAATGAGTTGGAAATATTTTTCGTTTAACATTTTGCTATTGGCTTTATTGGTTAAATCCCTGACTGACTTCCTTACCATTCATACTTTTAAACGTTTTGTTGTCTTCTCCTTTTTTGTTTTTTTTTTTTTTTTTTTTTTTATTAGCAAATTTTTTAATTTACAATGGAATTGAAAGAATTTTGATTGAACAAATGTGAACATCTAATTTAAAATTGAATTTTTCCAATATGTACATAAGTCTTTTGTTTTTTAAATAATGAAGATTTATAATTGCAAACAAAGCACTTATTGAGCCTCTCATTTTATTTGTTGATTATAGGCCCTATCTTAGAGTACGGATCTCGCATATGGTCACCTCAATATGACACACACCAAAGTAAAATTGAATCTGTTCAAAAGCAATTTCTGCCTTTTGCTTTTTGCGGTCTAATTTGGGATCGTAATGTCAATTTGCCATCATACTCCAGGAGGCTTCTTTTAATCAATTTTCCTTCTTTAATTAATAGTAGAGTAATTCTTGCTGCTATCTTTATTCACAATCTTTCAATAGGTGAAATATACTCTTCTGAGCTATTGAACCAGTTAAACCTATCTGTACCCCGAAGACCTACTAGAATTTTTATTCCTCTATCCTGTAATTCTAACTATTCCCTGCATGAACCTTTTCGAGTCCTATGTTCTGATTACAATCTTCTGTATCCCGTAATCAGATTAGAAGCCTCTCTTTCACTTGTGAAAACCTCTATTTTAGCATACTTAGCTCGTAATTAGCTGTGGTTAATCATATTTTAATTGTTTGTCCGTTTGATTTGTAAACGGCTGCGCTCCACGGTCGGTTGAGCGGGAGGTGGACAGCGCTCTGCTTGGGCTCGCTCGAAATAGGCTATGTCCTGGCGTCCACACAATATACGGATGAAGGCGAGAGGTAGCAAGAAAGGACAGGAACATTGGCAATGATTATCAAACAAACGTTAAGAGTGGAATTGAAAGATAAATTGTGAAACTGGCCATTTTCTATCTTAATTACTTTAAATACTTAATTCTCCATATTCTTGTCTTGAATTTTATAAATTTAATTCATATGTCAAATTTTATCACTTTAGTTTTTTACCAATTATTCTTTAATTAAAAGGAAGCAATGGCTCCAATAAACAGTATGATATTTCGCCTAGAAACCCATTTTATTTAAGCCTTTACGGTAGGGCAAGAAAATGTCGGGTCTCGACCATGTCACGGTGTCCAATCATTTGATCACTCTATCTGCTCTCCGACAGACACGACGTCGTTAATTTGTCGCATGGCTCGATCCCTTAGAAGCGGTATACGTTTATCGTTCATTTTAACAGTCATCGCAATTGTTGTCACACGTTTCGTCCCTCATCTAGGTTGGCCTAGAACTACACCCTCTAACTGACAAATGACGGGGTATTCTACAACATATCCAAAATTCATCTAAATCGGTGATTCGCATACCTAAAGTTCCACTTGTGAGTCGATGGGGTATTGTTGTTGAGTTTTTCTAAAGTAGAGACTAATTTTGTTTAGGGTGTTGATCTTCAAACGAATCTGCCAGTGAGTTAAGGTATTTCTGGATACCTTCTGCCGCCTCAGAGTGGCATATGGAGCTATTTAGTGTTGCAATGACCTTCCTGTGATTCCTATATGAAGCATTCTTGGGCATGGTCTGCATTGTATTAAGAGGAGTGCAGTATTTCAAGGACACTAGCATGTGTAACTCTATCTTTAACACCGAGTAAGTGTTCCTGACCAAAACTAAAGTTTATCCAGGTACTATCGATACACCCCGTAGAATGGTGGCAAAAACAGCTTTCAAATCTTGCTCAATAGATGAATATGCTAGACTATATTGAATGCTGTCTACTAATAAATCAAGACGGCATTACAGTATACTCGATCATCATAGGTTTTAAGGATGTGCAATAACATTTATTAAAACCTCATTAATTTCAAATTCAAGAATGTAAGGCAAAGACAATAAGATTTTCCTCTCTAATTGAAGTCTTTGACAGGTAGTTTCATTTCCATTTTCTTTTTCAATCACTAAGAAAGGTTTGTTAGTTAGTTGTCATTTTTTGTTAAAAATGTTTTAACTTTTTAAAGGCATATTGCTCATCTTAATGAGTGTTCATTCGCCTATCACAACTCATATAAATTTTAAGCCTTTTTTCAAGATGTAAAAATCCAATTTCAGTTTCTTTTAGAGTAATTATACATATTCTCACCCTCCACCCCGAATTCAAAGAACAAAACTGAAAGACTTCAGATCGATTTTCTTCTCATATTTCGTTGGGCTTTTGTTTACACAAAAATTATGTTTAATGAGCATCATTCCCCAGCTTTCTTGTCTATAGATTTGCCACCCATTTTACTTTTCCTAGGGGTTGGAAAAACTGACAATTATAATTACAGAGTCTTAAGTTTTTCTCTCTCATTCCAACTCTTCTCTTTCTCTTCTTCTCTCTCTCTCTCGCTGTGTGTCTGTGTGTGAAATATTGTGATTATTTTAATTAAGGGTGTTGCAGGACATAATAAAATTCGATATATTTATGTGTCACAACTCATAAATCCAGATGATTTCTATAATAAACAATAAGTGAAATGTGCCAACTTTATGTTTTTGGCATAAAAACTGAAATTGTCATAGCTTGTATGTATATGTATGTATGTATATAAACACAAAAGTCATCTAATCAACAGTCAGTAATCAGTTTTTATAGACCAAAGAGTAAAAGTCAAAAGAGGAGGACTTTCAGGCATTCATTCGCCTGAAAGTCCTCCATGCAGAGCAATCATAACTTTTGCTCATATGAAGCTGGTTTTATTTTCGCACGTTGATAATTTTTATTGGATGCCTGGGCGAGTTGTGATATCCATGTCCGATGTCCTCTGTGTGTGTCTACTGTCTGCAGACCTGTGTCCTTTGCAAATAAAAATACGTTTTTGCTGCGCTTTTATTTCCTCCTGCCACAACGCAGAAAGTTGCCTGCTCGTCCCCTTGGTAATAATCATTTATTTAATGTACCCAAACATTTATTATTTCCGTTGGTTGTGTTTTTTTTTCTGTTGCCTTTTTTTCTGTTGATGCTTGTGTCCTGTGATGGGCAAAGTTAGATTGGACACTTGCTTAATTTTCTCCTAATGAATCTAATTGAGTTTATCAAGTGGCCAGAGCCACCAGTGTTAATGCTAATGTTGTCGCTAGAATTTGTTAAAGGGGATGACCTTCGTCCTTTCGGTCACGGCTGTGGTCTCACATTGGAACTTTAAGTAGCTTGACCTTGTCTAATCATGGAGTTTAATTTCAATATACATAACCCCAAACTATAATTTAAATATCGATTTTTGACTATTGATGTTTTCTTTCGAAGGAGTTTTCAAATAATTAGATTGAAACTGATAACAAATTTATTTAACAAGATCTTTTTGAATGTTTTGATTTCTTGGTTGTGTATGCTTATTGGAATTTTCTCAAAAGTAAACATATTCAATTGATAATAAGGAAAGCCAGAAATCTGAGTCCTCCAATGAATTGAACATTTAACACCATTTTGTTTCGAAATATAACCAATAAAGAAGAAATTCTCAAATCAAACATTGCTTTTGGACAATTTGAAAGTTACAAGGCATACCAAAATTTATAAATTTGTTGCAAATTATGTTGCATACTTAAAGGGGCAATGGTTTTTGCATTTACCAGTCTTAGAATATGTATTAAACGGTTTTTACTCATAGGTTAAATATTCTAATAAATAATGATCATATTCGTTTTGAATATCGTAGAACTTCATGATTTTACACTATTTTATCAATAGGATTGTCCTCCATCTGAGGCATATTTAATAATGGAGAAAAACCTGTACGTTTTCTTTATCTCAAAACAGTCTTGTTAGCTTTTAGTTCCATATGTTTTATTTCACATGTACATAACCGAAAAAAAAAGACCAACAATTAAGTTAAGTACACAGAATGACCGTACCGCAATGACAAACAATTAAATAAAGTAAATACATATGTAGACAGGACCCGAATGATATCTTAACAAACCTTTTGGGTCCCTGTGATCGTCTGTTAATTTACATGTAGACAGATGACAACTCAATGCCTGACAAACGAGCTGAAACCCTCAATTGAAAGGAATGAAACAAAGCTGTAAAGAAAAATAATTTAAAAACAATTGGCAATTGGTAAATGGACAAGTAAATGGCATAATTATACATATAGTTTTATAGTCAACCACATATGTATGAGACATGCTACAAATGCAAAAACATCTCATATCACCACAAAAATGAAAAAGAATGAAGAATTTTGTTTCGTCATCCTTTGCGGCGACAGTTGCACCCTGACCCTCGTTAGCCAGTTGACCGCAAGAATATGCCACATGAAATTGAAATTCAATTTGGCATTTTTATTTATATTTTTCCCCTTATTTATGCTTTGGGCCAAATTGAAATTGAAAAGGGGCAACAGAACGTATTGAAATTGGAATTGAAATTTCATTGCCTACTTCTAGGCAGCGTTAGCAATTAAATAAACATAAAATGTCAGCGACTTTGGGTCGAAGGGACGAAGGCAAACGATTGCAGGTTAAAAACTGGATGGGTGGTGGTATGGTGGGGGTGGTTGGAAAGGGTTTTTGGTGGGTAAATGCTTTTGTGGTCGTTTTAAACAAAACCGCAGGTGTTGCATACATTTACCAGCTTTGCATTAATTATGATGTGTGTGTTGTGTTTGTGTGTCGGTGTGTGTGTGTGCGCGCGCTTTGCTTGCTGGCTTGTGGTGGGGGGCGTGGCTATTCAACTATTTGCCGCACTTGCTGCCAACAAAACTGTAGCATACTTATGGGCTAAAGTAATTTTATTGCCCAAGCTGCAGGAAGTTGCATAGACCAGTCGAGAGTCCTGGGAATCCTGCACAGTTCCTTTGCACGAGTGTGCCTGTGTGTGAGTGTCTGTGACCCGTAAACTTTACAGTTTCTTTGTTTGGACTTGGTCCTGTACCTTCCTTGTCTCCATAACTCCCAAACCCACCGCCACCCAACCAACCTTTCCACTTGGCAAGTTTGTTGCCTCTGTTATTATTTTAGTTCGTATAGTTTTTTGGCAGTTGCCTCGCTCTCGCTGCTGTAGTCGCTGCAGTCCCTGCACACAAAATGTTATTGCAAAAAACTATTAAATTTCTCCAGAGATGAAAATATGATCAGAAATTTAAATCGATTTATTAAAAGCCGTCGTCGCCGTATACCAAAAAAGGACCAACTTGCATCTGTTCTTAGGTCAAAACTATGGGTAACCGGCGCCATGTGTTGCCTCTCTCTCAACAGAAAACTTTTGCAGCTACGCGTGAGGCTTCCCCCTAAAGTATGCAAAAATTTTGCAAAAGCATTGCAGGCGTATGTTGCAAAAGTCACCGTGGCTAAGATGGATTTGCTAGAAAATTGTTGGGGAAACTATAAAAGTGCTCCACGATGTAACTAACTGAGATCTTAAATGGCCAACAACTTTTTACAGAATTTATATTTCTATCATTTGGTTAAATGTAATAATAAATTAAGTTAGGAACTGAAACAGACATATTCTAATTTCTCAAGTCATGGAACATTCTTGTTTGTTTGACCAGTATATGAAACGAGTTTAGATAATACTTTTTATAGATTGTTTGAACAAAAGTTCTCTGTATTACATTCCATAGACTTGGACCCACTTTTCTACAGCTTTATTTTACTGGAAGATTCTTCTTTGTTAGCGAAATATGTTGTCTCTTCTTACAAAGTGTTTCCTAGTTAACGATTCCCTCTGTAATAAGGAAAGAACCTCAAAAGAAAGCTCGAGAATATATCTGTCTATAACCCATAATAAGAATTCTCTTAATGTACCCCACTGTATACAGTTGTTCATCTTTTGGCATAGAAAACAAAAACTGTGGGTTAAATAAATTTACTATGTACACTTAATGTCTAGACAAAGCCTCCAATTACCTTATCCGATTACATGAAGATTTGCTCTCAACTCAACGAAGTGTTGGACGTTGACGACCACGAGGATGGTAAGCCTTCCCCCTTTAGTTGGTTCGGCAAAACTGTCGAACCCTTGACCCGGCATGAAGAGAGAAATCTTCATATTACTGTTGTCCCTTTTTGGTTTTTTTTTTTTGGTTTCACTCTGTTTTGTTTTGTGGAGTGAACATAATTTTGGGCCAAAGACGAGAAATTTTAACTCACACCTTGGACGAAAAAAGGAGTTAAAAAGGCACTTAAGTGCCTGGGCTCAGGATACACAAACACACACACACATACATATAACGAAAGGCTTTTGGGGTTTTTAATTGAAGTAGTCCTTGTGTCGTTTTTCAAGCAGGTGTAAAGTTAAATCATAAAATGAAATTAAAATAAACCAAACAAAAACAAAAAAGAAAGAAAAGCAAAAAAAAAAAACCCCAACAAAGCTACGAAAACGTAATGAAGTACGGAAATCTGGAAAAGAAAAAAAGGATTAAGCAGGGATAATTCCCACAAGGTTTTCTTTATAGAGAGTTATAAGTTCCCTTGATGCCCATAATTAGCTCAAAAAAGTTGATACAAATTTTTCTAGAATTTTTTTTTCCTTGCTGTTTTGTTGGCAATTTTTTTATTTCAAGAATTTTTAGTTGAAAAATTTATAAGCAATGCCAAGGAACACTCACACACACACACACACACACGAAGGCAGGAGGCGTGGCAACTCTTTTGTATTATACAATTAACCACGCCCACTCTCACACTCCCACTTTCGCTCACACACAGCCACAGACACAGACACAGAGAAAGTCGACAGACGCCCACTCAGGCGTTTTTGTCATATTACAATATAATTTATTAAAATTCTTATTTAACCAGGCAAAGGACAGCATCAAATGAAAAGTGGCAAGAGGAGGAAAAGTAGCGGGAAAAATGGGTTTGCCGTAGACCAAGAGAAACATGAAAAAAGCTCTGCTTCTGGCATTTAAAAACAAAGGCATCTCGTTAGTGTTGCATTTTTAATAAAACAAACAAAAAAAAAAAAAAAACCCTCTCACATCTCACATGATATGCTTACAGACAACAACAACAACAACCAAAAGCCAAATTATATTTTGTATATTTTTCTCTCTTAGTAATTTTCACAAATTTATTTCTTTACATTCCTTCTATAATTGCCACCTTCTGGAAGAGTTATTAAATAGATAGTCCCTTCCCTCCTTCTCTCTCACTCTGCATACAAATGAAATTGGATCCAAAAGTAAAGCAACTCACTTAAAGAGCAAACACAAATTGCGTCTTAAATCCTTAGTTAATATTTTTTTAAATGTATATATTATCAAAAACATTAAACAATTCTCATGGCTAACTTATATTTCAGAATTAATAAAAAAATTCGACCATGAGATTGGCCCTAAATTTGTTTCTTTTTGGTACAAAATCAAAAAATTGTTGTACATTTTCTTTAGAATTTCACTTAATAACTTGAAAATGCATTGATTGTGGCTATAAATTTTATAATTTTAAAACATTTAATGCGTCTTTAACGCGCTTACAACGTCATTTGTTAGTTCTCTTTTTTTTACAGTCGATAACACAGGCCGACATGATTTTTGCTGAAGTTAACTTAAGAAGTGTTCCTAACTAATTCGGGTACGCTGATTCTAACTGCATACTTGGTTTTTCTCCATCACGTCCAGATTTTGTGAAATCTGGAGATCTGGGGTTGGAAAATAGGCACCCAAAAGTATACTATAGAAAGCTTAAATAAAAATTTTCAACTTTTGTAACAGATTTTAGAATATTAGTTCTTGTTTGCACATATAACTAATATACAATATGTTACGCGCAGCAGATTCCCATAATTCTTTAAAATTAAAAAGTAGACAATTCTTGGAATCTCTGTAGCATACTTCTTGGTTCAAATTTTACTCATTATAGAACTATATCCAGAGTGTAGAACATTATCTATTATAACAAAGAAATAACTCTTTGATATTTTGTAAATTTCTTTTAAATCAAGCCAAATATATTAATAGGATAAAATAATAATGTTTTTAATACAATATAATGCTTATATCATGGAATAATATATTGCAAATGAGGTCATTTTGAATAATTTGAACGCATTTTTTTTCGAAATCCTGACGTGATGGAGAAAAACTAAGTACAGGGCCGTGATCAGCACCCCCCAATTTCTATGTATAGGAGACCTATTGAACTTCAAACACTTTTTCATGACCTCAAAAATGTCGGCCTGTGTAATGGATGAAATTATTACTCAACTTTGCTGTAGCATCAACACTAACAAATGAAGATTAACGTCAAATATATGTATTTCAAATCTTCTTGGGCAACACTTTTAGTCCAATTTTGCCGACTCGCTCTTAATATATCCTAATTTAAGGCAAATAAGGTAAAAGAATTCTGTAAAAGGTTTTTAAGACAAAAAAAACTTGTAATCCCATTGTAAAAATAAATAAAAATCAAAATTATATTTTAGTCAACTCTGATGTTTATGCAAAACTTCAGACCTCTAGCATTTAAATTGTAGTTTATATTTAAATGAAATAAGTCGTCGATTTAGGTATACCATACACCAGTAAAGCAAATATTTTAATTTTATTAAACAAATGCATTTTCACATGCTTTTTACAAGCATATCTTAGTAAGTGATGTATCGCGGGCCCGGGGGAAACCCACCCATCACCCCTTTTTGCAACTAAAGAGATTTTCAACTATTTTTAAAACTTTACTATTATTATTGGTAAAAAAAAAAAACTACCACACAATAATTTATCGTTACCATTTCTAAGGCTTATAAAACACCTTAAGAAAATGTCACAGGCACAAAAAAGTCTGTATTATATTTCAATTAATAGAAAACTTTCGTAAAATATGGAAAATAAGACAATTTAGAGTTTTGAGAATGGCTACACTTCGACTTATCGTTCCTATAACAGCTGCAAGTTATAGTGTTCCGATCTTGAAAATTCAAAAACTTCACCTTGACTATAATAAAAAATTTGAATTTCTCTACGCGCATAAAAATGATAAAAACAGACTGACTTGGGCATATAAACTCGACTTCTTATGCTAACGTAATGGATCCAATCTTTCAACGAAAAGGAGTTTATCTGAGTTGCGGTGTAAAGAATATGCATATAATCTTTGTATGTATAATCTGTATAATCTTTTGAATGATTTCCGATATAACATAACTGAAATAAAGTGTTAAAATATAGAAGTTCCGAATTCTTTATGTCTTAAGTTTTTGTTAAACAAAAAAGTATAAATGATTTGTTACTTGATATTCCCTTTCCAAGTCAAAAATGATCAAAACTGTATATGGGAATTCCAAAATAAGGATAAGCTATTACAGGAAACTAACAATAAATTGGATATTTAAGGATGTTCTGAACATTTTGCTAACTTTTGAAATCACATAGGTTTCGAATCAATTTGGAACCATTAGATTGCAAAATTTTGTCATTTACATTCCGAATTTTATTTTTTGAAGACCTCCATCGTTAAATAATTCATTCATCTATGTAGATCTAGCTTCATATATATGCGATTAAACATGTTTCGATGTAGGTAGAAGGCAGTCATGTGAATTCTTTGAAATGTTATTTCCAAGCCAAAGCACAAAAATGTAATGCCTTAAGAAAATTAGCTAAACAAATGATGCAATGCAAACGGCGAATAACAAAAAGAAAAGAAAAAACCAAAATGCCAGGACCAGGGCAATTAAAGGACCACCAAAAACAGCAAAAGCCAGGAACTGGAACTGGATATGGAAATGGAGATGAAGTTCCTTCCGCTACGCCAACAGCCCCAAAAAATAACCCAAACCTCCGAGCCTAAGGCCAAGCAACGAAGCAAACGGAAAATTCATTACAAACAAATTAACAAATAAATCAAATTTCAATACGAAAATTTGTTTGCGAAAACAATTTGTGAGACTGTTTAGTAGTAGATGGTGGTCTAGGAGGGGGTGGAAGGCGATTTACAAATCGCCTGTGTGATGACTGACAGGCGGCAAATCGGTCTGAAGTCGTCTCTCGCTACAGCACTTGAGAAATCATTTATCTAAATTAATTCCTGTCGTTTACATTTGCCTCAAAAACAAAAATCAAAGATTAAGACAAACATTTACTACTTTCCAATCCACCACCACCACGAGGAATCGAGGCACTCAGAAGTCAGCATCAGGACCATGACTACCGCCTGCCAATTGCCTGGAAGCTAGACAAACTCACGCCTTTGCCTCATCCCTTTGCTTGATAAATGACATGGCTCGGTTGTGTGTGCGTTGGATCAACATTTTGGCAAAAAACGAGCATTGCGTTTCATAATAACAGAACTTTGAAAATTCCAAGAAAACTTCTATATATACATACGTAACGTAAATGGAAACACAATTAAAATTGTTCATTTTCAACCCTTTCAGCGGGTGGTCGCTGAAATCACTTGGGAATCGCTAAAACAATCGCGAATGCTGGAGTGGAGTGGAGTAAAGTGCCGTGACGTAGAGCTTGATGGAATGAGTCAACTGACTATATATCTGAGTTGAGTTATATTCTTTAATAATTAGTTCTGTCAGTGGCAGGCAATTATCAATCAACAAATTGTAGCTTACTTTGAATCTGCCTTTAATCACATATGTATGTACATATATTCATTCACATATATCACATATGAAATATAAAATTCTAATTGACTCTATTGTGTTACGTATAGGACAGGAAAAGTGTTACAAAAGCCATGTAATTCCATTGAGGGGAGAAATGTTAAGAGAACACGCAAATAAAATACATTTGTAATCACATGAAAAGTTGCAAAACTAGAAATATCATTGGGTTAGGTTCGACCATTCGGTATGGAGATTTTCGATTATACAAATAATGCAGTTTAACTGAGACACTCAATTATAATAATAAATTTTCATTTAAATGCAGATACATATGTTGCTATTAAATTATTACATAAATAAATACAATTCAGAGTCTAATAATTTATTATTTGCGACTAATCTTGGTTAACTCATAAGATTTGTTCACCGAGCTGATCAATTGAACATGTTCTCTTCCAATTCTTTCTTTTTTGTTCACTTGTCTTATAGTTTATTTGGTAATGTTTAAGATGTAATTATCAAAATCGAACAAATGAACAACTGAGCAGTGATTGTTTAATGATTATCCAACACCATTTGAACCTATTTGTCACTTCATTTCGGAATTCTCAGGCTTCTGATCAAGTAATACAACTTTTTTTGCACAACATTTTAAAAAGCATTTAAAGTGTAAATACTGTTTATGTATTTCTCAAAAAATATAAAAATCCGCATACCTAACTGAATAATTAACAATTAGAAGACAAAATTATGATTCACAGAGTTCAGTTAAGGTTAAGAAAGTCCCACGTCTAGAATAGGTATAATAGTTTAACTAGTAAGGTAAGGTCAAGGGTAAGTTTAATTAGAATAAAAAGAAATATAAGTTCACATTATAAGTTAAGTTTCTAGTTAATTGTTTTTAATTTTTAATAATTTAATATCTGGAATACCAGACAGAAAGATGAATTTTCGACAACCAAATATTATTGATCTGAACCAATAGAGTCCAAAAAATTACCTTTTTCTCTGCCCAGCCTCTGCCGGTAAAGATCCACGGGAGCCAAAAGACCCACTACGTACCCATCCCTGCAATAGACAATTGAATCTAGCCCTGTCCGTCTGTCGGCCTAAACATCTAAATTTCTTAAACTTTTCGTTTTTAAAATCCATCGGTTCGAACAGTACCAAAAAAGACCGTGGGCGGCGCTTAAGTGCTCCTCTGATTGGAAAATTGAGCGAGAAAGAAAGGTAGGTACTTAGAAAATAATTTAGAAATTTTAGAAATTGTATAAGTAATTCCTTTTCCACGTACACGGTATTAGTTCGGTGCACTTTATTGTCCAAATCAAATTTTCGCAATGCCTGGTAAAAGAACCGAAATAAATAGGTATGTATGTACATATGTATAGGTATGTACATATGTAAAAAAAATGTTGGAAGGAATGACTGCAAAGAAGACTTAAGAAAAGCACGCGACGATTTGATTTCATATTTGATGTCCCGTTACTTTATCTTTCGTCTTCTTTTAATCAGTGTTTGCATTTTGCAAAGAATTAATAGACAGAGTCAAAAATGCCGTTTCTTCGTTTTCTTCATTTCTTTTACCGTTTTCTTGAAATTTTGTTTCTTGTTTTTTGTCATATACCTAAAGCTGAATTACTGAATTTGTGTGCCTTTTTTCATTTTGCAAACAATTAATGGACATAATGTAAGTAAATTACAACAAGAAAACATTCTAATCTTTGCTCTCAGAGCGTATTTCAATATTTATACCCTTGCAAAAAGCAAAGAGTTACAAAAAAAGTTGCAAGGGTGTACAAACTTTGACGCGGTCGAAGTTAGCCTCAGCCCTCTGGTCTTTAATTTAATTACAATTATTACTTCCTGTTCTTTGATCTCCATATTCGTGCTCTTTATCTGATCATTGACAGCTGTTTTAGCTTTGGATCACAGTTCCCATTTATATTATTTCTTTCTCTTTCTCACTCACTAGATAACCATAAAATCATTGAGAGTGAAAGAGAATAATATAGTTTCTTCTTTTGCTCAGCAGTGTTGTCAACTGTAAAATAGTGATCGTGAATCGATAACGATAACACAGTACATATACAATCTCAGTCAAGCTGTCACCACGTGGAATATTTAAAAAAAGTTTCGTTTAAACACTGCAAATTTTGGATACGAAATGTCGCTTTTACAGTCTTGGGAGACTCTTCGACTCCACCAGGAGGAGGAAGAACGTTTAATCTTGAGCGAGGCCAAAGATGATAACCTGGAATTCGTACGCCAAATAATTGAGAAGACAGTAAGTACATAATCAGAGTTTCTTGGCAGTCGCACAATGAAAATAACTGTGGTTTCGATTACAGAAAGTGACCAAGGAAGATTTGAGACGCGAGTACACTCCGGAAGAGGTACGGCAGCTCTGCCTGCGGACCAAAGTGCGTGTGAACATGACGCACATCAATTGCGTGTACGATGCCAAAAAGTGGTTGGTCGAAAATGAACGCATAACCCACCGATCCCATCGTTTCACTAATGCAATGATAATCAAGGTACTCAAACGCGGTGTGGTATTGCCTTATCCCGATGAGATTGTCGCTGAACATCAGTACATAAATCTTTGTGAGCTCAAAAAGGATAACAATATGCGACTGGATCGTTGGAAGAAACAGCTGGAGCGTCAGAAGCAATTGGAGAATCCACCTAAAGACGAGGAAGCAGATTTTGATCTATCTGTTATTGAATTTGTTGACGTAGATGGCATTGGCGATGATGATGAAATTATGGAAGAAGCAGGTAATCAGGCGGATCCCACTAACGTTGGCAATGAAGCTGATGCTGCGCCTTCGGCCCAAACTGACTGGCTTCGAGACATAGATGAGATCAATTCGGAGTCCATGACTATATGTTCCAATGATTTGCTGCAGTCTCAGATCCTAAGTCAAAGCGAAGATCCAGCTCCTGATTACACAACATTTGATACTCAGGTTCCATCCACTTCTACACAGGATTCGGAGGCCGATAAGTTATTGTAAATCCCCAAAGGCGGAATATAAATGCTAAGAATGAATAATGGATATTAAATTAATAGAGTTTGGTTTATAATTGGAATAGGAATAGGAACTTTTTTTACCATGAAATCGTTATAATAATTAATTTGACACGTTTTGAAAAACTTTTTTTTTTAAGTTTAAAGCAAGTATCCCCAGAATGAAAATAATATATCTTTTATTAATTACTAATAAAACTACGTTACATTTTTAAGGTAACACTCAAGTATTTAAAGGCATTAGCCATTTTCCCTGAGTTTTAATATGTATGTATGTATATGTCTACGCTAAATTTCTATTCTATATTTGGCATTTCTAGATAATTATTTACATATGTATATGGGATCTAATCCAAACCCTTGGCACTTTTTTGAGGTCTCATGGTATCGGCTAAAACACTATTGACAAAAGCAGGTAATTTGCGGGCATAGGCCACAACCAGTTTGTAGGCCGATATGAAACGCTGATCATCTTCATTCTCTTGGTTTCCCTCTTGTAGGTTCATTGAGTTGACCACATCCATATAATCATCGAGGAATTCCTCATGCAAATTCACTGGCATACGATCCAAAAAGGGGCAAATGGCCTTAAAGTTATCTGCAAAGAAGGTTTTACTATTGAATGTTTTCCATTAGCTTGGCTGATGTACTTACTCTTCAGAGTTCTTACGCCTTCGTAGACAAAGACCTCATTGCGAACTTCTACATTGTGCTGTACAAAGCCCACCTCGTTGAGCAGTTCACTGAATTCCTCTCCAGGATTGGAACTATAGTGCAGGGGTGATATAAATCTCTCCACATCATGCATGTATGCCGACCATTTGGATTGAGTACGCAAGATCTTATACACTTCATACACAGGATTGGAGGCCAGAAATACTAGAAGGCAATCGCCACCTTCGTCGTTTCTTAGCAAATTGTAGATATTAGTCACAGCTGCACGCAAATTTTGTACCCAATGCAAACAATAGAAGGAGGTGACATGATCGAATTTGCCCCTCAGCTCCTTGGGCAAGTGTTCGGAGCCAATGTCAAGGACTTTGAATTGCGTACTCGGATCCTGGAGATAGAATTTGCTGGCAAAACCAACCATTTGCGTGGATATATCGGTGCCCACCAGTTGAGCCTTCTGCGGCATCAGAGGCCTCACAAAGTCCATCAGCACATTACCCGAACCGGAGCCGACATCCAGCAACTTATCCTGACCATCTGGGCGCCATTGGAGCGAAGAGGCATACTCATCCAATACCAATTTGGCATCATGTCGCTGCACTTGGTTCGAGTGCTGATAGAGTGAGGCCTGATTCATATTAACAACTGATTCCGAAACGCATTCGAACTGTAGCTTTTATACCTGGACCCGAATATCTCCAAGCTGCCGTCGATCATGACGCTGGCATTGTCGTCAGCTCTCTCACTCTCTCGAGATTCTCTTACGCTCTCTGGGTTATGACGTCGCATATTAGAGATGGACTTGATTTATTTTTAAAGCTTTGCGGGGAAATTACGTTAGTTCCGGCTAAAGTTAGAGAGACAGAGAGAGAGAGAGAGAGAAACAGAACTATTTACATTACTTACCTCCCAGTTTGATGTACACTAGCCTACAAGTTTTTAAGAGTTTTTTTTTTTAAATTATTATTATACATATGTTAGTCTAAAGTCTACCAACTAAAAGTGTGTGAATCTAAGAAGATCAAGTCCTATAAATTCATAATATTTCAAAAATATGAGACTATATAAAGATAGAGATAAGAACAGGACGTTTCGAAAAAGATCTCTAAATACTTTATAAGAAATATTGAAATATTTGTATGGAAATGGACACTTTGACTTCATGTGGGTTAAACATTCATCGAACTTCTTATAACAATATATTTATTTATTTCAAAACAAAAAGTTGAAGTAATAAAATAAAGTACTTAAAGTCAATGGGCAGTGATTAAGCCTTGCGAAATTGAGTTGACATAATAAGAATCATTTTTAATGGCAAAAACCTACAAAGTATTGCTTGTTTGTAAATGACGTAAACTCTCAGACCGTAAACATGAAAACTTGAGTAATTAGAAAATATGCGAAAAGAAAAGGTATAAAAGCTTCTATGACACACCTTTGGCTACTTAATTTTACAATTCTTCCTAAGATCTTTGATACTTAAAAGCTCGAGAAAGCTGAATTACAAATGCCATTGAATTATAATAAAAGATAGACAGTAAAACTTCGATAATTGTAGACAATTCTCACCAAAATAAATTCGTTCGATCTAACCGAAAACATTGTCCGTAATGAAAAAGTACCTACTTAATCGGTAATTATTTAACAAAAAAATTTAATTAAAATTTATGTTAATAAGAAATTAACTTTTTGACGGGCAACTCTTATAAATCTTCTTAATTAAAAACCAAATCGGACAGACTAAATTTGAATTTAACAAGTAATGACAAAAATACTTATAAGTAATTAAAATTTATTACTCTCTCACATGTTTGGAACTATTTTCCAATAGAACAACTTCACTGACTGATCAGAGATTTTGAAAATCCGATATGGAATTCTTTCAATGATCACTCATATAGCTCAAAAGCTGATTTCATAAACTTTTCACTGACTTTGAAATTATATGAGAATGTTTATGCAATAGTCATAGTTACTTATGTATTTATTTTTTTCCTGTATGCCAGTGTCAGTGCCACATACTCGTAAAATAAAAAACCTCGGCAGAGACAAAGTTGTTTTATTATTTTTTATCTGAACAGATCGGAATGAACAAGCTCAAGTTCTAGGTCAATAGAGCTTAGCTAATGCTTCCTCTCTCTCTCTATCTCTGAAACGTAATAGGCGCTCGCGTTGTCTATAGAAATGTAAATCACATTGAACTTGTAGATCCCCCCGATAAATAGTATTTGCATATCGCTTTATTTGTTATTTCGATTTATTTAATTTTTTTGTCTCAGTGTAACTTAGCGACCCAACGAAGTGTCTCAAATCAAAAGAAAACAAATTTTAAATTATATTTTTGGCTAGAGAATTGGTATCTATGTAACGGTTCATTGACCTACCTCAAGAAAAATATGTGTACTCTAAAGAAAATATCGAAAAGAAATGGTTTTCTATTTTGTCTTTGACAAAGTGCTCACATTTCTAAATATAGTCGAAATTTTTGATTTAATTTCAAGTTTGAGTTTGAAGGCGGGGCGAAGTCGGAGACAACGATATAGTAGTCACCCTTTTCTCGAGTTTTTCTTTTTTCCTTTGGTGGGGGGAAAATACTTACATAAATTCATTAAAAACATTCCATTTAGCTGCAAATTACATTTGTGTAATTGCTCTCAGTCCCGCTAGCTGCTTATGGATATTCCAAATATTTCACATATGAGTACGACGTTTGATGTATCCCATGATGCAGAGGACGATGATGGCATTGATGGAGTCGTCCTTTGGATATGCGACATCAAAAAGCCAGGCAATTGTTGTTATTTTTTGGGTCCGTGTTCCCTTTTTGGATTTTAATGTGTGGGCGTCATGGCTGGTTAATTGCATTTGGCTTGGCTTTCTGCCGAAAATACTTTGAGGGGGTTTTCGCAATTACCAAAAGCTGTCGATTCGATAGCTGTCACAGAAACACACGGGGAATATCAATTAGTATACATACATATGTATGTACATACAAACGAAAAAGGGGTTTCTATATGGGAGTGGGTCTTGAATTCCTAAATTGACCGGAAAAAAACGACATTGGATATATGAAAAACGTTTTCGATTGATTTGTTGTGCATCAAGTGGTGGAATAGCTACACTTTTATCTCAATATATCATCGAGGGTAAACTCAACAATTATGTTTTGGAAAGGGATTATATTGAGGAAATCTCTATGATTCATAGGAAGTTAGCAATATTCAAATTAAGCCTTATTTCGTAAGTTACTACACTTATTTACTTATTCTTTATGAGAATCTACTTAAAGCCTTAAATTATACGGACAAATAGTTTTCGAAATAGAGTAGTAAGAAAATAAAGTTAATATTTTTGATAAATATTGATAATAATCCAATGAGAACTTTTGAATGAATATAATGTGCTTGAATAGTTAGATATTATTTTTGATATAGTTGTAATTACACTAGTGAGTATTTTAATTTTTAAATTTTTACAAAATATATAACAAAAAGCGATCCAAAAAATTCATTTTTTAGTATTCACATTCTTAGTATATACACACATACTTACAAAATTACAAATTTGTTGTAATATTTCTGTAATTTAAATGCATAAATGTAAATTTTAAACAATTAAAACAAGTTTTTGGACATAAACTAGCAAACAACCTCAAAAAAAACTAACATGTCTTTTAAAAAATTCACTTCTTCTTGATTTCTCTATGAATAAAAGAGTCTTCATAGAAATCCAGACTCTTTTTGAAAATCAACGAATCTGTTGATAGAGTTTTAAGAGTAGATCCTGCATTTTGGCATGGTTTTTTCTTTAGTCAGTCGAATGAGCAGATTGGACTGGATTGGATTTAAATAGACTATCCTTCAAAATAGAGCTATGTCCAGACAAAAGTAAGCTACTCGAAAATGGATTGGACTGGAATCGTTTGTAGACAATAATAGCCCCTTTTTTAGGGATAGTCTATTTAAATCATAGATCATAGCAAGCACATATATAAACACTTACACCTTGTAAAAAAGGAAGCTGTAATCAAAATCAAAACTTCTATCTATTGGGTAAAAGTAAGCTATAATAAGTGGGTTAAAATTGTTATCGATAGCATTTCGAAAACAGGTGAGACTCGTCAACTTTCTAATTAAATAGGTAAAAATAAGTTCATTATTTGATCATAAATCACCACATCTTATCTTGATCAGTTGCTTAAAACCAATTTTAACAAATCAGTTTTGACTTCTACTTAATTGCGATTCATTTCAGAATCATATTTTGTATCGTATTCGATTTATTTTCAAGATGATAATAAACTCATTAAGGTACTTTTAGTTAAAATAATTTTCCAAGTCCTTCGTGTGAGAGAACTTCTATGAGTTACTATCAATCAATCGATTCGTTCACTTAGATAAGACACCTTCTATGGGCAACGTCTATCCTACTAACTATCCTAAGGGCTTAATGTCCTGGTGGACATTAGATAGAAGTTCTCCTCTCATCCAACTCATCGGCAAGTTTAAAGGCAATATCGTACTTTTTCTATGTTGCATGGAGTTTATCTCAAATCAGCACTCAATAGCTCTAGTTCTTGATATGCAAATACCATTTTGATTTTTTTTCAATTTTAGATGGGATAGCGGAGAGATAGTCCTACCTTACAATGTGTTAATTTTCCTTCTAAAACCGAAATTAACAAAACGAGAGCTAAGAAATCTTGAAATTTCAGTATATTTTTTGAAGTTTTTGACTTTTGTGCCAATTTAAAAATGTAATTTTTATAAATGACTTAATTTTTTCTTGCCTCATAAGAAAGTTTAGATGATTAGCCCTTAAATGAGATATTTTATGTAAATATAAAATACAAAATTCATGAGATAAACAATCAATCTTAAGAACTATAAAAAGTGTGCTTAAATCTTTAGATTTTCTTCTTACAAATCACTAAAAAAATTTCAATTATAAAAACCATATTATTTCTATTTTCCATTTTAAGTTAAATTTAATATCTATCAGTTATAAAAAGATGGATGAATTGGCCAATTAAACCCTTTCCTTTTGGTCGTTTTCATTGTGTGCTATTTTTGGTTTTCCCTTCGTTTCGATTCCTTGGCAAATGCAAATATTGACGCCCATTTGACTGAAGATGTTATGGATTCGTTGTATGACCAGGGAAAACTTGTGGGTGGATCTGAACTATAGTTCGACCCCGTCGAAAAAGGTAATGCAAACAAATGCTCATAGTTTTATGTGATTTCTAATGGATTCACACACACTTGCCACACCCCCATTATGCACCCCATCCGTTCCCATCCATTTTATCATTCGCACACACTTGAGAATGATTTCAAGTTTATCTAACTGAACTGTAGACACATGTATATACATATGTATATATAGTAAGGATATATACCAACATAGTAGTAGCAAAAACTTTTGCATATGTTAAAATAACAATAAGAAGTAAAGGCTGAAGTGGGGGGTTGGGTTTCGGTCTATCCTTCGAATAGTTGGCAGGGAAATGAGTTTTTAATGTCCCAAAGGGGAATACCACAGGGAAACTTATGTACGTATAAACCATATGTGAGCGGATTTAAAACACAAAGTAAACGGTGATTTGTTGTTATTGATTAAAACGGACATGCCACGGGTAGGCCACGGGAAGGCCAGAAGGGGTGCCAGTAAAATGAGGTATGGGCCTGACTCGGAGGACTCTAAGAAAGGCAAAAGATATACCGACAACAGGAACTCATCCCTTTGCCTTGGCTCTCCCAAAAGAAGACGCATGCCGCAAACTTGATGAGTATTTAAAAGTTTTCCATTGTGTGTTTGATGAATATTTAATTAAGCATAAAAGGAGTTGAAATTTTCCTCTGTTGCTACAACATACAAAGAAAATAAAAACTGCCAAAGACTTGGGCTAAAGGGGTTATTCTTGGCTCCCACTCATTCTTGGCTTTTTTTTGTTTTGCCTTAAGAGTTTAGGCCAGTCAAAAGAATAAAACAAAATCAATTAACGCGTTTCTCTCTTCCTGCTTTATGTTTCTTTTTTTCTCTTTTACTTTTGATTATTTTATTATTTTATTTTACAAGTTGCAAGCAAAAGGCCAGCCTCAAATTAATTAAATAGTCAGTCGAGCCTCACAATACCCTTTCTATATGTTTTTGCCCTGCAACACTTTGACTTTGCTGGTTTCTTAAGATTTCTTGCTTTTTTCCATAGTCCTTTTCTTTGATACTCTTTCTCTTATATTTTCTGGGAATCGTACAAAACGAAGGATAAAAATAAATCTGAAAAGAGATGACAACTTTAGAGATTAAGAGATGAAAAATTACTGACCCTTTAGTTATAAATTTTTTAGAATCCATGTTTAGTTCTTAGTTTAGTTAGTTAGTTTAAATGGGATAATCATTCCATCAACTCTTTGGTTCTTTGATCAAAACTTTTCCGATTCCATGGAAAGAGTATTCATAAGGTCATAATTTTCGTCCTTTTTGTTGATTATTTTTTTTGTTTTTGGCAACTTCTTTTTGGCTGCTCATTAAAATTGAAAGGGGTGAGGAGAGGTGGATGGAGTGTGGGAGGATGAAGGGCAAAATAGCCAAAAGCTAGTGAGTGTCGATGGCAGCATGCAGCCTTTGACTTTACCCCTCGCCACCGCTCAGCCCCCCACTACGTTGCTCCTGCCCACTCCATGCTCGTGTTTTTCACATTTTTTTCTATATTTATATCTTCGTTCTTATATTAATTTGTTTTCTTTTTGTTTCGATTTTGCGGGCGATGGAAAAATTAATTAAAAATTAAATGAATGAACGTGAAATGAGAATGGGAAGTGGGTCGTTGGGTGGGAGGTTGGGTTGGGATGCTTCTCTTCTGGTGGAGGATAATGAGAGCCCCTAAGCTGATTTTGCGCTTAAAAAATATGCAGAAAGTGAAACAAAAAACGAAACAAAATGAAATGCCATACAATTACAACCCAGCCACGCCCACTTCAGGTAAATAAAGAACAGCAACAACAACAACAAAAAGAGAATTGTGCAATTTTTTGTCGCTATAATTTTTGTGTGTGTGTGTGTTTTTTTTTATTTTCATTTAATATCATCGAGAGAAGCAGAAAAAAAAAGAACCCACAAGAGAAAGAGAAGGAAAAGACAGGAAACCAGAAAGAGGAAAAAATTGTGAAAATTTTCTTTAACGTAACAAAATATTTTTATAAAATAATCAAGTTTTTCCTTTACTCGCTGTTTTTGTTTTGCTGCAACATTATTTTTAGCTTCAGGCCGGGGTTGAGGTAGATGGTGGTGCGGGAGGTGAGGGTGGTGCGGGTGGTTTCTTTCTGGTTTGGGTGTAAATTAAAACTGTCCAGGGAAATGCAGGAGCACAAAGTTGGCAAAATGCTATTGAATATCCAGCATATCAGAAGACAAAAAAAAATAAATATATAATGAAAAAGAAGAAAAATTAATTAACAGCAGCGCGGGGCAACGGCCAAAAATTCAAAAGGAATCGAAACTCAATTGGAAAATCATGAAAAAAAATACTTCTAAAGAAAATATCTTTGCCCTCCTTTTGGAATACCATTGACAGACTGCGTAATTATGAAATTAATTATGTATCTTCTTTAGGAGATTCTCTTCAATTTAATTGGAATCCATTTCTAAAGCGATAGACTAGTCAAAGGACTCTTAACATGTCGGTCTTAAGTTCAGGTAAAGTTTAAAGTTAGAAGTTAGTCAGATGATTGTAAGGCACAGAAGGAAACAAAACTAAAGTGATAATACTTAGAGTTTAAGCCTTTAAGTGCCCAATATAGGATCAAGATTTGAAATTCTATTATAGCTGCTAAGAAATATAACAAAAAAAGAAAACTTATTCGAGTAGGAATTCAAAATTCTAAAAGATTTCGCTCTAAAAGGGTAAGTGAACTTAGGCACAACCAAAGGTTTATCTTCTTTATCATTCCAAACAGTTATGATTAGTGCCAAAACATCAATCCAAACTTTTCATCAATAAAGTAGTCTGGGACTCGAAACCGAATCCTCGTTGTACAGTTGCCTAATTGACTGGGCCAGGATAATGAGGATATATCGTTGATGCTTGAATTAAGTTACTGGAAACCCATTTTTTGGCAAACTCTCGAAATTCTTCAATAACTTTTTTCAAATTTCACATTAAAACCCTAAAATGAAACAAAAATAATGATTTAGATTGTTAAATCAGGGATCGTAATTGTTATTCACTTTTAGAATGTGTAGTTGGAAGTAAAATATAAAGTCTTTAAAGAAATGTCCGAAATAATCCCGAGAATTCATTTCCTTTAAAAATTTATCTTAAGTATACGAATCTAAGGAATCTAAGAATCTAACTTTAGATAGAAATACATATACATACATATATTGATGGAAAATATTGATAAATGTTGTTTAAGTTGGAAAAAAATCTACATCATTTAACCTTATTAAAGATACTTAAAACAGGACAAAAACAAAATATATTTTATTTACATAATAAGAAAGTAAGACAATCAGAAATGTTCCCGTTTTCAAAAACGCGATTCGCAAATGGAAATGGACAAATTCTTTTGCTGTTTTTTCCAAATGAATTTGTCCGCTTAACTCGTATTCTATTTAATACATCAGCTAAAAAGTGTTTTAATTAAATTTTCTGATTTTAGAATGATTTTAAAATGAATCCGATTATCGTTTCAAAACAATTTGGAAACAAGAACAGGTCTGTATACATACATATATGATATATCTGTATTTTAGTATAATTTGTTTGACAGCTTATATGTAAGTACCTCGAATTCGTGTTTGGGAACTAGAAAGTTTTGAAAATTCGTACCACCTTAGTTTAATTCAAATTGAACAAATAGAAATACTTGCTAACTGTTACTTTAATTTAATTTAATGGCTTTGACACAATTCGCAACTTTCCAGAAACGGAAAAGAATCTGTTCCATTCACTTACAACTTTTAGAATTTTTATTGTTACTAATTTTCGATGTTTTATTTGTTTCACAATAATGTTGATATGACGTCTTTCTAGTAAAATTTACAAAATAAATGATTCTATTTCATTAAATTCTTATCTTCATAATGTGGTTAATAAATGTTTTATTAGCTCATTTTTCAAATTACACAAAAATTGACGTCTGGGAAATGCGCTTTGTGAATGAATAAAGTAGCCTACAAATCCATTTTAACATATATTAAGAACCTATTTTAAAAACAAGACTTGAATAACTATCTGATTCTTTGTAATGATTCCTACAATCGTCAATGTCCAATATCCCCACATTGCCATCTTGTTTTCACTCCGTGTCCCATCTTTTGGTAGGCCAACCAAACCAAACACTATCAAAAGTCAATTACAATGCAATTATTATCCGACCTCCCCCACGACCCATTCAAGTCTTTTCGTAGTCTCTTTCCCTTCTTTGCTTGGCCATTTTTTGTAAAGCCATTGAAAACTTTAATTGAAAATATCAAATTATTTTCGAGTTAACGTCAGCAAGAAAAAACATTGTGAAAAACAAAAACAGCTCCAAAGTCAAAGTCAAAGTTGCAGATAAGGCAAAGGTATCAAATACAAGTATATGGATGTATGTATATATATACATAGATATATCTCTGTCTTTATAGATGTATGTATGTCATTAATTACATGGCAAGGAAGTTGGTTGGGTGAAGCAGATTGTTGCCCAAGAAAGTTGCCCAAGCCAAATTGTAATGAGTTGGCATTTTCTGAAATTGTCTCAGACACTTTACACCCACGAATTTGCCCCTTCCCCTCGTAATACTACTTGAAAATGCCTTCCCCCAAATGAATTCTGGTTGTAAAGTAGCTGAAATGACATTAAAAAGGCAGTAGAAGGACGTACAGGATGCCCTGGACACGGACTCAAAGAATGAGAGACACACATGAAATGCTTTGCTAAGGATAACTCTCTTTCTCTCCCTCTCCCTCTCTGTCTCGTCCTCTCCTCGGCCTTTTCATAGTTTACAATCTTATTATCTTTGTTGGCATCTTACACATACCGTCTCCCATCCCCCTTACAACCACACACACACCCAACTCCTCCTTCTTGTTTGTAAGGGCAATTAAAAATCTTCCTTCCACACATTGAACGTTGAATGTCCTTTTTCGGCTGGTTTCTTGTTGCCATTGTTGCTGTTCCAGCGTATCCTCTTGATTTTGTTTATTAAACATATTTTGCATAAAATTCACTTTATTTGCACTTTATTTCATTTTCATAAGAAAATTATAAGGTTTTTGTTCTTCAGTTCAGTGTGTGTGTCCCTTCACATGATAGTTTTCCGCCTTTCCAACCCCCCTCAAACCAGAGAATAGGCTTTTCGTTATGGGGCCCAGCAGTCGAAGAGAGGGAGTACCTTTGTCTTTGATTATGTTTGATCACGTCCTGTTTTAAGGTTTATTTTAGTTGGCATAGTTTTCTGGATATATGGACTGAAGCTGTGTGAGATGTTCCTCCTAGATGAGCATAAAGATTGCCGAGCACTTGGAAGTCTCTGCAGTTCATTATTTGTACAAAATAGAAACAAAATTTTTTGCCTTTCTCGAGAGCTTGTTTCGTCCGATTCGAATTCCATCCCAATCACAGATACACAGAAATGAAAAATAGACTAAGAATATATTTTAAAATCTTTGAGTCTGGAGCAACTCGGTCCATAATGTAGGAATTCAAAAGTAGCTACAGATGAAGAGAACAGAATGTGTAAAGAGTTTCTTGACAGTATCTAAGTTTTTGTTGTTTTTTAAGTTTCACCCTTGTTAATTTTGTTCCTTTTTTTTATAATTTGATTTAAAAATACCTATTAAACAGTTAACCATTGAAAAAAATTAGTTAAATTAAACAAAAACTCTTTATAAAGTCAACAAATTGAGCTTTTTCCACTGTGTATAGTGTTTCTTGACAGACTGTACATAGTTACTATAAGTTAGGCAAATATATAATAATATTAATAAACTAGAAAACCAAACATATTTTTTCCAGAATTTCGTTAAGTTTTTTAAGTTGTGCCCAAGATGAATTGATTGTTAATTTCTGCGA
The DNA here is from genome assembly GCF_018151085.1 of Drosophila tropicalis. Taxonomy (NCBI): domain Eukaryota; kingdom Metazoa; phylum Arthropoda; class Insecta; order Diptera; family Drosophilidae; genus Drosophila; species Drosophila tropicalis. The sequence continues at coordinate 610,327 of NW_027172753.1, read as the reverse complement.
CTATAACAAATTAAATATTTGTGGAATCGTGCTCTATTGAGATCTCATGATCCTTAATCTGAGCGACTTTTAATCAAATCTTCCTAACAGGGCATAAACTTAAAAAAAAATTCAATTATATCTACAAATTGGTAGTTAGTTATCTCTATAGATTTGGTGCATGAAAGATGATAATCATGTAAAGTCATTATTTATTATATTATAAACAAATAATATTAATTTCCATGAAGCGAGTATCCCAACGTTGTTTTGACTTGTAGAAGGACTTTGATGGCCCCCATACTCGCCGGACCTAAATATTATAGAGAATGTCTGGGGATGGTTGGCTAGGAAGGTGCACGAGTCCGGAAAGCAATATAATATAATATATATAATTCAAAATCGGTCTTAACAAGAGACATAAGACGTATCTTGGATGGCGCTAACCTGATGAACAAATTTTCAATACTCTTTTTTCATACTTCATTAAAGAAAAGTAAAATAATAAATTAATCTCATCACTTACAATATTCAAAACTGTCTTGTTTAGAAAAGAATTTACTGAATTATATTGTAAAAAAAATTGAGTCAATTATTCCAAATGGTTTGGAAAATATTTCACAACCACGGTGAATATGAGGTGGCGCTTGATTAGCGTGACGCGACGAGTTTTAATAGCCATATCCGCCCGTCCGTCCATATGTCCGTCCGTCCGTCCGTGTGGATAGACCCGAACTCCTCCTAGACCCTAAGAGCAACAGAGTTGAAATTTTGGATGTTGGCTTGTAAATACTGCAGGGGTTGTATATCTCGAAATCAGCCGGATCTGACCACTAAGCAAAGTTATGAACCATTTGCATCGTATTTATATCGAAAGTCACCCATATATCATACTTATCTACATATGTACAAATAAAAATCGATTTCCTCCGACCTCCTAGTTCTATAAGAATTTTAAAATTTGTCTCAAAGATGTAAATAATTTTTGAATAGCAGTCCTCGGTAGAAGAGTTGTCTAACAATAAGTGATCCAGTCATTTTGGCAACTGAACAACAAGGACCCGGGTTCGAATCCAAGGCTAGTGTATGGATGTAGTTTTCGTCTAAGCCGAATGCCTTAGTTGCCAGTGCTTGTAAAATATAGTTAGGTTGATAGTTTACAAACTATATCCTATACGTATAATAATAATTTTTGATTAACCTCAGTTTGAAACAGATTTAACCTAATAATTCTTAATGTTTGTAAGTTCCAAATGCCATCAAAAATCATCAAGAACACATTTTCGAGACTGGTGTCAGAATCTACAATCGGAAATATACCTAATCAAAATAGGCTTAAAATTTCTAACATATTCAAAAAAGAATCGAAAATTTTGCTTACCATTTCAAACGTCTTAGACCCGAACCATTTTTATGATATTCTTATCTTTTGCATACATACATGAATTGATACCCTCATATGGAATGGTAAAATGCAGTCACACATGAAAATCCCCATAAAATTTGACAATAATCACCCACACATATCATCATCATAGTCATCAATGAGCAACCATCAACATATGTACATGCCTTTCCCTCCCCCCTCATTCACACACACATATGGATAAGAAGTCAATGTCAATGTCTGCAAATCAACCAGAAATCGAAACACTTTTCGACACTCACACCAAATCCCCCCAGACGGACAACCCCATAGACAGTGGCAAACCCTACACTCATCCACGAAATCCCATAAAAAACAGTTCAATGATATAGAAAGAAAAATAGATAAGGCAAACAGCAATGAAGAAGGACAAAAAAAAAAACCTCGATGGTAACGAGATGGAAAGAAGGGAAATCAACTTTAAACTAAGCCGCAAAAGGCACTCCAACTGAAGAACTCGCAAAAAAATATAGAAGAAAAAGCAACTGCTGCCTGTTGTCAAGTGAATAATGGGCCAAAATCCGTAAAGTAAATATGACACGTTGCAAAATGGTATTTGACGATAAAAATATGGAACACCCCCCGGAACACTACCTACCATTGGTTATTGTATGCGTATCCTCAGTCAGTGCCTCAGTCTGCCTGGCAAGTGACAGGCGCATATCCGTGGCGAAAAGGTGTTTTGACATAACTGAATAACCATTGGCAAGGGGTTAATATGGGGCCATGACATACCCCCTTCAATCTTCTTGCTGTATCAATAAAAATATCGCTCCGTTGGGCAAATGTTTGTTTCATTCGATTTTCTTTCGTTTTTTTTTATGCTAAAAGGGTTGTGACTTTTTGTGTCATTGAATCTTTATATACAATATTCCATTCGATATGCATTAAAATTCAATAATCATAAAAATAACACCGAAACAAAGCTCATTTCGTTTTAACCCCCCGCCACCCACTTATCTTTCCATAGGTCGAAACAAAGAACCCCCAAAAACGAGAAATCACAAGGAGCAAAAAATAATTTCTTCGACTATGGCCAATATTAACGTCACATAAATCTTGGCAACACTACTACTAAGTCGCTATTAAGTAAAATTGACCACATATTTTATCTCAAATGCTCCACCACACACACGCAACAGTCAATGGTTGTGGAGGGGAGCAGATGCGGGGAAAGCATTCGAGTTGGAACAAGAAGCAACAGTCTTTATATAAACCAATATTCCAAGTAAATTAAATAAGAGTCCAAGGCAGGACTCGTTGAATAAGTTACATTTGTTGGAGATAAATAAACAAAGCATACTTAAAGGGGCAAGCAGAAACTAACCAAAACTGAAATTGTCCTAAAATTGGATAAAAACTCATTTGTTAATTTTAATAGAACATAGTGTCTACTTTCATTAATTTATAATGCTAAATTGATTAGTGCTTGGAAAAATTTAAACTATTAATATTAATTTAACACACAAAAAATTGAGAGTGTAACAGTGCGAAGGGCGCGAGTAATAGTCCTAAGGGTGAGAGTAACAGTGCTAAGGGAGAAAATAAAAGTCCTAAGGGTGCGGAAATTTTTCTAACATAGCATTGGTAAATTTCAGTGTTGTTTAACGCAAATATATTCCGAGGTTAAATTTGAGAACCCAATTTCAGTTAGTACAAGAATTTACTTCTACTTTGTCTAATTTGCTTTAAAAAGTGAGCACTCAATACCGATTTCTCTCACTGTGCCAATTCCACCGCTGAAATTTTGACTAGAGATGATGGCTGCACTCGTTAAAAGGGATGAAACAATCGATATATTAAAAATGCCATCGATTATTCACGAGCCACCACTAATTCTTCTTGTGACGTGTACCCTGCCGCATATAAATTTATAAGCTACACGTCTCTCGATCCGCATTTATTTATGAAACACAAGTGATAAACCATTCGGCATACATTTACAGTTAAATCTTAAAGTAAACCCAAATATAGATACATAAGTGGAAGAGGCCACGTAAGCCAGCGTTCATACCGGCGAAAATTCTCGTTTAGCAACAACAATGAAGCAGTTCTGTAAGATTTAAATGAAATTGACCATTATAAAGCAATTATTAACATAGAAACTACTTTGTCACAAGCAGCAAGCCTTTTGTTATTGGCATTTATTGCGGGTGCTGCTCAAGCCGCCTTTTATTCCCCTTCCGATGGCGTTGTGGAATTGACGCCCTCTAATTTTGATAAACTAGTGACCAACGATGATTCTGTATGGATTGTGGAGTTCTATGCACCCTGGTGTGGTCATTGCCAGAGCTTGGTTCCTGAATATATCAAACTGGCCAAGGCATTGAAAGGCGTTGTCAAGGTGAGTTTTAAATTGGAAAGGGCAATCTTAGTAGTTTCTTCTTTAATTTCTTATTTCTACATTATTAATTAATTTTAAATCATTATCTGTAATATCAAATTCAGGGCTGATAACAGGCTCGATTGCAGATACAGTTTTCATCCGATTTCTATAGTCAAATTCATCCATTTGCCTTATCTTCAATACTATTGTATAACTTCCTCTCGTAAAAAAAGGGTATTTGTTTTCAATCTTGTGAATTTTCAATTGAACTTCTGTTTTGTTATAGAGTTAATGAAGTTACTTATTAAACATTTCCGTAATTTCCTTTGATAGGTATTAATTTTAGGTAAACTAATTGAATGCCTATGAATCTCTTTAAAAACAAGAAACAACATTTTTCCCTTTGCATTCGATTAATATTTTTGTTTGGTTTTTTTCATTTCTAGGTGGGCTCAGTTAATGCAGATGAACATAATTCGCTTGGTGGCCAATTCAATGTACGTGGCTTTCCCACAATCAAAATATTCGGAGCCAATAAACGATCGCCCACGGATTTCAATGGCCAACGCACAGCTAAAGCTATTGCCGATGCTGCTCTAGCTGAGGTGAAAAAGAAGGTGGAAGCAGCTTTTGGCGGAGGCAGCAGCAATGGTGGTAGCTCATCCAGTGATGATGATGTCATTGAGCTGACTGACGATAACTTTGACAAACTGGTATTGAACTCAGACGACATTTGGCTCGTCGAATTCTTTGCCCCATGGTGCGGACACTGCAAGAATTTGGCTCCCGAATGGGCTAAGGCTGCCAAGGAGCTGAAGGGCAAGGTTAAGCTAGGTGCTCTCGATGCCACAGTCCATCAAAGCAAGGCGGCCGAGTATAATGTACGTGGATATCCAACAATTAAATTCTTTGCCGCCAACTCAAAACGTGCCAGCGATGCTCAAGAATACGATGGTGGTCGCACTGCCTCTGATATTATTTCCTGGGCCAGTGATAAGCACGTAGCCAATGTGCCAGCCCCAGAGCTAATCGAGATCATTAATGAATCCACATTCGATACAGCCTGCGAGGGCAAACCATTGTGTGTAGTTTCTGTATTGCCGCATATCCTCGACTGTGATGCCAAGTGCCGCAACAAATTCCTAGACACTTTGCGTACTCTGGGCGAGAAATATAAGCAGAAACAATGGGGCTGGGGATGGACCGAGGGTGCTCAACAGCTTGCTTTGGAGGAGTCACTGGAAGTGGGAGGATTCGGTTATCCTGCCATGGCTGTGGTTAACTTTAAGAAAATGAAATTCTCTGTCCTCAAGGGCTCCTTCTCCAAGGATGGCATCAATGAGTTCCTACGCGACATCTCCTTTGGACGTGGTCATACAGCCCCAGTACGTGGAGCAAAGAAGCCCGCCATTGTCAGTGTCGATCCCTGGGATGGCAAGGATGGTGAATTGCCCGCCGAGGAAGATATCGATTTGAGCGACATCGATCTAGATGATAACGGCAAGGATGAACTGTAAAAACTTAACAGAATCCTTTAATCAAGACTGCTCAACTTTCCAACTAAAAACACACACAAATGAGAAACTTAAACATTTTTATACATATATCTAATATATCATAAGTCAGCCAGAGTATCTAAAACACATTTAGCTTTTTTTCTAATCAACCTCAATTTAGATGTATGTAACAAACGAGAAACCAGCGAACATGAGAATTGTGTACAAGAAATGGAAATAAATTAACATAAACTGTGTAACAAAAAAATTAACAACTATAACTAATTTTAAATGTAACTTGGAAGCGTGAAACATTTTGCGAGCCAAATTGGTCATTCAATCGTTATTTCATTCATTGGATAAGGAAAATACTATTTAGAAACAGAATACTATGGGACTAAACGATTCTCGTTAAATCCAAAAGACTTCAGTAAATAAACAAAATGATGAATCATCAATTCAAGCTATTATCCATGACTCAGCACATAGATACGAAGTCTTTCACTCAGCTTAAACAAATATGTTTTATAAGATATTTATATTTCAGATGTGTAGTTTCAATTTTTTTAGCGAATGCGGAAACTTTACTATAAGAATGGTGAGTTTGTATATTCAGCTTATATTTTTATACGTATAAGGGATTTGTTATTCCTTTTAAACTTAGAACGAAGATTATAGGAAGGCGAAATTTGTTGTTGCTCTGAATTATGACCATTAATATTTAATATCGAAGTATCTATCTTTCGAAGTAGAACAATTAATTGAATGCTCTTGAAGATATTAAAATCAAAGTTTACTCCTACTTTAAATTACTATTATTCAAAAAAAAAAAAAAAAAAAAAATTGGAATATTTCAAGTCAATTTTAACAATTTTGTGTTGAAACTGAATCTTTAAGAACTAAAAAAACACGATGAAAAACTTAGTGACTTTGATTTACAATCATTTCAGATCATTTTAGAATAATAATTTTTATAATTTATATATACATAGATATTATGCTGACCAACCGGAGCTCCAGAATTCTGTTCTTTTTAGAACCATTACGATGTTTTTATTTTAAAAAATCTATAAGCTACGGTAAAAGAAACAAAACTTTTGCTTTATTAAATTTTTTTGTTGTATAAATTTGCATTAAAAAAGTTCAAAAATTTGTATAAAAAAGTATCTTAAACTAGAAGAACGTCTAAAAACGTTCGTTTGACACATTTGTTTTGTTGCTTTCTTTTAAATACATAAATTTTGTATAATATGTACTCTAAATGCAAAACTTTATAAATTCTTTTATCATTAGTGGCGGCAGATCGGCACTTAAATAATTAATTAATTATAAAAAAACTAAAAATAGTACTAATTATAAACATAAGTACTTGGTTTCAAAAGTAATTTAAGTACAACCTGTGAGCAAAAATGGGGCGAAAAACCGAAATTGTTTTTTAAATGCAAATTAAGGTTCAAATTTTAAATCACACACACACCAGAAACACAGATACATACATACATATGGACATATACACTGTATATAAAGGTTTCAAAAGAAACGTGACTCAATTGCCATACATTTTGGCTTTGTCTTCACGATGATGATGATAATGTTGGTGGTGTTGGCAGCAGCAAACATTTTCTACCTGCAGCAAAAAAAAAGGACAAAGAAAACCATTAAAACCGAAGGGCCCGATATGAGGGAGAGTGAGCGAGAGGGGGGAGGTGGAAGCCAACTTGTTGCGCTTGTTCAAGGAAAAATGATTCTAATGTACAATGATTGTTAAAGAATGCATTTTCCACCGTGGTTAAACACTAGTTACACTAATTATGTTTGCATTTTTCGAATTGTTTTTTGTTTTGTTGTCTGTTTAGTTAAGTCTTTTTTCGTTTCAGAAGACCTGAAATCAGGCAAGTTGATGATGATGCTTCTGGTCGACAGGATAATTCTCTATGGATTGTATGGATCGCGAGGTGGCCGCCGTCATAGTCGAGGATACATCCATGAATCGATACTTTTTCTCATCCCGACAGAGCAGAGGATAGCAAATGATGCCATAATAGAATATCAAGCAGAGGACAATTATCGTAAAGATAATTAATATGATGCCAAACGTGGATATACCAGCTTTACTATCCAAAAACTCCTTGGGCGTCTGCGGGGGCGGTGGAGTGGTGGGCGGCTCTGTTGTTGGTGGATTGCGCTGATAACCGCGACGTGAGCTGCGCGATCCATGAGCTGTCGAAATCAGACAAGTGGAAGCTGCAACAAAAAAAAAACGAAAAAATGCAAGATTTATATTAAAAGAAATAGATACAAAAGTATCTTTATTTTGTTTTGATTGCAATTTCTTACCTATCACCAGGAAACACACCAGATATGCTTTATTCGACATTTTTAGCCCGTTGTTAAAAAATGAAATACAAATTTTAAAACTCTTTTTCTTTCTTTTATTTATGCGACAAGCACAGACGCAGGCGCAGAACGAGAACAAAGTGGAAATGAAAAAGATGCAATTGCCCATCACTAGCCTATCGAATTGGCTCAAATGTTATCGAAAAGTTAATTCGGTCGAGCGTGTGTGTGCCGCAGTCGTAAGCATTTTCAATTACAATTGGATGTAAATTCGTTATAAAATCATTGAAAAAATATGTGAAAGCAATTTTAAACAGAAATTAAATAAATAGAATAAGCATGCACAACGACAAATGCAATGCCAGATACATAGAAATTAGAGAAATTGCACAAAAATAACAAAGGCGTATACAACGACGAATGAAAAGGCAACAAAAAAAAAAAAAGACGCTCACTCTCCTCGTTTCCTCCTCTCTATCACTGTTGGCTCTCTCATCGTTTTTCCCTCTCTGCCTACCTACATAAAGTTAAGAAATATTTCGTGAGAGCGTTACAACTAATTCAATTTAAAAAGTAAACTAATTAAAAACTTGGGAAACAAATAACATAAAAAACCAACATAAAACAAACTACATAATAGGAAAAGTAAAGTGAAAATTTTTCAGTTGTGTCGGCACCACAACGAATAAGAAATCAAAAAGCAATCGGAAGAAACACGAGCACAAAGTGAAGTGAAGAAGAAATAACAGGGCCAACAACAAAAGCGCCAAGAAAACCTAAAGTAAAAGAGAATTTGCAGGAGAAAAAAAAAAACAACACAACTTTTGTTGTTGCTGTATGTGTGTGTGTAAACAAAGGAGGGTGAAAGAAAATAAAACAATCGCAAACGACGAGTAAATGTGGAAAAATTAGAAAATGTCACATTTGCCTTTAGATGCACGGGCCATACTCCAACATTTAAATGAATTGGGCTATAGAAATATATCAGCCGAGCAACTACGTGAATTTCTAAAAGGTAAGACCGCCCCCCCCCCCACCATAATCGAAAGGAATATTCAAAATTCCCGCCATTGTTTGTATGTGCCAGTGTGTGATTGTATGTGTGTGTGAGAGAGAGTATGGTTTTAAGTTAGTTGCTATATTATGCATCGAAAATAATGTTTAGTTTCGGTTTCGTGCGATTCGTCACCATCTTTTTTTGTATTTGTACACTGCATTGAAACGAAAAAAAAAACATGGGGGAAAAATACAGAAAAAAAAACGAGTATTACTCGGAAATTGTGAATAAACCTCGCACACACAGGCCACCGGACAGAGGAGAAACAGAAACAGCGCGCAGAGCCAGCAGAAAAACAGGCAAAAGAGCCCAAAAAGTATGTTTGTGCGGCGGGGGGTTGGTGGAGTGAGAAGCGCACAGCAAAGTGAAGTGAAGAAGCAGAAGAAAGAAGAGACCAAGGTAGGCAAAGATACATGCGGCTCGCGGAGTATAACACACACACACATATGCGTACAGTGGCAAACACAATTCTATATACAGGAGGAAAGTTCCCTACATTTAAAAATATCTAACCGTTCGGTATGCCTTAAGGTATATAAAATTGATATCAAACGAAAGGGGAAAACGACTCCGGTGATTTACTGCCAAGTTTTTGTGTTAACAATATACACTAAACCTTACTACAGCCGATTTTTTCACTTGTCAACACTGAAAATTGAAAGCTGAAGTACTTCTTGACACATATGTAAATTGTTTTTTATTACAGTACTAGAAACAACTCTTGATAAAAATATTTATCAAATGCCAACTAAAACTAAAATTTATGTTGCATGCACCCTATTGTATAACGAAAAACAGCTGTGACTATGTAAAAACATGTCAATTAAAAATTCCTATATTACCAAACTTGCTGAATAACTAAGTCACAATTCACTGACTGAATTTTATCATTAAAAGTGCTGGTAAAATGGGAACATTGACCAGATTATGACATTTCTGTACATTGATACATCATTAAATTGTTGATAAATAGACAGACGTGTATGCGTATCTATGCGTGACAATCTTTTCTCTATGTTAAATAACGTGCTGTACATATATTTTTGAACATTACTGTATATGTGTGTGCTATGTACAGGCGGCGAACGACCGACCAAACGATTGCAGGCGGTTTTAGAGCAAAAGCAACGAATGTTTCGTATTTAGTTGTTGTTGCCCTGGGCTTCAGTGGTGGCTTGTATCTGTGTGTGAGTCTGCGTGTGTGAGCATGTGTGTGTGTGTCTTTCGGCCTCCACGTACAAAACGTTCAAACATACAAACAATATTATATTGTTAGTATGTGCATATATATACATATATGTATGTGGAAATGTTGCCATAGCCTCTGTGACTTTACATAAATTTCTACATATATACATTGCTCCCCTTCTCTCCTATCTTTCTACTGCTGCCACTCTTTCTCTCCAACATTACGCGCGTGTGTATGTGTGATTGTTTTTTTGCCGTTCAATTTGTAGTGTTGTTTTTTCTGTATTGCTTTATGTGCTCTTTTTCTTCTTTTCTTTCGTTTATTTTTTGTTGTTGTTGCTGTTTGCTGCTGTGAATTCCAGATTTTTTCTGTTTGCTCTTCTTTTTGTCTTATTTCTTTGTGTAACTGCCAACACGGCTTTGAAAATAAATAAATGTAAAAAAGAACTGTTGCTAAATTTTATTCAGTTCAGATAAAACGACAACAACGACGACGACCTTATTACTCAAGTTTTTTG